>NC_062578.1:38222500-38592500 GCF_022837055.1 Prionailurus viverrinus | reverse complement strand
TAAAAAGAATCACAAGTGAAGATCGAGGGAAAGAAGGACCATCTTCAGGGAAATCATCTGTTGGTTATGTTTTACTCTTCAACAAGGTAGGTCAGAAGACTGTAAATGGGTCTACAGAGGAAAATAACTTGGAACAGCTATTCAGGTAAAGAACACATGGAGAACAGGAAGCACAGTAAACTGCTAATAAACCTGTATCTCCCTAGTATACCCGCACATACAGATCAACCATTACCCTGCTATCTCAAATAGTTAAAATCATCAGGTGCTCTCATGACTTTAAAAGCATGTAGGGGCACCTGGGCTGCTCAGTCGGTTAAGCGTCTGACTCGGCTCAGGTCATGATCTCACGGTTCAGGAGTTTGAGTCCCATGTCAGGCTCTGTGCTGACAGCTCAGAGCCTGGAGCCTGCTTCAGATTCTGTGTCTCCCTCTCTCCCTGTCCCTCCCCCACTTGCATGTGTGCCTGCTCTCTCTCTCAAAAACAAATAAACATTAAAAAAAATTTTAAATAATAAATAAATAAAATAAAGGCTTGCAAAAATGTCCCTATATCTGGGATGGATTCAGTGGCATGTAGCTCAGACCCAACTTTAAAATAAAAAGAAAATAACATTTGCCATCTATCACGTGCCAAGCGCTAGTAAAAGATTTATATGTATTATCTCATTTAATCATTCACTCATTCTATATTTGCTGAACACCAAGTGCTGTGTCACCCCTTTCCCAACAATGTTGTAAGCGTTATTAATATGCCCAACTTCCATAGGGGAAAAAAAACGTAACACTAAGTGATTGAGTTATGTGCTCAAGGTCACACAACTGATAAATTACTAACTTGGGCATATTTAATTTTTGTTTGGGAACAGTGGATTTGAATAGTCCCTTTGCCATTCAAATGATTTGTGTTTCTGGGAAAGTTACTTACATTTTTTTTCCCTCCTATGTTTCTCATACTGTGAAAGGGGAAAGTGTTAGCACTGTTCTCAAATATGATTTATGACGACTGAAGAATTCTTCAAGGAAAAAAGGGGGGGCACTGATAAAATGGAATAGGTGCTATAACTATTATCCATCCCATAAATAGTCCAAGCATATTTTTCTCATGACAACACCACTGCATGAAGCTCTTTCTCCTTGTATTTTTTTCTTATAAAAACACTGTATGTCTACAGACTTTAGGGATATACAAATACTCAAGATTCTTAACTCCAACACAGAATCTGTTTATGGAGGCCACAGCTTCAAATGAATGCTAATATGATGAATTTGAAACTGAAAGCAATCAGCAACTGTGGAAAATGTAGCATTGGCTATGGTTTACATCTTTTAAAGCATATTTGTTCAATGTCTATGCTCAGCAAAGCACCTTCCCGTAAGTTTCATATTTATATGTGTCCTTGTAAATATTGTAGCTAGACCTGAGCCTCACTTCCAAATACAACCACCTGATATAAATGGGAAACTTTATAAAGACAAACCTCAGAAACAATTAAAAGTTACATGATGATGGTTTGACCAAACTTTCTCCAAAAATAAAATTTAGTGTTTGAAGTCACATGCTAAAAATCTCTTTGATGTGTAGATTGGCTGATGAATAACTGTTTAGGAAGTTACGTCAACGGCACACATGCTCCAAATACATCCACGGGGTGGCTGAAGAAGAGTAAGTAACATACAAAACTCAGCTTCCAACTTTACAGGCATTCCTTGTGTCTTCCAGAATATACAAAAATTGTATTGTTCAAGGCATGTTCCTTGAGTATCATTTTCATGGAGGGCACAGGGAAACTCTCAGAACCCAAACTCCCAGTGAGATGAAAGAAATGTCTCATTTATTTGTGTAACATAACAGAGACGGCCTTGCCTGTCACTCCTGAGACAAAGAATTTATTCCTCAGCATTTCTTTTTTTCTCAGAGGCAGCATTCTATTATGGGAAGAGCCCTGGGCTTGCAGCTGAAAATCCGGAGTGCAAGTTCAAACTCTCTCACTGCTCTATACTTCAGGCCAGTGGTGCTCCAGGTGTGGTCCCCAGACTTGCATCAATATCACCTGAGAACTTACCAGGAATGCAAATTCTTGGGCTCCCCAACCTACTGAATCAGAAACTCTACAAGTGTGGCCCAGCCCCTCTGCCTTTTCACAAATCACCCAGGTACTCTGATGCCCTCTCAAGTCTAAGGGCAATTGCTGAAGCCAAATTAATTCTCCAGAGCGCTGAACAGGAATAATAATACCAGATCTGTCTTCTTCAATGGGCTATTCAATATCAAATTGTTACAAATATTTGATAACATGCAAAATTGCTTTGCAAAAATGCAAATTACTAATAACTACAAAGAACTGCTTTAGAAATATAACTTTTTGGGAATGCAAACTGGTGCAGCCACTCTGGAAAACAGTATGGAGGTTCCTCAAAAAACTAAAAATAGAACTACCCTACGACCCAGCAATTGCACTACTGGGCATTTATCCAAGGGATACAGATGTGCTGTTTTGAAGGGACACAGGCACCCCCATTTTTATAGCAGCACTATCAACAAAAGCCAAAGTATGGAAAGAGCCCAAATGTCCATTGATGGATGAATGGATAAAGAAGATGTGGTATATATAGACAATGGAGTCTTACTCAGCAATCAAAAAGAATGAAATCTTGCCATTTGCAACTACGTGGATGGAACTGGAGGGTATTATGCTAAGTGAAATTAGTCAGTCAGAGAAAGACAAAAATCATATGACTTCACTCATATAAGAGACAAGGCAGATGAACATAAGGGAAGTGAAGCAAAAAGAATATAAAAACAGGGAGGGGGACAAAACAGAAGAGACTCATAAATATGGAGAACAAACTGAGGGTTACTGGAGGGGTTGTGGGAGGGGGAATGAGCTAAATGGGTAAGGGGAACTAAGGAATCTACTCCTGAAATCACTGTTGCACTAATACTAACTAATTTGGATGTAAATTTAAAAAAATAAAAAATAAAATTTAAAAAAATAAAAAGAAATAAAAAAAAAGAAATACAACTTTTAGCACCACTTCTTAATCTGAAAAGTACAATTATGATAGTTCAGGAAGTTTAGATTGCTAATGGAGGGTTCTGATCAAGAGTGTTACAGAAATGTGAAGTTTTCTGTTAGGTCTGCAAATGTTTTATAGACGATATTTTGTTACAAACTTCATATCAAAGACAAATGTCGTGATGCCCCTGGTGATGATCATTAAAACTTTATCTCAGTTCTATCAGGTCAACTTTCTCTTCAAATAAATGAAAAATAACTGTGCTCTTAAGGGAGAGAGGAGTTACAGAAAGATTTTTGCTTAAAAGATTTTTTTTAATTTAAAAATATTTAAAATATTAAATATTAAAATTATAAAAATTAAAATATTAAAAAATATTTGTTTCAAGGAACTAAAATACTCAGCAATTTAATTAGCTTACAGCCTAATGGTAGCTTTTCAAGACAGACTTGAAAAGAGTTATTCTACTAGTGGTACAAACTATAATGGTGCTTTGGGAAACAGGGAAGGCATCACAGGGCAGAGACAGAGTTGAACTAAGACTTGTAAGATGCTAAAAACTTGGTAGCCTTTACCAGGTCAATATTAACAACATCCAATTATTATTAAACATTCGGAACTGTGTATTTTTGAAAGACAGCTTGGCAATTCCTAAGGAGTGCACCTGTTATGATGAGCACCAGGTTTTGTATGGAGGTGTTAAATCACTATACTGTACACCTGGAATTAATGTTACACTGTTAACTAACCGGAATTTAAATAAAAACTTAAAAAAAAAAAAGAAGTAAATGTGCAATTACCATACGATTCAGCAATCCCACTTCTAGGTATATACCCAAAAGAAATGAAAACAGAAAATCAAACATATTTGTATGTTCATGATCATAGCAGCATTAGTCTCAAAAGCCAAAAGGTGAAGCAACCCAAGTGCTTCAGATGAATGAATAAACAAAATGTGATGTATACATCCAATGGAATATTATTCGGGCCTAAAAAAGGAAGGAAATTCTGACAAAGGCTATAACATAGATGAACCGTGAAGACATGTTAAAAGTGAAATATGGTCACAAGAAGACGAATTATGGTATGTTTGTATGATGTATATTGTTCTTCAAGGAGGTGGCCAGAGTCGTCAAATGTGTAGACACAGAAAATGGCAGCTATCCGGGGCAGTAGTGTTTAAGGGAAACAAGGTTTGGAGATGATAAAACACTTCTGGAGATAGATGATGATGGTTGTACAACATTTTGAGTACATCTAGTGCCATAGAACTAAATATTTAAAAATGGTTAAAATGATCAATTTTGTGTTATGTATATTTTAACACAACAATAACTATATTTTTTCTAAAACAGACTTTATACTTATTTTTCATATTTGAGTCACCTTCGGTACAAACAATTTCTCTAAGGGTAAAAAGCATTGAAATTTCAATTTGGACTTGATCAGAAAAAGGATTTAATAGATCAAAAACTATTTATTGTACACCTTCTGGATTGATGGGCTTCTAATTATTACCTTGCATGTGGAATTATACTTGCTCAGATATAAAATGTGATATCAAAAACTGCCATTTCTTTCCCAAAATTCAAAACTTGTCAAGACCAACTGTTTCTCAGTTCTCTGAAATACGGTAAAGTCAAAATTCATTTATAAATGGGAAAAAAATATTTTTTCATTGTTTATGGCTCAAAAACAACTAACAAAAGTGTCACCTTGGATAAATTACAAAGGATAACAATTTATCCTTTGAAAAGTCATATTTTCAAAAAGTCTGAGGTGACTAAAGCAGTATATAATAACAAAAAACACTTAACCATAACCAATATATTAAAATATTTATGATAGCAATCAGAGTTCACTTAGTTCAAACAGTTGCATTAGGCAGAGAACACACAGGAAGGAATGGGAGAGAACAGGTTTTGAAATTCTAGAACGAAGCAAATCTTTGAGTCATTTACATAATCCAAGGTTCCAGTTACTACAGGTTTTAAGACTATGCATATTTCTCTAATCTCAATAGCATAAGTGAAGTCATGTTCTAGTTATAATAGAAGTAGGCTCTACTTACTCCTGATGGAAATGTCTGAATAATATTTCCAGCTATGTCTAGGATTCTTAGGTTTTTAAGACGACAAACTCCCTGTGTCAGAAAACAAGAGAGATTTTTAAAAATCTAGTATGTAGAATCATAAATATTTCTTCTAAGTTCAAACTTTATAGGACTGACCATCTTTCCTAATTACCTGATCGCTTCTTCAGTACATCCTCCCTGAGGAGTTACTATGTCCTGGGGTCCCAGATTCTCTAAGGTCTCCATTACCTCTGACCACTCCAGGGCAACATAACATGGTGGCCAAGAGTTAGACTATTTGTAGGCTCAGATCTCCAACACTATGTAACTACAGACAAATTTCTCAATCTCTTTGTACTTCATTTTCTCCATTTGTAAAATGAAAATGGTAATGGAAGCCCTTACTTTGATATGGTTATTGAATGGATTAAATAAGTTACTAATCAGTAAGTGCTTACTGAAAGGCCTTATAGTGAGAGAACTCAGTAAACATACTAAAACTAAAATAGAACCTTAGAGAAAGAGAAAAACAGATGTAAAAGGTCTATCAACAATTCCAAAGGCATTTATTTCACATCTACCTTTTGCTTAGCTCTGTGCTCACTCAATCCTTTCCTTATACAAAAAAAATTAAACTTATTAGTGTCTCTATCTACATGTCCAATGTGACTGAATAGGCATATACATTCACACACATGTGCAGACACACACATAATTTATAATGTACCAGAAAATGATTCATAATTTGCTCATTACCAAAACAAACTAGTATTTTCTAGAATACCTTATGTATAATGCAGACCAAAAAGCACAATGATAGACTGAATCAGATTAAATGTACAAAGACATAAATAATCATAGGCATTCTTTACATAATACCTTAGGACAGGACTTACTAGGATTTAAATTTTTAGAGTCCAAACTCCTCGGGATTAAAAAAATAATTGTAGTAGAGTCTTGATGGGAAGTCCAGACTTTTAAGTCAGACAGACATGGGTTTGAGCCCTTTCTCTGACCTTTGTAAAGTGTGTTTAAGTCGTCTAACCTCTCTGTTCCTTATTTTGGGTTTGGTTCCTTATTTTGAGTGGGTAAATAAGAAGAGCAACATACCAGAGTTATGAACACTAATAATATAATACTTCATGACCATGATCCTGTTACTACTGTTATTATTTTTCCCTCAAATAAAGGAGTTACACTTCTAACAGATTTACTTTGTAATTTCAGGAAATATTCTTATTTACAGAAATTAGGATTTTTAAGAAACTTAAGAAAAAAATTAATTTTTTTAAGTTTATTTATTCATTTTGAGATAGAGACAGCATGAGTCGAGGAAGGACAGAGAGAGAGGGAGAGAATCTCAAGCAGGCCCTGTGCTCTCAGCACAGAACCCAATGAGGGGCTTGAACTCATGAAACCACAAGATCATGACCGGAGCTGAAACCAAGAGTTGCACACTTAACCAACTGAGCCACCCAGGCACCCCAAGAATAACATTTTTGAAATACACCTATTTAAAGCCTACACCTTGCTATATTTTTTTAAAATTTTTTAATGTTTACATTTGAGAGAGAGAGAGAGAGAGAGACACAAAGTATGGGCAGGTGAGCGGCAGAGAGAGAGGGAGACATGGAATCCGAAGCAGGCTCCAGGCTCCACGATATCAGCACAGAGCCCAATGCAGGGCTCGAACTCACAAACTGTGAGACCATGACCTGAGCTGAAGTTGGACACTTAACCGACTAAGCCACCCAGGTGCCCCATACACCTTGCTATATTTATCACGTTATAGTGTGCACAGAATTTTTAAAGGGAATATTATCCTCTTGAGAGAAAAATGAAACAGTAGGAATGGATCTACCTTTTGTATTCCTCAATTTACTGTATGACATGAATTCCCTCCTATCAAATTAATTTTAATTTGCATAAGGAAGGAAAGTAAACCCATTGACAGGTTCCTAGCAAGAAACAGTACTCTCAAAATGGGAAATTTGAGGAGAGTTTAATAAAACCACCACATATAAAAGTTTGGCAAGGTTCTGACAAAGTTCCCCCAAACAGCAGGGAGTTCTTTACTGCCACAGGCCTGAAGAGCCAAGGGAGGTAGTAATGGTCCATATGAGGATCACCTTATACTTACTAACTACGGTCTTCCAGAAAAGTGTGCAAGCAACTTACAACATCCTATCAGGGAGGGTACCAGGGGAGTACCATCTGGTACACACTCTCCTCCTCCCTTTCACATCCTACGAGTGGCTATCATTGGCCACATCCAAGAGGAAGTCAGAGGACAAAGAAGCTTACTGATGCCCATGAGGTCAGTCTCCCAGGCACAGAACAGTTTGGAAGAGGATGAAGAGTAGCTGTGTAGGAAAAATGGAAGACAGATAGCACATATTCCAAACCTAAAGTGTACTTACATATTATGCCATACACAGGGTTGCCAGATAAATCACAAGAGGTTCACTTAAATAGAAATTTCAGAGAACAATTTTGTTTACTATAAGTACGTCCCATGCAATATTTGGAACATATTTATACTAAAAAATTATTCGTTCCTTATCTGAAATTCAAATTTAAGTGAGCATCCTGCGTCCCTATTTATTAAATTTGGCACCCCTACTATGTGGAATAATCCAAGTTATTACCCTCCTATGTCATAGGTCTTTGGGAACTAACTCTGTCTAATTGGAGGGAAAGCAAATGATGGCTTGTATTGAGATGTCCAAATCTATTCCATAGCCACTCCCCATCATGTGGCAATGAGTTCTTACCCATGAAAATTTGGTTCCACGTTTTGCTTACCTTTGGCAGAACTTCAATATTGTTCCTGACCAGAAGAAGCTTCTGGAGTTTCTTCAAGAACTTAATCTCTTCAGGTATGCAAATGAGCTGATTGCAGTTAAGGTGAAGTTCAAAAAGATTCTTAAGAAAACAAAGTTCTTTAGGAATGTTGGCTAGCTGGTTATGATTTATACTCAAATATTTAAGGTTTTTTAATCTAAAAAAAAGGATATGAATGATATTCATGAAAATAAGAAAGTCCATTGGGCATACCACTTATCAGAAGTCATGTGTCAATTCATTCTTTTGTAGCTCACCTGAGCCTTACTTTAGTCACCGGTTCACAACTATTACAAATACGTTGAGCATAAAAAATCTTTTCTATAATTTAACTTTTAAAGCTATTTTTAATTGGATAACTTATGTTAAAAGTATTTTTTTATGTTTATTTTTGAGAGAGCACAAGCAGGGGAGAAGCGGGGGGGGAGTGCGCGGGGAGAGGACACAGGATCTGAAGCAGGCAGGCTCTGCACTGACAGCAGAGAGACTGATGCAGGGCTCAAACTCATGAACGGTGACATCATGACCTGAGCTGAAGTCTGACACTTAACTCACAGAGCCACCCAGGCATCCCTTATGTTAAAAGTGTTTTATAAAATCAAAACGTATGGCACAAAAACAGACACATAGACCAATGGAATAGAATAGAAACCCCAGAACTAGACCCACAAACGTATGGCCAACTCATCTTTGACAAAGCAGGAAAGAACATCCAATGGAAAAAAGACAGCCTCGGGGCGCCTGGGTGGCGCAGTCGGTTAAGCGTCCGACTTCAGCCAGGTCACGATCTCGCGGTCCGTGAGTTCGAGCTCCGCGTCAGGCTCTGGGCTGATGGCTCAGAGCCTGGAGCCTGTTTCTGATTCTGTGTCTCCCTCTCTCTCTGCCCCTCCCCCATTCATGCTCTGTCTCTCTCTGTCCCAAAAATAAATAAACGTTGAAAAAAAAAAATTAAAAAATAAAAAAATAAAAAAGACAGCCTCTTTAACAAATGGTGCTGGGAGAACTGGACAGCAACATGCAGAAGGTTGAAACTAGACCACTTTCTCACACCATTCACAAAAATAAACTCAAAATGGATAAAGGACCTAAATGTGAGACAGGAAACCATCAAAACCTTAGAGGAGAAAGCAGGAAAAGACCTCTCTGACCTCAGCCGTAGCAATCTCTTACTCGACACATCCCCAAAGGCAAGGGAATTAAAAGCAAAAGTGAATTACTGGGACCTTATGAAGATAAAAAGCTTCTGCACAGCAAAGGAAACAACCAACAAAACTAAAAGGCAACCAACGGAATGGGAAAAGATATTCGCAAATGACATATCGGACAAAGGGCTAGTCTCCAAAATCTATAAAGAGCTCACCAAACTCCACACCCGAAAAACAAATAACCCAGTGAAGAAATGGGCAGAAAACATGAATAGACACTTCTCTAAAGAAGACATCCGGATGGCCAACAGGCACATGAAAAGATGTTCAACGTCGCTCCTTATCAGGGAAATACAAATCAAAACCACACTCAGGTATCACCTCACGCCAGTCCGAGTGGCCAAAATGAACAAATCAGGAGACTATAGATGCTGGAGAGGATGTGGAGAAACGGGAACCCTCTTGCACTGTTGGTGGGAATGCAAATTGGTGCAGCCGCTCTGGAAAGCAGTGTGGAGGTTCCTCAGAAAATTAAAAATAGACCTACCCTATGACCCAGCAATAGCACTGCTAGGAATTTATCCAAGGGATACAGGAGTACTGATGCATAGGGCCACTTGTACCCCAATGTTCATAGCAGCACTCTCAACAATAGCCAAATTATGGAAAGAGCCTAAATGTCCATCAACTGATGAATGGATAAAGAAATTGTGGTTTATATACACAATGGAATATTACGTGGCAATGAGAAAAAATGAAATATGGCCTTTTGTAGCAACGTGGATGGAACTGGAGAGTGTGATGCTAAGTGAAATAAGCCATACAGAGAAAGACAGATACCATATGGTTTCACTCTTATGTGGATCCTGAGAAACTTAACAGGAACCCATGGGGGAGGGGAAGGAAAAAAAAAAAAAAAGAGGTTAGAATGGGAGAGAGCCAAAGCATAAGAGACTGTTAAAAACTGAGAACAAACTGAGGGTTGATGGGGGGTGGGAGGGAGGAGAGGGTGGGTGATGGGTATTGAGGAGGGCACCTTTTGGGATGAGCACTGGGTGTTGTATGGAAACCAATTTGTCAATAAATTTCATAAAAAATGAATAAATAAATAAATAATAAAAAATCAAAAATCAAAATCAAAAAAAAATAATAAATGATTTAAGGGAAAAAAAATCAAAACGTAGATTTAAAAAAGAAGAAACTCCATTTTCACTCTTTGTATTATACATTGGCTATACTGAAGAGGAAGCCAGAGGACAAAGGAAGACATACATATGCACAAATACACATACACATACATACGTAGACATAAATGGATAGAGGCAGAGATAGAGATACAGGTACAGATTAAATGTCTTGCACCAAACAGATATAAGCACTCTTAGCTGCTATGAAAGATGCAAAGATGAATCAGCCACACATTCTGCCCTTATGTATGTCAGGGTCTAGAAGGAGATATTAGATGGAGCCATAATATGAAGATAGGAAATGCCATCAGACCTGGGGAAAGAGATTAAGGAAATTTGAGTTTCTAATTGCAGATATGGTACATGATGTCTATCACAAGCATTTTGGAAGAACAAACATTTTGAATTTGGCTTTGAATAACAGAACTTGTAAAATCGGGGCAATGGTGGGCACAATAAGCTGAGAAAATACTAATATTTTGAATAAAGGAGAAAGACATTAGTAATGTTGAGCACCAACTATGCACCTATGCATTAAATTTAATCATCAGTACAACCCTAAGGTTGGAATTATTACCCTTAATTTAGAAATAAGGAAAATATGGGGCGCCTGGGTGGCTCAGACAGTTAAGCATCCAACTTTGGCTCAGGTCAGATCTCCCGGTTCGTGGGTTCGAGCCCCGCATCAGGCTCTGTGCTGACAGCTCAGAGCTTGGAGCCTGCTTCATATTCTGTCTCCGTCTCTCTCCCTGCCCCTCCCCTGCTTGTACACTATCTTTCTCAAATATAAATAAACATTTATTTTTTTTTTTAATGTTCAAGAGAGGAAATACAAACAAACCTACTAGAACCAAAAGCAGGGTCATAGACTACAAAGTGACTATTGAAAAATCTATTGGATTTCTATACTGTAGCCACAAACAATTGGAAAATAATAGGTCTGAAAACTCCATTTACAGTAACATAAAAACACCTATAAAGTAGTTAGGAATACATTTAACAAAGGATATGAGAGACTTCTACACCAACAACTAACTGTAAATCATGACAGAAAATTTAAGAGAGCTCTAAATAAAAGTAGAGATATGTCTTATTCATATATAAAAAGAAACGATATTGCTAAGATGCCAATTCTCCCCAAATTTATCTACAGTTCAACTCAGCCCAAATAAAAATCTTAAGTTTCTTTGTGTAAAAATTGAAAAATCAATTTTAAAATTTATACAGATATTCAAAGTAACTAGTGTGGCCAAAACTATTATAAAAAAGACAAAGTCAAGGGGAGCCTAGGTGGCTTAGTCAGTTAAGCACCCAACTCTTGATTTCGGTCAGGTCATAATCCCAGGGTTGTGAGATTGAGCCCCACTTTGGGCTCTGCACTGATAGTGTGGATCCTACTTGGGATTCTCTCTCCCCCTCTCTCTCTCTCTGCACCTCCCCCACTCATGCTCTCTCTCTTTCTCAAAATAAATAAATAACCAAAAAAATAAAAAAGTTTTAAGAAAAAAATGACTCTGTGTGTCTGTCTCCTGGTTCTCTTATTTTATTTCATAATATATGTCAGCTGTAACTGACTCTTAGTAATGTTTCTTTGAGTTTATAACTGAGATTTCTCTCAGTTTATAACATGATCTCGGCTTGTGACATCCAGCCCCAAGACCAGCTCCATGCTGGGTGTAGAGCCTGCTTAAGATTCTCTCCCACTCTCTCCCTGTACCCCTCCCCTGCTTGTGGGCTTCTCCAGTGCCCTACTCCCCTCAAAAGGCAGTCTTTCAACAAATGGTGCTAGAACTGGATAAACATATGGGGAAAAAAATCAACTTTGACTATTGCCCCACAGCACACCAGACATTAATTTGAGATGAGTCATAGACCTAAATATAAAAACTAAAACTATAAAGCTTGTAGAAGAAAATATAGGATAATGTGGGAAAAAAAGAAACTTGGACTATTACCCCACACTATGCACAAACATTAATTTGACGTGAATCATAGACCTAAATATAAAAACTAAAACTATAAAGCTTGTAGAAGAAAGTATAGGATAATATCTTGATAACTTTGGGATAGGCAAATATTTCCTTAAAAGGCCACAGAAAGCACTAATCTGAAAATAAAAATATTTATAAATTGGCCTTTATCAAAGTTAAAAATTTCAGTTCTTCTCTAAGTACTGTTAAGAAAATTAAAAGGCAAGCCACATAATAGAAGAAATATCTGTAATACATACACTTATGAAAATACTTATATCCAGAATACATAAAGAACTCTGTTTTTAAATGTTTGTTTATTTATTTTGAGAGAAAGAGTGCATGCATGCGCACAGGGGAGGGACAAAGAGAGGAGAGAGAGAGAGGGTGAGACAGCCAATCCCAAGCAGGTTCTGCACTGTCAGTGAACAGCCCTAGGCAGGCCTCCAACTCACTAACAGTGAGATCATTACCTGAGCCGAAATCAAGAGTAGGACACTTAACCCACTGAGCCACCCAGGCGCCCCTAAAGGACTCTTACAAGTCAATTTTAAGAAAGAAAAAAACATAATTTTTATACATGGAAAAAATATTTGATACAAGCACTTCACTAAAGAAGATACATAAATGGGCAATGAGAACATGAAAAGGTGCTCAATTGTCATTAGACATTAGGGAAATGCAAACTAAAAATACCCTAAGATGTGACTTCATACCCACTACAATGGTTAACATTTTTAAAACTGCTGGGGATGTAAAATGGTACAACCACTTTGCAAAACAACTGGCAGTTCTTTATAAATTAACATATACACCTACACTCCTACTCTACAACTTTACAACTCTACTCCTAGGAATTGAAATGAAAAGTAAATTAAACATATGTCCGCAAAAAGACTTGCACAAGAATATTTATAATAGCTTAATTCATTATAGCCCCAAATGGGAAATAATCCAAATGTCTATAAACAGGAGAAAATAATTTGTGGCATAATTCATGCAATGAAATGCTACTGGGGATAAACAAAAAACAACAAACTGCTGACAAATGCAACAATAAGGTGAATCTCAAAAAAACATATGCTCAGCAAAAGACAGGCACAAAATAATATATACTGTATGATTCCATTTCTTTAGTTCCAGAACAAGTAAAACTAATCTGTCGAGGTAGAAATCAGAATAGTAGTTGCTTATGAGAGGTAAGAATTTACTGGAAGTGTAAGAGGAAATTTGTAGGTTGAAGGAAATGTCTGATACCTTACTGGTGTGTATACATTTGTCCAAACTCATTGAATGGAACACTCACTATTTCTGTGTAACGTGGTATTCAGCAGAGAGAAAAGGCCATTAGATTTGATTGCCCAAAGGACATTAATGAACTTTGAAAATAATATTCAGTAGAACGAAGAGGGAAAAAACAGAATTTCAAGGGGTTAAGTAGGAAACAAAAGCAATAGACAGATGGCAGTTTAGAGAACTCTGGTTATGGAGAGACCATGAGGGAGGAGAAAAGGCAAGAAGTAGACTTTGTCTTAAGGTCTGCTTAAGGCAAGGTAAAGAGGCTGAAAAGAAAGGAATGAAGGGAGTGCAAATTTCTCAGTAAAATAAGGTGCAAAGTCATTTGCAGAGAGGATATAGAGTCAAAAATGGACGACCTAGTGTTAAAAGAGTGAAAATGTGTGGAGTAGGTCCTGTGGAGAAAGGGACAAGGAATTTTCTTCATTAATCATTGTTATAATCACTATTTTAACTGATTCTACTCTGAATTAATATTATGGCAGCTGGCTTTTCATTTTGTCATTATTTCAAGGCACTAAGCTGGGCTCAGAGGCTACTGTAAATTAGTCATCACTCATTGGTTGAAAAAGAGCAGAAGAGAAAACAAGGAATGGCTATGTTGCCATTTCCAGGAGCAGGGAGACCTTCCCTACTCTTCCAAGAGAAAACCACAGGAGGTACACTTGCAGCTTCTCCATGCCCTCTTCCTCTCCAGTGGGCCAAAGAATAATTTCACTGACTGGCGAGTTTGGAGGAAGAACTGAGCCTACTGGTTTCGTCTCTTCCTTTCTCCCTCTTTCTTTCAGAGACATTCTGTTCCCAGGATGCCCCACGTTCTCGTTTTCCTTCTGTGGTTGTGCCGCTCTGCCCATATAGAGTTGTTTAGGGGCAAAACTCTAACCTGTCCAGGTTCCACTCCAAGTCCATAAACCATTACTCTGTAGTTTATGTAAGCCAACAAACAGAACGCTCCCCCTCCCAGGTTCTAAACAAATTGAGAAATGAGACACGAGATTCAGAACGAAGGTAATCACACATCAGCATAGAGCTTCCATGAACATTCTCAGGCTTCCTACCAGCCCTCCACTGAATTAACCACACCCATCCAGTCACAGCCTTTCCTCCTAAGGCAGCTGCTTAGTTGGTGGCAGAGTAAAAAGAGGATGCTGAGCCATGTATGCTCAATGCTTTTCCCAAATTCACCACTAAGTCAATCTTCTGTCTTTAAAAAGGAATGAATGGGAGGAACAGAAGGGAAAATAAAAATAACAACCAATAGGGGCGCCTGGGTGGCGCAGTCGGTTAAGCGTCCGACTTCAGCCAGGTCACGATCTCGCGGTCCGGGAGTTCGAGCCCCGCGTCAGGCTCTGGGCTGATGGCTCAGAGCCTGGAGCCTGTTTCCGATTCTGTGTCTCCCTCTCTCTCTGCCCCTCCCCCGTTCATGCTCTGTCTCTCTCTGTCCCAAAAATAAATAAACGTTGAAAAAAAAATTTAAAAAAAAAACAACCAATAATAATAAAAGTTGGCATCCACGGAGCAATTTACTACATCCCAGGCTCAACCCTAAATATTTTTGGTTAATTAGAATATTTAACTGTCAAGACTACCTTATGAACAGGCACTATTATTGTTCTCCTGTTTCAGTTGCAGACACTAAGGCATGGGAAGGCGAAGAAACTTTCCCAAGGTCAGAAAATGGAAATACTGCTTGAGGAGGTGACCAATCAGCTTACATAAAGGACACAGCCAGAATACAGACAATCCAGAATTATCTATAAAATAGCATCGACCTATGTATTTTGTAACCCTACTTTCTTCAGTAAAAGCTTTCATTTCATTGCAGTTTCTAACATATCGCTATAGATTTATATAGTTCTTTGAATATTACGCTTAGTACTCCAAACAGAGCTAAGCTGAATTGTGAAATCATATGTTATAGCTGCAAAGGTTCTGAAGTTCATCTGCTCAAAATTTTTCCTTTAGAGGTAAGAAAGCTAAGGTGCAGTTAAATTACTCGCCCAAAGTCATAAGGCTAGTTGCACAAAGATATGACCTAGTCCACGAGATCTTCCCTTTTTTCATTGTATCATTGATACACAAACCCATTGAGAAGCTGAATAAATGAAGGAGCAAACGGACAGCTATTGGCATTTTCACCATTATAAATATTCCTTTTCTTCATAAAGTAGAACACTTAAAACTTTTTTCTAGTTACTCTGACTAGAAACATTACTTTCTCTGTGAAAATCTCTCTGGGAAGCATAATATATTGGCTAGAGATATAGACAAGTGAATTGGAATAGACTTTAGGGGCTGCAAAAATCCCTTTGTTAAAGACTGTTCATAGTTTTGTATCCTTCAAAAATCTGGATGCTCTTATGTTGTAACACATCTGTTTCTATTCAACAGGCAATAAAGAGAATCTCCAAAGTCAAGTAAACTCAAGTAGGGTTTTTTTCTCCATCTGTCGGAGGAAAAGCCCAAGAGAGCATTTTGCCTGCAGAAGGACAAGGCCCTCAGCTGGCTCCAGAAAGCCACTGTAACGGCAGCCCATCTGTGCAGATGTGCAGGACAAGATGTGCAGCATTTTGTTGCTGTTAATGATAATAAAATGTGGGGGGTTTTAATGAAAATGATTATCTTGATTTTCAACACCTTGCTTTTCTATTACCTTTTCTATCAAGCTGAAAATGTTTTCCAATACTTATATGAAGTAAAATTTCATGTCCCCAGTCCCATATCAGGGCAGACTCCAAGAACCCCAGAGTTAGGAAATCAATATTACAATCAACTTTAGAACTTTAATGTTTCGAACCCTCACCCTTACACCAAGACCACCAAGTTATGCTATTTCTCATTTCCCTCAAGTGTTCAAAGAATCACCTGCTTAAAATTAGCTTAAAATTTTAATCACCTGCTTAAAATTAAAACCCCACAAGGACTTGAGGCCACTGAGGCACAACAGATGACCAGGGTGGGGCTGGGGAAGGGCTGTTTAACCAAGTCTCACTATAAACAAAATTACCTGCTGATTTCTTGAGGAATCCATGCCAGCTCATTGTTGTTCAGATTAAGCAGAATCAAATTCTGTAAGCCATCTGTCAGAAGATCATTTTAATCACGTTAGCCATCTCTTACAAAATAACTTGCAGCCACTTTTCTATATACCGTTGTTTTCCTTCTGGTTTCTTGCCTTGGCTAATGCTCTTGGGGTTCCTGGTGACAGATACCCTCTTAAACTAGCTTCAGCTAAAAAGGGGGGAATTTATCACATCTTCTTCATCCATTCATCTGTTGCTGGGCAACTGGGCTCTTCCCGTACTTTGGCTATTATTGATAGCACCGCTACAAACACTGGGGTGCGCATGCCCCTTAGAAACAGCACCCCTGTATCCTTTGGAGAAATAAAGGTTATGCTTTAGTTTCAACTCACAAGGGTTGTCCTATAAATGCTTGTTGAGTGAATGAATCATTCCAAAGGTTCCTCCTTACAGGCCACACTCACCCATCCATCAGCAAGACTTGGGGAGAGCAGTCAAATGGGGGGGGGGGTACCACCCCCTCCCCCCGCCACGGGAGCCACCCCCCACCCCTTCCCCCCACAGCAACCGGGCTGCAGACCCCAAGTCGCACGGGCAGTGCGCAGAGCGGCCTCCCAGACCTCCGGCGACCTTGCGGGAATGTGTGCGCACTCACACGGGCACGCACGCGTACCTCGTCTCTCCGCACATGCGCACGCCCGTCAGGCCGGTACTGTGCCCCCCCGCAGCCCCACCGCTGCATGTGACCGCGGGGAGGCGGCCCAGGGTGGCGCTCTTTTTGGGGCCGAGCCCGTGAACCTGCCGGGTGAGGAGGACTGGAAATGGGCGTACCGTGTGCACAAGTGCCCCCGGAGCTCCAGGGCCCCCGTGTCCTTGAAGCGGGGACACGTCGACGTGCGCTAGCACGTGGCGGAAGTACTCCCGGATATTCTTCGCCCCGGGCCGGAAGGGGCTGACGCATTCTCTGTCGCATTTCCTGGGGGCTGCGTCCTCCTCGGCCACCAGCCTCTCTGCACGGAGCTCAAGGCCAGATGGACGGACTGGGGGCTTTCGCACTTATCCTCCTTGCCGGCTCGTTGAACCGACAGCACTGCGTGTCCACGCAGCGTATCAGGCGCACCTCCCCGGCGCAGAATTCTGAGATGGCGCTGTCCTGCAGGCCGGCCAGTGGGAAAACTTCCAGGTGTGCAGCTTGCCAGCCTCTCGTTGAGGCCCATCTCCCCAGGCAGCACCACCAGGCCCTTGAACTCCACATCTGTGACTCCAGATGTGGTGCACGGTGGCTCCAGGTACATCTCCGCGGTAAGCTTCTCCCTTTTGGGCTTGGCTTTGAACTTCCCTGAGAACCAGGCCATGGCTGTTCCTGCCTCCCAATACACTGGGCCCTCAGGCCTCGGGATGGGGGGGGGGGGGGTATATCATATTAATATAAATATATGTATATATACACATAATCTATATGGAGTGCTATGTAATTATAGGCTCATATAGATATGTTGGGCTGTGTATGTATATACATAGGCCTTTGGTTGCTCTTGGTAATCACAGAAATGATCATGCCAGGGTTTCTTGGGCTTTTCATGCTGCTTCTGAACCATTGAACCAGGTTGTGATGTCCAAAGACACCATACCACGCTGTAGGCTAATGCTGTCTTTCCCAGGAGCTGCTCAAAGTCTGGGGGGATATACTCTCCGGGAGTCTCTGCAGAACGTAGAGTTTTATTTCTCATTACAGCTTCTCTCAGCTTCACATTCATATTGTCTCTCGCTACTCCTTTCTTTGCCCCATTCCCCAGGCTTTTCTTTTGAACAGATTTTCTCTAATTTTCCCTATATGGATAGCCATCCTACAGCTCCTGCGTTTGTATGTTCACAGACAGGGTAGACAGTTCTTGAACTGAAATGCCTGCAGGAGCTGAGAAGTTAACTCAAACGGTGGTAGTGGCCCTGGCCAGAGTGTAACTGGCAGGAGTGTGCTGAACTGGTGAGCACCGGCCTTATCTAACAGGCCAGCTGCCATTCAGCCAGCCCCTGGCCATTGCTATCATGTAGGAATATGCTTCCAGTATTGCCTTGTCTTTCTTTCTTAAAACAAGTGGATGAAAAAGATCCAGAGAACCAGATTTTTTTCTTTTTGTGAACTCTTTTGATTTGCAAGTTTTGGTACCCTAATTCACATTTTTTAAAAGGCAGTCAAAATAGAACCAACTTATTGGTGAACCAGTTTCAGCCCACAGGCCACCAGTTTGCAACCTCCGCCTTAGTTCATATGATTAGCTCAGACCGATTAAACTGTTTTGGATTCTATCGTAATTCCCAAGAAAGAGACAAATACTGGCCCACCATGGGACACAAATCTAGCTCTGGCCCAGCCCCCTGGTCTGGTGAGGGGGGACAGAGTCATGTAATACATGCCAGATAATGCTCAACTACCTGACACAAAACTGCTTCTGCCCTTGGTTAATAAGAACATGCCATAGAACATAACTTCTGCCACTCACATGGGATTTCCAAAGTTCAACAGCCCAAAACCAAGAAATCCAGAGACTGCTGTACAGAGATTACATATATTTTATAAACCTCAAATTTATGGGCACACAAGACAAAATTTTTCTTTAAGAAAGCCTTAAATTAGCATCAATTAGGTTGCATAATATTATTTATATGTATCAGGTTTTGCCCATGTTTGTCCCCAAAGTAGAGTTTGTAAAATAGTTTATAAAATTCTCTGCTTGTTTTCATGCCCTTAATATTTTTGCATGTAAACTGTTTTCTTCCTAAGTAGATTGTAATTGAACCCTGAATCAATGGCTTTGCATATATAATGTGCATGAACATTAATAAGTGTCTGTTACTGTTCTTATTTTGAAAAAAAAAATATTTCTCCAAGATACATGATTTAGGATCTTAAAGTAAAAAGATGGTACCAAAGTCTATTTGTGCTGTTTGCCAAATATACCCCTAATTTCGCCCCCCTTCCCATGATATCCTTAGTAAATGCTGCTTAATGATGACAGGGATTATATATAGCACCCATATCTCAAAAGTCCACAGAACCTTATAAATTTCATAACATAGCTTTAGTTTTATTAGTAGGGTCAAAGCCTTATAATGACAAAGTGTTGTACATGAGTATATGAAGCTATAAAAATCACCTAGATCTCTTTGTCATATGTTTTGTCTTTAAGCCCACTCTACCTGTATTCAATTGGAAGAGTGTCCTATTGAATGGAGAAGTTATAGTTTGAAAGGAAACACCAAAAAAAAAAAAAATGCCAATTATTGGATCTCATATTTTTTTCTTTAAAGTCCTCCTCAAATTGATTTCAATCTTAACATCTTGATCAAAGATTGTAGCTTAAAATTGAGACAAAATAAAAAGTGTAAAAAATAAGGAGAACTTTTCTTGATTTGATTTTCAACTAGTCTCCTCTTAGGTACAGAGAAAGGGTGCCCAGATTGAAGAGTCAAAATATACACTGATTCTGAAAACGGGATATTCATTAATCTAATACTAACTTCTTTTCTTAGATCCACCTAGTACAATAGTTGAAAAAAAAGTCCCAAGAATTCCTTAATTTCAAGAGCAATGTGTAAATAACTCCAACAAAAAATTATTAAAAGGTAAAATTTTTTACTTTTGCATTTGTTCAATATAAGGATATTAAGTTTGGCCTTATAATGTTGCTCTTCTATGACTAACTTACCACATGCTCCAGATGCAAATTTACAAATCTTATTTCCAAATAAATGAAGCTTCTTCAAGGATGTAAGGTATTTCATCTCTTCTGGAATTTCTTCTAAAAGATTATTTCCCAGATTTAGTACTGTCAACTGTAAACATACATAAATTTAATGAACTCATGTATTATTCACCTTCAAAGAAAAGACCCTGAATAGTCAGAGCAACCTTGAAAAAGAAAAGCAAAGATAGAGGATCACAGTTCCTGACTTTAAGGTATATTGCAAAGCTGTAGTGATCAAGACGGTATGGTACTGGCACAAAAACAGACACATAGATCAATAGAACAGAATAGAAAACCCAGAAATGGACCCACAACCATAAGGTCAACTAATCTTTAACAAAGCAGGAAAGAATATCCAATGGAAAGAAGACAGTCTCTTCAACAAATGGTGCTGGGAAAACTGGACAGCAACATGCAAAAGAAAAAAACTAGACCACATTCTTGCACCATACACAAAAATAAATTCAAAGTGGATGAAAGACCTACATGTGAGACAGGAAACAATCAAAATCCTAGAGGAGTACACAGGCAGCAATCTCTTTGACCTCGGCCAGAGCAACTCCTTAATAGACATGTCTCCAGAGGCAAGGAAAATAAAAGCAAAAATAAACTATTGGGACTTCATCAAAATAAAAAGCTTCTGCACAGCAAAGTAAACAATCAACAAAACTAAAAGACAGCCTTCAGAATGGGAGAAGATATTTGTAAATGACGTATCTGATAAAGGGTTAGTATCCAAAATATATAAATAATTAATAAAACTCCACACCTAACAAATAATCCAGTTAAAAAATGGGCAGAAGACTTTTTTTTCAAAGAAGACATCCAGATGGCTAATAGGTACATGAAAAGATGCTCAACATCAGTCATCATCAGGGAAATATTAATCAAAACTGCAATGAGATACCATCTCATACCTGTCAGAATGGCTAAAATTAGCAACACAGGAAACAACAGATGTTGGCAAGGATGCAGGGAGAGGGGAATCTGCACTGCTGGTGGGAATGCAAACTGGTGCAGCCACTCTGGAAAACAGTATGGAGGTTCCTCAAAAAGTTAAATATAGTACTACACTAAGACCCAGCAATTGCATTACTAAGTATTTATCCATAGTATGCAAAAATATTGATTCAAAGGGATGCACCCCAATGTTTATAGCAGCACTATCAATAATAGCCAATTATGGAAAGAGCCCAAATTTCCATCAACTGATGAATGGATAAAGAAGATGTGTGTGTACATATATATATACACACATATATATATGTATATATATATATATATATGGAATGGAATATTATATATATATGGAATGGAATATTTTATATATATATATATAGAGAGAGAGAGAGAGAGAGAATGGAATATCACTCAGCCATCAAAAAAAATGAAATCATGCCATTTTCAACAATGTGGATAGAGCCAGAGAATATTATGCTAAGCAAAATAAGTCAGAAAAAGACAAATACTGTATGATTTCATTCATATGTGGAGTTTAGGAAACAAAACAAATGAACATAGTGGGGGAAAAAGAGAGCGGCAAACCATAAAGCAGACTTTTAGCTATAGAGAACAAATTAACATTTGGTGGAGGGGAGGTGAGCAGGGGGATGGGTTAAATGAGTGATGAGTATTGAAGAGGGTGCTTGTGATGAGCACTGGATGTGGTATCTGACGAATCACTAAATTCTAAACATGTAACTGATATTACACTGTATGTTAACTAGCTGGAATTGAAATAAATACTTGGAAGAAAAAAATTAAATTTAAAAAAGTCTTTTGGGTATGTTGCATGAAAAATTGAAATAAGACACAAGAAAAGTGCATGTCAGAATAAAAATATTGGAATAGAAATGAGAAATGTTAGGAAGAATGTGCTGAAAATAATATAGTAATTCAAAACAAGGAAAGGCCAACTAAATTGACTGCTATGAAAAATAGCATCATTATTCTTGGTTATTGTTCTATATAAAATTCTTTCTATTCAAAATTTATGTCTGACAATGCCTTACACATATGTGATACCTTACAATTTCAACATTAAAATTATTTTTATATATATTTTAAAAAGGACCTTTGTTGAGATTCATGTAACCTAAGAAAATGTCAGCAAAATCTTAAACAATTATTTCACATACACTTAAAATGAGCTTTATAACTAAAGTTTATTTAATCTTCATGTTCAAACATCTTATGTTAATTAAAGCACAATTTAATTTTTAATTAAACCACTGAACTTTATTAAAATTGTAATGCAAACCATTCCAAAGGCATTTAAAAACACAAATGATTCATTCGTAATTCACTTGAGCATCTCAAAGAGTATCCTAATATTGCGACCCACAGAATCAAAACCTTTAAAAAGTTGGCAAAGGATTTATCAAGATAAGTGTACTCTTAATCCCCTTTATCTGTTTCACCCCCCTCTTATCTTGTAGACTTAATCTTGATGAGCACTGAGAAATATATAGAACTTAAATCAGTATATTGTACACCTGAAACTAATATAGCATTGTCTGTTAATTATACTTGAATTAAAAAAGAAAAAACTCTGCAAAGGGGCTAATTTCTTGAAATTAGAAATATGACCCAGGATCTGAGATCCTCCTATCATATAATGACTGATTGGTCAGATGTAGGAAGAACCGCACATAAGAAAGAAAGATACTCCTTGATCTTCTAATCCAGTATATCACTGATACAGGATTGGTCCCTAAAAAATTATAATTTTTTTAATTTGAGATCTAATTGTAACCTCTAAGATATAAAAAGAGTCTTTTCTTTCACTCCCAAACAGAATTTACCATTCATATTTCAATACCAACTCCTGGTTTCAATACCAGCCTTCAGAGTTTTAATATTAAAAGGTATAAAAAAGGAATCACAGGAGTCTTTAGTCTTTTTTTTTAATTTTTTTTTTACATTTATTTATTTTTGAGAGACAGAGACAGAGCACAAGTGGGGGAGGGGCAGAGAGAGAGGGAGACACAGAATCTGAAGCAGGCTCCACGCTCTGAGCCATCAGCACAGAGCCCGACGCGGGGCTCAAACTCACGAACCGTGAGATCATGACCTGAGCCAAAGTCGGACACTCAACCGACTGAGCCACCCAGGCGCCCCTCTTTTTTTTTTTAAAGTAAGTTCTACACCCAAGGTGGGGCTTGAACTAACGATACCGAGATCAAGAGTCACATGCTCTACCGACTGAGCCAGACAGGTGCCCCAGAATCATGGGAGTCTTGACAAATTAATGACTTTAACATAAGACAAGAAAAATAAGAATTTTTAGGCAAATTATGGTTTATATTTCAATGTCATCTGGTATTTGATTTGGATGTATGTTAACGATTTAAAGTAATATAAAGCATAGTATATTTACAATGAAATTCCATGTCCTGAGAATTCATGGAAAAGGTTTTGCTTTTATACCTGCCTTCCACTGCAAATGACCATCATATACCATCTTGAAGGCTTTATTCTTTTGTAAAGGTGACGTTCAAATATATTCATGTAGCCATTCTAGTGGAAAGACTTAATCCAGAGTCTATGCTTATATTACTTTCCTATTGGACTATAACAAATTACCACAAACTTAGCGACTTAAAACAAGGCAAATTTATTATCAGATGAAATGAAATGGGTTTCACTGACCTAAAAACAAAGGGTTGACAGGGCTGCATTTCTTTCTGGAGAAAAGTAGACAGTTATAAATGCAAGTCTAGAATTCTCTGCAGTAGTCAAGACCAGAGGTGAAATCTGAGCTTTTACCAGGTAAAAGGTATCATGTGGGATGGTAAGAGATCAGTGAGGATGAGGGTGTGAGGAGAGGATTGAGACTAGCAAAGGAGGAGAAGGAATGGCCAGTGAGGTAGACAGGGAGGGTGTGACACCTACAGCGTCTGGTAGAGCAGATCTGCTTTATTGAGACAGTGTTCAGTCTTCAGGAACTGGATTTTTCCTATGGAGGACTTTCTCCTGCATCCTTCTGTGAAGAATTTCCTTTGGTTACTAGGAGACACTTTAGCTGGAAATGCCTGGAAGGTTATGCCTCTACTCCATCCTCCTAAGGTGGCCTATATCCCATAATGGATGCAGGGATGTAACAGCCAGCCCCTTTGCCTCTGTGGTGCAAGGCATGTTCCAGAACTCTGATGGGATAAGGCTGAGGCTAAATTTCTCCTGAAATCACATCATAACCTTAATTCTTTCCCTGCCCTGTTCTTCTTCCTCACACTTTTACAGGTTTATTCTGAGAGCACAGCTTCAATAAATGACAAAAATCTGTGACTTAGGTTCTCCAACATACGTGGTGTCACAGAAGCCAAGGGGAAAGAAAAGGAAAAGAAAGCTGTTTTTAAAAAGAAGATACAGGTCAGATCCCAAGGGAAAGTTAAGTAAAATAAAAGCATAGAAATAACCACGGGATTTAGCAACATGAAAATCATTAGTGGCCTTCGCAATAGGGGTGAAGTGTTGGGGAAGAAATGCTGATTGAAGTGGGCTATGGAGAAAATGTGAAAAAGTGAAGATAATGGGTAACAGACAATTCTTTTAAGAACTTTTGCTATAAAGGGATCTTAAAAACTTATCAGGGAGCTGTAGGGTTTGTTTCTTCAAAAATAAAAGATAGGATAGCTTATTGATATGCTGATGGAAATAATTCTGCAGAGAATGAGAAACTAATGATATAAGGAGAGGGATCATTGCAGGATCAAAATCTTTTAGAAAGTGAAGGGCACCTGGCAGGCTCAGTTCGTAGAACATACGATTCCTGATCTCAGGATGGTGAGTTCAAGCCCCACATTGGGTGTGGAGCCTACTTTAAAAAAAAAATCCTTTAGAAAATGAGAAAGGATGTGATCCAGAGTACATGTGGGTCCTGGCCCTGCATAAGAGTAAGGACTCTTCACCAAGGTTGTATGAAGGAAGGTGGAGAAGGTACATGCAGATCAGGGCCATGGATGGATTGGGTGATAAAATAGGAGGGAGTTCCTGACTGACAGTATCTATTTTTTCAATGAAATATGAAACAAAACCATCTGCTTGGAGGAGGAGATGTAATGAGGTTTGAGGAAATGTAATTTTGAAGAGCAATCTGAGCAAATGTGGTAGGGTAGCTGTGAAAATCACAGCCGGTTTTCTGATTGAACAGCTCCAAAGATGATATAAAATGGATAGATGACCCAGGAAAACTCACCTGCTTTGGAGGACACATTAAATACATGGCCGTTTGGCTAGAAAAGGCTACCATGTGAAATTCTGAGCTCCACACCAAAACTGTGACATGAAAACCTCAAGATTTAAAGGATTCCAGTGTTAACATTAAGATGGAGTGAATGGAACTGGAATTATTCTTGATAGAGTAGGGTAACTAAAAGAAGATTTGGTTATGACCTTTAAATTCATAAAGGTATCTGAAAGACTGTGGGGTTACACTGTCATCAGAACAAATATGTCAGAAGTTCAGCCTAGATTACATAAATTATACAGAAGTTCCAGAGACACTATAACAGGACTGAATTACCTGTGACAAACACCTCAAGACCCAACCTAAATGCTCTATTAACTCAATCATATTTATTATGTGTCTATTATGTGCATGGTGTTTTGAGTGCTAGAGTGACAAGGACACCCACGGTCCCTCTCTCATAGTGCTTATATGTTGGGAAGCGAGACAGGCAACAAATAAGTAAACAAGTAATTTCTGTTAGTGTTAAGGGCTTCATATAAAGGAAAGAAAACAGGATAATGGGTTGGAAAGTACTCAAGGCCAGATTGGGTCATAAGAGAAGACTTCCCTGAGAAAGTGATGTTTGAGCCGAGCAAACTGGGATTTCTTGACAAGTTGTTTGAGGTGAGGTATTTGAGATACCTTGACAAGACTGTTCCAAATGGTATTCAATTCACAAAGGGTTTCAAAAATACCAGGCACCCAGGGGTGCCTGGGTGGCTTAGTCAGTTAAGTGCCAACTTTGGCTGAGGTCATGATCCCTTTTCGATGACGTTTTCAGGGAAGAGAAAAATGTTGGCCACAGAATAATGACTTTCTGTTAAATTGTCAATTTTGATGGGAAAAAAATTTTTATTGTTTCTAGTGATAATGTGTTTCAGGATTCTGTTTCCATTAAACTATCACTATACCTTAGTTCTCCAATTATTGTAATAGGTTTTTGTATTTACTGGTCCCCCTTGGCATAAACCATCTTCTCCAGGAAGCCACCTTCCTTTTGTAGTTTTATAGCACTGTGTGCTTGCTTGCTTGCTTTCTTGTTTTTAATTTTTTTTAATGTTTATTTATTTTTGAGAGAGACAGAGAGGGAGAGACAGAGGGTGAGCAGGGGAGGGGCAGAGAGAGACAGAGACACAGAATTCAAGGCAGGCTCCAGACTCCGTGCTGTCAGCACAGAGCCCAACACGAGACTCAAACTCATGAGCCATGAGATCATGACCTGAGCCAAAGTCAGAAACTTAACTGACTGAGCCACCAAGGCACCCCAAGCACTACGTGCTTTCTATGACCAATTATTATCTTCTGCTCTGTGTTGTAGTGATTCATGTATATGTTATACCTTTATTATTAAGTTGGAAATTTTGCAATGACAGGGTCTCTTTGTGTTCATCTAGCATTCAAAGAACAGTGGCTGAGATAGAATAGCTTCTCAATAAACATTAGTTGAATGCTGCCTGCTTAGATCATTTCTGCGAGCTAATGGTTCATACTGTGGGTGGAATACTCATATGGCTCTATATCATGTTTTTTTAATTTCAAAACCAAGTATCTGTTGAGCTCAATCAGCTCCAATCTTCCCATCTTGATTTACTTTCTTCTAAGGGGTTGCCTGCTTTCCTTATTCTAGCCATCTGCTCATTTTCACTAGCCCCTATACTCATTTCAATGTAAGACCTATCATATGTATGCCTAGAACTTATACCAGGAACCTTCTCCTAACATTTAATTATACTGTGCTTGTAGCTATTAATTACCACTGGAGAACTTTGTGCTATTTATTGTGTCTTTCAATTGTTTATTTGATGTTTAAAATGATATCTATGGGGGCGCCTGGGTGGCGCAGTCGGTTAAGCGTCCGACTTCAGCCAGGTCACGATCTCGCGGTCCGTGAGTTTGAGCCCCGCGTCAGGCTCTGGGCTGATGGCTCAGAGCCTGGAGCCTGCTTCTGATTCTGTGTCTCCCTCTCTCTCTGCCCCTCCCCCGTTCATGTTCTGTCTCTCTCTGTCCCAAAAATAAATAAACGTTGAAAATAAAATTAAAAAAAAAATTGATATCTATGATTAACTTGGATAAAAACATTTTTAGAAGTGTAAAAAAACTGAGTTCAAATGTCCATTTTATCTGGACATGTTTTTGAGCTAAATCATGCTTGATGATACCACTTTGGAATAAGCTGTTCGATCACTTGCCTATAACATGTATATGTATATGTTTGATCTAGTATGTAATTATTAATCCTTAAATTCCTTAAGGACAGTGAATGTTCCCATTTGCTATACCTAAGTAGTACATAATATAATGTTAAGTTTTGTAAGCTCTTTAATAAAAATAATGTAACCAAATTAATGAGAGAAGAAAACTAACAGAATTTTTACATTTTTTACTAGCGTGTATATGGCCAAGGCCTATCAGGGAGGGTGGCATTATGGCTCACTCTGCTAATTCTTATAAATGCTTTTTTTTTTAAAGGAATCTGTGGCATCTTTAAAACCACAGTTTAACACAATTGCCAAATGCTTCTTCTAAGTCCAGCTATTTCTGAAAGAATTTGTTTATTTGAATAAGTTTACAGATTTCAAAACTATTATTTAATTTCACAGAAACTTCTTAGTACACAATGTCAGATTTCTCAAAACAATTGTAATTTCATTGGAAAGAGAGGCAAAAGTTCTAAGGTCCAGCATGGCATCTAATCTCCAGAGATTCCTGCAACCTTTAAGCCCTGTCCCCTTAGAGCCCAGGGTTAAATCCAGTGTCATGGAATGGGCAAGTCCTATTCACTCAGTATAAGAAGGGCTCTCTGATTAGCATTTATACTAAAATCATTAACAAAGAATTACCTGTTAGCATCCTGTCAGAAGCTTCTTAGGGAAAGAATACAGAGGAAACAGACAAGAGTTTCAAACTTTC
Organism: Prionailurus viverrinus; assembly: GCF_022837055.1. Classification (NCBI taxonomy): domain Eukaryota; kingdom Metazoa; phylum Chordata; class Mammalia; order Carnivora; family Felidae; genus Prionailurus; species Prionailurus viverrinus. The sequence continues at coordinate 38,564,055 of NC_062578.1, read as the reverse complement.
AGAAAAGGGGAATTACAGCACAAAACTGACATTCAATTAAAAATGTAAAACCTGAAGTATTTGGAAGAATGGAGCGTTTGGATATCTGAGGGTAGTAGGGGCTAAAATTTTCTAAGTAACCAGTAGGGTAAGGCATTCTATACAAGGTAATGTTAATACCTTATATTTAGGTACCTTTAGGGTAGGAGCTAAAACTTTCTAAGTAACCAGTATGAAGGCACTCTATCCAAGGTAATGTTAATAGCAACTTTAGGCACTAAGAATAATGAAGCGTGTTTTAGAGATGAGACAGGCGGGGCACAGAGATACTGTGAGTTGTTTCACATCACCCAGCCAGCAAGTGAGAAAAGAGGCTTAGTCTCTTCTAGAGGCTGACTGCTTCTAGCAGAGGATGCTGAAGTTCCAGAAAGGGTGTAAGAGGCTTAACACAGGCTTGGGCAAAGAAGCAGATGCAAAGGAAGAGTAAAGAAGCTTGGAGAGAAGGAACTCCTAGGTGCCTCTGTACCTGGACAGATACAGGAAAGCAGGATAATCAATCTCTGTTTGATAGAAAAGCCAGGCTTAGAAAACAGAAGCATTACCTATTGATGGAAGAAGAAGAGATTTCCAGTGGATAAGGACAGAAGAAAGGATAGCACTGCTGACCAACAGGACAGATGACATCAGCTCCCTCTGTTCTACTAAGCTTAGAGAGTGAGACCCAGAACACCCAAGGAGGGAGAGAGGGGAGTCCTTGCTTGTGCCATCCCTCCTGTGTTCCTCTGCATAACCCATCCTCCAGGTCTTAACTCCGTTGCACTTCTCAGGACCACCTTCTCTTAATTTTCTAAATAGAGATGCTCCTAGCACAGTATAATTCTCCCTCATGGGACTTTTCACAATAGTAATTTTACATCTGTCTGTATTTTTGGTTGCCTTTCCCACTAAACCTGAGAATTGGGACACATGAGTGTTTTTGTTCCTTTCTTTGTTGCCCAAATCCAGCACGATGCCTCATCCACTGCAGGCACACATAACTATTTGCTGAACATCGGAAGGAAGGACCGATAGAAGGAAGCAAGCTAGTAAGCGAGGGAGGGAGGGTCGGAGGCAAAAAGGAAGTTGATTGTGTTAGGGGTCATCAAGGAGGACAGTGAAAATAGAAAAAGGAGAGACCAGGAACACAATAACAAATTTACAAACTACCCAACTCTGCTTAGGGTTGGCCTTATTTACTGTCAATTGTTTATGGTCAAATAAGAAATTTTGGTAGACCGTATCTTTGTTCTGGGCAGCCACACACGTGAGCCTCATAAAGGAGTATTACTGTACTGCCATTGGACCTTATGATGCATGTCAACACTGCTACACACAATTAGAGATGATGGCTATTTGTTTCTCTGGGGATTTTGAAACTATGACTGATTTACCCATGAGGGAACTTTGTTCCTTGATGATGCCATAATTATGGTAACACTGTGTTTGGTTAAGCTGAACTCGGAAAATGGCTTCCATCCCATTCCACTCAAGTCTACGTTATATGGTTTACTAGGTGCCAGGCACTAGGAACAAGACAAGGTCACCGCCCTCAAGAGTTATAAAATGCTTCTTTGAAAATTGTTGATATCCCAGCACTTCATCAGTCACAGACCAAATGCACTCACCATAAATTATAGGGCATCAACTCATATTTTTCATGTCATTAGAAGTGATTAAAATTTTCCAGTTTCACTAGTCAAATAAGCAAAGAAAGAAGAAATACAATCTATATTTTCTAAAGAAACTCCTCCCGCTTTACCCTTGTTGCCAGTTACACTATAATGGTAATACTAATTATAATAGCAACTATAACTTATTTGAAAAGTTCCTATGCACCAGGCCTTGAGCTTCACATATGTTAACATTCAACTTAATCCTCAAACAAGGAGATAGGGTCCATGTGTTTTTCACATTTATATTCTTGGAACCAGCACAGACACAAGAAGATGAATGGTAAATATTTGTTAAACAAACACATACATAAACAAATGGAAAGTGGGGACAATCCATGTAGCATTCAAACCTGCAATTTTTAGGCAACCCAGTTTTAGTTTAGTTATAGTTTAGTTTTAGTTTAGTTTAGTTGTAGTTTCAACTACAAATTGAACACCACACCCTGGTAAATTTCACACTAAATATATAAATAATGAACCTGTACAGCTGAAAGCAACCTTGAAAGAGACTTCATTTTATAGATGTAGTCACTGATTGAGTGACCTCAACAAGTGACTTAACCTCTTACCAAACCATACATGTTATTTAACAATATGAGGATAGTAACTTCCTTGAAGAGGAACGGAATTCCTAGCGTTGTGCCTGGCTCTCAAGAAATGATTTGTGTTGTTATTCTATTCGATAGCATTTTATGGGTGCTGAAATTTAAAAGTATTATTTTTGTTTCAGGAACTTAAAAAATATCAAGACTATTTTCATGTTTTTTATTTTGTAGAAAATATGACCAAAAATCAGAATACTGGGGCAAAGTGGACTTCCTACGATGATAAAATAAAAAGGCTAGTCCAAAAAGCAAGCACAGTATAGACCCCCTCAAAAATGTGGTAGGGAGATACTTTCAATAATTACTAATAAAAGGTAGGCTCTGAAGCAATACAAGAAAGAGTTCAAACTAACTTTTGAAAAATACATTCAGGGGTTTGTAGAAAATGGTTAGAAGAAAAATTCTGATCTTAGAACTGTGACATACATATCACCAGGTTATAAAGATCACAAGGACACTTTGTGGCTTAGATCATTCCTCAACATTTGGGCTTGAATTCCACGACATGCCCTGCCTGCCTTCTCTGCTGTGTTCTTCTCCTTAGCACTGATCATTGCCTCACGTCCTGTTTGTTTTGCTTGTTTGTTTCTTACAGCCCTTCTGGTTGGAACGGAAGCTCCATGAAGGCAGGGGTTTTCACCTATTGCTGAATCACCAGTTCCGAGCACCTGACACACAGATGGTGCTCAATACTTCTGCATGGACTGAGTAAATGAAGGCAGAAATTGAGACCCACGGGGATTAAGCTCCTTTTATTTAGCCGGTAAGTGGCTGCACCAGTTAAGATATCCAAGGCTCCCAAATGCTCCTCCAGGGCCAGCAGCCCCTCTTACCTCTCTTCTTTTCAGAAACTATCGTCTGTCCTTGCCGCTAGAAATCGTGGGAATAGCTATGCAGTATTTCTGAACCGCACGAACAATCTATATCTTTTGAAGGTATCTAGCACATTTTATTTGAGCTACTTCTAGAACTCCCATTGTAAAGGGGAGATTGAAGGGTGCCTGGGTAGCTTATTTGGTTGAGCGTCTGACTCTTGGTTTCAGCTGGGGTCATGGTCTCAGGGTTCATGGGTTTGAGCCCACATTGGGCTCCTGTGCTGGCAGCTTGAAGCCTGCGTAAGGTCCTCTCTCCCTCTCTCAGCCCCTCCCCCACTCGCTCGCTCATACAGGTGCATGTGCTCTTGCTCTCAAGTAAATAAATAAATAAACTTAAGAAAAATAAAGGAGAGATTGATTTTTTTCAAAATTCCACAACCGTGGAGACTCAATCTGAGAAAACTGCTAACTCATGAATAGCTAAACAGTGGCATTAGCCTGAATCTGACTTGTATAGTGCTTTAAAGGTTGACTGCAATAGGGGCGCCTGGGCGGTTCAGTGAAGCACCCAACTCTTGATTTCAGCTCAGGTCATGATCAGTAAGGAAGTAAATAAATAAATAAATCAACAAACAAACTTAAAAAAAAAATACAAAGGAGACCACAAGAAACCTAATTTCTAAGGACTGAGTTTTGCCAGCTCCCTATTTAAGGAAATTGTGAGTTAACAGAAGTCAGAATTTTAGAGGCTCTCATAAATAAAAGGATAAGGAGGTAAGTACTGGGAGAGCCACAAGAAGACAAAGTAATGATAATCAGACCCAGGCTTTTTTTTCCTGAGGAAATGTATTTTACAGTCTGTAATTTTCAACTAAACAACTATTAACCAAACATGAAGGAAGAATACATGTTTTCAGATACTCAAGAGTTCAAAAAATTAAACTACCGCATACCCAGACTCGGATGGTATCTGCAGACTTAACTTCTACAAAATAACAAGGGAAACCAAGAAAGAGGAACATATGGGCCACAGGACACAGTGGGTCCAACTCAGGAGAACCGCAAAGGGATGCCCTAGACTGACAGTATCCAGTGAACCTGTGTAGTAATCAGCTTAGACTGGGGCAGGAGAATGGAGGCTCCTGGAGGGAAGACACTCAAGGAAAAAGCATATTTGATAAAATATGCAACATAATCAAGTTTGAAAGAAAATGAGGCCACAACAAAGGCAAAAGACACAAGAATGAAAGAAAGGCAATTGGAAACTCCAAGGGAGCAAAAATGGTATATGAGGAAGAAGGTATGATCATAATACATTAATTGATTCTGTGTGAATGATATTTAATTATTAATGACACATATTTTAGAAGTTTAGAATTCTCCAAGAGACAGAGATTTAACCACAGTTATAACTGACTATACTGTAAACGCTCTACATGTTATCAAAGTAACAAGTTTAGGGGCACCTGGATGACTCAGTCAAACATCTGACTCTTGATTTTGGCTCAGGTCATGGTTTATGAGTTCGAGCCCCACATTGGGCTCTGTGCTAACAGTGAGGAGCCTGCTTGGGATTCCCTCTCTCCCCCTACCCCGCTTGCTCTCTGTCTCTCAAAATAAATAAATAAACCTTAAAAAAAATTTTAAAGTAACAAGTTTAAAATTTTTGGTGGGGAAGAGGGAAGGAGAGCTGACGATGGAGTAGAGATGCTAACATTGTCATCTTACAAATGGGGACTAAAAAGAGACTGTAGTTGGGAAAAGCAGAAATGAAGGTGCAGTAATATTAAGTTTAAAAGATAGCTATGGAGAAACTAAATATGTTATATTTAGAAGAATGAAGAACAATGATATCTAAAATGCACAAATCAAGGGGAAAAAAAGATGAGTGAAAAATGGTTATATATGGAGATCAGAATTGGAGATGGGGGAGAGTGGGACAGAAGGTAGTAGCTTTTTCTTACAGGGTTTTGTGGTTTTTGATTATCTTCAAACAATGCACTGTGTTACTTTAATGGAAAAAAAACAATCAAGTAGGGGGGAGAAAATTAGCTCATGGCTCAGTCAAATCCTAAATTCTTCTGTATATAAACTCCTCTCTCCTATCAGAAAAGTCCAAATCCTCATCCTATAACCATATATATGCACTTCTGGAAATTATCATTAAAGGGAGGAGTTTGTGAATATTAGTCTTATTTTTGGCAAAGACTCAACCACAGATTGCAAGTTCAAATGATTTTATGAGCCTAAAAGGAAATGAGGTAGGTAAGAAAATAGACAGTTTTTTTGTCTTTTGTTTGTTTGTTTTGTAACTCTGAACTCAGAACTAGTGAACTGCAATGACTTTACTGTTTATAGGTTCTTTTAGTGCTTGGTAACAGTTTAGAAGTGAGAAAAAGAAAACCACAAGTTAATATCCCTTGCTTTCTCCCAACCTCAAGATTTCTAGCAGCTGAAGTTTCACATTGTTGGGCAGAAATATTTAACACGAGCATCTGGGATTCATTCATGTCAACTGTTGCTCTTTAAGAAGGGTATTCTTTATTTAAAATACTAATCTTCTCTAAAAGACTGCTTCAGAAGAAATGAATGTCTCCTCCTTCCCATTCCCTGCCAGCACTCCCATTTCAAAGTTCAGCCTGCTCTAGGAAATTGAAAAGGAACCCCTTTCCTACAACCCCAAAGCCTCTTCCTTCAATATGCAAAAGCTTCAGGATAGTCCCCAAGGTGAACAACATCTCTGGGATCCTCAACCTCACTTCCAGATGGAGCCCCCAAGGTAGACAAGCAGATCCAGTTTCCCAACCCTTTTCCAGATGACAGCCTCCAGAAAGATGAGTGTGTCAGAGATCTAATCCTCTGATTCCATATGTGGGCCAAAGAGCACATGAATAAGTTGAAACATCTTCTCCCCTACCATATGTAATCCCCTAAGGGAGAAAGCTTTTTGATGCCTCTCCAATAACACTCCACAGTAAGTCTCCCCAGAGCTACGTCTCCAGAGATCAAAGCCTTATTTTTCTTTCACCTCTTTTCTCGCTTCCTGTTTTCCAACCTCAGTCCAAAAAGATATGCTATTTATTCCTCACCTGGGTCAAGGTGCTTATCTCTGAGCACACCTTGGAAATTCGGTTATTCTGAAGGTTTAAGGTCTTGAGGCCAGGCAGTTTATCTAATGATGAGGGCATCTTTGTAATCTTCTTCCCACTCAAGGTAACAATCTTAGTATTTTTACCACCTTTCAGTGCCCTTACTAACATCTTTTCAGTCATGGCCTTAGAAAAGAAATAAAAAAGGGAGAAGGTAATCACTAGGGATTAAGTTACATATTGTGCATCTTCAGAACCTCTAATGACAGAATTAGGGTGTCATGGAAACAAAAACATTCTGAGATGTACCATGTTGAAGACGGGAGACATCAGATAGTTTCCTGTGTAAAAGGTACGGATAGGAAATAGCTGACTCTTCATTTAAAGCAGTTAATGTATAAGATGAGCCTACGATACCTTATGCCAGAGACATGGATGTTATCAGACTAATGAGATCACATCAAAAGGACACAGAAATCAACTTCTAGGGACTCCCATTGGTCTAAAATGGAAAATTTGAGGATCATAAGGAATAATCTAGAGTGAAACACGTAAAAATACATTAAAATCTGAGAGTTCATAATGGTATTTTAAAAATAAATGTGTTGATTACACAGGGATTGCTAGGGAACCAACTCATTCATAAGTCTGAAAATTGATAAATGAAAAAAAGGAAGCATTCTGCTTTTTCAGCACAAAGTTCATTTGAGTGTAATCTAATAGTTAACAAAGTTCCTATTCAAAGAAAAATTGAAGCTGTAAATGAGGAAGGAAAAATTGATTTAGGAAAATCACAATTTTTGCAGATCCTAGTGAAATAACAGATCTAAGGAAATATGATAATTGGATGCTAAAAGCATTAGGTATGAGGTTGATGAGAACTTCATAAGTAAGAAATCAGGCTATAACTTAAACTCGTAATCAATTTTAGCATCGTTACAATTGAGACAGTCACGTTATAAGTCTCATGGACATGATACAATAAAAAGTACTCGGCACCACCTATGAAATATTATTGCCTAAAAATTTAACCTGAACCTAATCACGTGTCCAGACAAAACTACCATTTACAGAAAATATGAGGACGGGAAAACAAGCTAAATTCATCTCGGAAGCAGTGAGCCAAATCTAGAACACAAGGAATTCTACGGGGCAAAATGACACGAGGTCTAACCAACAAATCCATGGTATTAATAAAAGGGAGGAGAAACTGTCATGAAATAACAGCCAAATGCAGTATGTGGACCTTGTTTGGATTCTGATTTGAATAAAAATACTGTGGAGTTGTTTGGGGAAATGTGATCACGGACGGGTTATTAGATGATAGGAATTGCTAATTCTGTTATCTGTCATAATGGTGTGCTGGTAGTGTTCTTAAAAATGTACTTAACATCTAGAAATGCATCTGAAATTTGCAGGTGAAATGACATGATATCTTGAACTTTCTTTAAAATAACTTGGGTGTGGGGAGTGAGTGAAAAGAAACAGATCTAACTTATTGGTGCTCCATAATGGGTACATATGAGTACATTATACTATTCTCATTATTCAGAGAAAAGATTAGGACAAAGACAAAAATAACGGGAATGGGGAGGAGCTGAAACCAGTGGTATCTGATTACTATTAGAACTCCACTTGAGGGGTGCTGGGGTTGCTCAGTCATTTAAATGACCGACTCTTGGTTTCAGCTTCGGTCATGATCTTGCAGTTCGTGAGTTTGAGCCTAGAGTTGGGCTCTGCACTGATGGCGTGGAGCCTGCTTGCAATTCTCTCTGCCCCTCCCCCACTCTCATTCTCTCTCCCTCTCTCTCTCTCAAAAATAAATAAATTAAAAAAAAAAAACACTCGATTTGAGTCCATATGAGGCTTGGAGGCATTTGGGTTATTTGGGTTATATAAATAAATATGCCTATTTTGGTTGTTGATTTCCAAAAACTTGAACACTATAAAATATGTACTGTATTGAAAGTATTCAGGACACAATTCAATCTTTTCTTTGTAATTCACAAATCACTTTATTTATTTATTCAACAAATATTTAAGGAGCACCTACTCTATGCTCAATACTGTCCCAGGCACTGGGGAAAAAAGTGAATTAAAAAGACAAAAATCCCTCTGTCAGTGAATTTACATTTTAGTAGGGGGAGAAGAACAATCAAGATAAATAAGTAAGTCTAGTATGTTAGATGGCATTAGGAAGGGGAAAAGGAACAAAGCAGGTAAGGAAAATAGGGAGTGTGAGAGTGGGGAGTTTGCAGTTCTAGGCAGGACGTCCAGAGAAGGCCTCACTAAGAGGCTGCTGTTAGGGGAAAGAGCTTTTCCAGTAAAAGAATAAAGCAATGCCTAAGTCCTAAAGGAGAATCATTGAATTTTTAAAGAGTCTTAGGTGCATCAGTATCATCATAACAGTAAAACAAGAGGTGCTGATTAATAGTGACTTCCAGTTGCTAGAGTAGAATCATTTTTCAGCTACTTAATCTCTGTGCTTTGGTTTATCTCTTCCAAACCTATCTTCCAGCTTCATTACTCTGACACTTAAATGTTTTCCAGGAACCAACATGTTACTATCTAAACAAACTAATCATGAGGCATAAAAAAAAAAAATCTTATGGACACTCATCTCCTCTGAAATAACTCTATGTGGCCAGGACACCAGCTGACACTACCCAAACACGGGTAATTTGCTTTAAAGGGGTAAAACCACTGCAAGCTGATACTACTTTCTATTAATTTGCTTAACCTAGAAAATCTGGTAATTCTTGATTCCTCCTCCTCTCTTCCAACATGCAGTCAGCCCCATAAATGCCACCTGTTCTGGTTATCCATTGCTAGGTAACAAACCACTGCAAAACATAACGGCTTAATACATTTATTTTATTCACAAATGTAGAATTTGGGCAGGGCTTAGTGGAGAAAGTTTATCAGTGTTGCTCTTGGTGACATCTGGGGTGACTCAAAGGCTGAGGTGGAGATCATGTAAAGACTCATTCACCTGTATCTGGTGGTAGGTTCTGGGACCTTCAGGCAATCAGCCAGAACACCCCCACGTAGCCTATCCAAGGGGGCCTGAGCTGCCTCGCAGCATGGTGGCTTAGTTCTGAGAGTGAGCATCTCAAGCGAGAAAGTGAAATGGAAGCCTTATCACTTCATGACCTAGCTTCAGTATCAGGTAGCTTCACTTGTGCCACATTCTATTCTTTAGAACTCAGGTCCCTAAGAATGGCCCATATTCAAAGGAAGATGAACTAGACCCCACCTCTTGATGGTAAGTGGAAATATCTTAAAATCCACCTCAGTGGGCCCCTTTCTCCCAAGAGCCCCCTTCCCCAAAACTTTGATCTGTTGAGAGCATCAGATTACAGAATCTCGTCATCTAAATCAAGTAACAAGGGTGGATGCAGCTCCTTAAAGGCAGTTCTTTGAGTCCGTTTCACGGACAGTCCATCTTGATCTGAAAACCTAGGAACTAAAGAGACAAGTTATCTCATCCTCATGTACCCAGAAATTAACAATGGGTGAACCATAGGACAGGCAATAGCACCACTCAAAAAAGGGAAAAGTTAGAGGCACGAGGCAGCCCTGGTTTGTAGCAATTCTGGAACTCAACTGGGTACATGCTGTCAGATCCCTGATTAACGTTCAGCCCTACTGCCTGGGACTGGTTCTTGGTCTTCTCTCTGGGCTCTTGAATTATCTTTCCTTCTTCATAGAACATAGCTCATGTTTGCTATTTTTTTCTCAGACCTTTCTCTGTCCATAGAAGTTCAAGGCTCCAAAGGTCTTCTCATGGTTTTTTTTTTTCTTTTTTAAGTATATTCGCCAAGTTGTGCAACCATCACCACAATCAATTTTAGAACTCTTATCATCCAAAAAGAAGCCATGTGTCCTTTAGCAATCATCCTCCCATTTTTCCCACCCACTCCAGTCCCAGGCAGCCACTGACATCCTTTCTAGCCCTGTAGATTTGCCCATTTTTGACATTTTCTATAGATGGGATCATACACATGGTCTTTGCAACTGTCTTTAACTCAGTGTTTCTGAGTTTCATCGTGTCACAGCATGTACCAGTACCTTGTACCTTTTTATTGCCTAACAAGATCCCATCGTAGGTCTCTACTACTTTTATTTATCCACTTACCAGTTGATGGACATTTAGGCTGTTTCTACTTTTCAACTGTTGCAAATGATGCCACGGACATTTGCATGCAGTTTTCTTGAGTGTCTATCCAGAAGAGGAATTGCTGAGTCATAGAGTACTTTTGAGGACCTGGTAGACGGTTTCCCAAAGTAGCTGCATCAGTCTACCTTCCTACCAGCAGCATGTGAAGCTTCATCGTGTCATTTTATGGTGTCACATTTGAGCCAAACTGATACAGTCCCTTTTAAAACTTTGTAGGCTTGTCTTGAGTTTACAATTCTCTTCATCCAACAGAAGCCACACCCAGAATGTCTTTTCGAGAGCTCCTCTCTGTTTTGGGTTCCCTGTGAGACTACCGCGGGACAAAAGCCTTAAGAACTTGAGAAGCTCTCTCATGTGTTGACTAGAAAGCATCTTTCATCCTCTTGAGGTCTCAGCAAAGGTCTCAACATACCCGTGGTGTCTTCTTCAGACTTCATTTTCCTGAAAGTTCCCTGATTTGTTCTCTGTCTGGAATTCATTTAATTTTAGCAACATTTACTGTCTGGAAAGGCTATGAATAAGAAAATTTTATTTTTCAAACCTCCCAATTTGTGGCTCATTTACAGTTCTTTTTGCTTGCCTTTCTCCTCTTTTACTATAGGCATCTAGAAGAATCTTATACCTTCAATATTCTGTCTAGAAATCCCCATAGGTAGATCATCCAGTTAATGAGGTATACTTTTTATTTTCCATGTTAATGCTGCCGGCATCATTGCTAACCTTCCTGCTACTGTGTACAAGAGTCACCTTTCTTCCAACAACATAACAATAACATTTCCAGTAATATCTCCCTCATATTCTTTTAACCCCTCACCAACACCTTCCTGGGGTGGCATCAGGCTCCTGCTAACAGTCTCTTCAAGACCTGTCTGACTTACCCTGAGGCCCAGTCCCAGAACCCATTACATGGCTTAAGTTTTTTGTTACAGCAGCAAATTTTGTATCAGAGAAAAAGACCAACAAGAATTATATAGACTTTGGCCTGAGATAATTATGGGAACCGTGTAAGCCATCTATGTAGGGCTGTTGCTGATGTGTGGTGCTGTGCCTGACCCAGGATTCAACGTTTATTTATTTTTGGGACAGAGAGAGACAGAGCATGAACGGGGGAGGGGCAGAGAGAGAGGGAGACACAGAATCGGAAACAGGCTCCAGGCTCTGAGCCATCAGCCCAGAGCCTGACGCGGGGCTCGAACTCACGGACCGCGAGATCGTGACCTGGCTGAAGTCGGACGCTTAACCGACTGCGCCACCCAGGCGCCCCTGACCCAGGATTCAGAGATGCTGAAGGAGATCTGGCAGAAGTCGGGGAAGCCACAGGCTCAATGGTTGATTCATACCAGAAGTGAGCCAGCAGATTCACAACAGTACGCATGTTACTGACACTTGATGCCTTCACAAAAACTTTCCAAGCTTCCGCCAGACTTGTGCCTTCCACATTTTGTGCAAAATGTCTCTTGTGGCCAGGATTGGCCTGAAACTATGCAGGGAAGGGGATTCTGAGATATAATCTGAGCTTAGTTAAACTGATCCAGTACAATTCCACCACACCATCACCCTTCACATCTATCTGCTTCTTTCTACTGCTGCTATCCCTGTCCAAAGTCTCCTCATCTCTACCTTATTCCTCATCTCCTCATCTCTCCTTATCTCTACCTATTACCGCTTCCATTACGTATTCTGCCACTCTGCCATTACATACACTGTCGCTGCCATCAGTCATCTTACAATACATCTTCCTCGACAATAAATCCATAACCCTAAATAAAATCTTTCAGTGGCCTCTCATTGCTTAGAAGTTAAAATCCCAACTATTGAGTTGGGGCTCAAAATACCAGTCTAGCCCCAGTTTCATTCTGTGTTATTTCCTTTCACAAACCTAGTATGCTGCCGTTAGAAGACGACTAGCTATTCGTCAAAAGCGTCAACTGTATTTAGTCCTTTGCTCCTGCCATTCCTTGTGCCTGTATGTCTTTGCCACGCACCTATCTGCCTAACTGTCCCTAATCCTTCGAAGAATCTGATCAAGTATTTCCCCTATCATTTTCCTTGATCTTCTCTCCAAGCAGAATTGCTTCCATGTTTGTTTCAAGAAGACTTTGTACAAACTCTAATTTAACACTTAATACTTTGTATTATTGTTCTTGTCATATTTCTCCCTTGCTATACCTTTGAACTGCAATCTCTATCACCATGCTTGGCATAGAGCAGGCCAACATTTAATTTAAATATTCATTAAATTAAATTGAATTTTATGGCTAGGGGTTGTCTAAAAGAGCACCTTATGTAAAATCTATTAGTAGCATAAATCAATGTTCATGAAAATATAGAAGAAAAGACATGTGAAGGCACAGAAGTTAAAAACACAGAGTAACAGGGAACATGGGTGGTTCAGTCGGTTGAGCATGCAACTCTTATTTTGGGTAGGGTCATGATCCCAGGGTCGTGGGATCGAGCCCCATGTCAGCATGGAGCCTGCTTAAGATTCTCTCCTTCTATCCCTCTGCCCCTCTCAACAGTTCACACTTTCTTTCTAAAATACAATACAAGGGGCACATGGGTGGTTCACTAGGTTAAGCGTTCGACTTTGGCTCAGGTCATGATCTCATGGTTCATAACTTCGAGTCCCGCATCAGGCTCTGTGATGACAGCTCGGAGCCTAGAGCCTGGTTCGGATTCAGTGTCTCCCTCTCTCTGCCCCTCCCCCACTCACTTTCTCTCTCTCTCTCTCTCTCTCTCTCAAAAGTAAATAAACATTAAAAAGATTTTTAAATAAAATTAAAATCTAAAACAAAAACTTTGAGTAACTATTTGTTAGGCACTGTCCAAGATGCCTTGTAGACAAATATGAATAATAGTCATTGTCTTCAAGGGGCATAAATCTAGAGGGAAATTAGAAGTGTAAACAGGTCATTCATTCCTCAGGTATTTATCATTTTTCAGTTTTACTTAACATTGTACAAGTTTAAGATGTACAAAATAATGACCTGATATGTGTATATGTTCCAAAATGAATACCACAATAATCAAATATTTATTAAGTGCCCATTACGTGCTGGGTGCCATTTTGCACTGAGGCACCTTGTTGGCTCAAGGAATATTTTCTGCTGTTGACTGCTGAGTCCATTCATAAAGTGTTAAAAAGAATTAACCAGTTGACAAAATACATGTGTGTGGGGGGGGAGGGGATGTATTTCAATAAAAGGAGTGTGAGAAAAATGTTGACAGGCATGAAATAATGGGGCCATAGGGAATATAAATAATTTGAGGGCATAATTCTAAAGAAAGAAGTGATGGGAAGTGATGCTGGAGAGGTACACAGGACTAGTCATGAAGGATCTCCCTTAAATGCCATGTTAAGGAGTGGACTTCATCCTGTAGGAACAGGGAGCGACTTGGCAAGTTTAGGTTAGGAGATAGGACTCAGACTTGCATTTCTGGCCGTTCACTTTGGCAGCATGAAGGAAGGGGGAGTTTCAGGGAGTAGCCCTGTGGGCAGGATGGCAATTTGACATTTGTGTACTATTCTAGGTGAGAGGAAAAAGGGATAGAGAAGAAATGAGAAGGTATAATGTGGGTAAGATTGCCGCTAGAACGTGATCTCGTAGGTACATTAGATGAGGTGAACCACAACTTAGGGTATGAAATGGGGCAATGAGAGTTGGGTAGTATTTGGCAGGGTGAGACTGTGGCACAAGCCCAGTTTCTGAAGGCATTAAATATCTACGAAGAGGGGAGCCTGAGTGGCTCAGTCGGTTGAATATCTGACTTCTGCTCAGGTCATGATCTCACAGTTCGTGGGTTCGAGCCCCACGTAAGGCTCTGTGCTGACAGCTCAGAGCTTAGAGCCTGCTTTGGATTCTGTGCCTCCCTCTCTCTCTGCCCCTCCCCTGCTCATGCTCTCTCTCTCAAATAAAAAAAAAAAAATGAAATAGACATTAAAAAATGTTTTTTAAATCTACAAAGAGAAATAGAGTAAAGGAGATGGGATTTACCATTTCAGACCTGAGTTTTGACCTGCATCTAAACGTGTTCCATAGAAACACCCAGCTAAAAGAGCTGTGAGTTCTGCTGTGTGGGTTGGCCCCATGGGATGTTGGCATCCAGAGTTTCCCACAACCAGAAACCAGTCTGTTTGCAGGCAAATTGAAAAATCACCAATTTTTTGAGACAGCCTCATCCTGTGAACTCAACGCAAGATGAGGAACCTTAAACTGAATGTTAATCTAGATGGAGCAAGTGACTTGTAAACTTCAAGTCAGTCAAACTGGCTTTATCTCTGCCCTCATCAGTAAAATAACAAGAAAGAATACCAATCTATCCCACTGAGACTGTATGGGAAACATCTAACTAATGATTATAAAATACTTTGGAAGTATACAGTGCTGTAGGAATGCTAAAATATATAGCATCCTAGAATCTAAAGGACTTTAAAACACTCAGTAATTACATTAATACATTGATTAACACCTAAAACACAAAAGAATCTGGCTCAATCCTATGACACGGGCCCCTATGACAAATTAAAGGATTTTCAAAGCTGCAAAAATGCATTAAAAACAGGAGTTCAGCAAACAGGTTATGGCAGAAAACAACATGCTTACTTGATTTGTTTTGGCAATCTTATCTCGTGATGAAAACATGGTCTGAAACTTGGGATAAAAGTTTTCAAACATGAGCAGATGCTTCATGTACTAGAATCCTACTGTAGAAATCTTCTGTCCTGTAATAAAAAAGGGCATTGCCTCTGTCTTCGTTCATTTTCTTTTTAAATATGGAAATGGAAGTTTTGATTTCAAGGGTTTTGGATTCTCAGAAGCCTGCCTTCTGAGGTCAGCCTTACCACTCACTGGCAGTGTGGCTTAGCAAGTTGCTCGCTCCCAAGCTCTTCAAGTTTCATTCCCATTATGTCTAGTACAGGGATGAGAATACCAACCCGGCCTTCTGTCAGGGCTAAATAAGCCCACTTATGTAAAGCAGTTAGCGCACATATAGTAAATGCTCAGTAAAAGGTAGTTGTGGTTTTTCTGGTACATTTTTAATTTTTTATTCATTTATTTAAAATTATTTATTTATTTATTTATTTTAAATTTTTATTTTAAATTTTTAATTTTAAATTTATTTAAAAAATTGTTTTAAATTTATTTACTTTCAAGACAGAGAGAGAGAGCGTGAGTGGGAGAGGGGCAGAGAGAGAGGTAAATAGAACATAAAGCAGGCTCTGAGCTCCACAGCACAAAGCTCAGCTCAGGGCTCGGACTTATGAACCATGAGATCATGACCTGAGCCGAAGTCGGACGCTTAACCGATTGAGCCACCCAAGTGCCCCTGTTGTACATTTTAAGTCAAGATCTCCACCTTTTGGGAAATCTCAGGTGTGCACGTACCATTCTTGGGACTGATATATGGTGCGAATATAAGCCTACTGTTCCAAAGACCGGTCTCTCTACCGTGACCTGCACTGCGCTGTCCTCTTCTTTATCCATGAGGTTAGAAACATTGGTGGTTCACAGGCTTTAACACAGCAAACATTTGTATGAAATTCAGTTATCAGTTCTTAATTTTGCCAAGTAAAGTCATTTTTAAAAGTTCTCTTTCCTCTACTGCCACCATAATTTCATAAAAGGACATTTTAAACCCCTCTGGTAAAAAAGGAATATAAATAAATTTATTTACAGTGAGTTTGCTTTATAAAAAATTCATCATCTTATACAAAATTTTATTTTCCAAATGGTATCAGCTTATACATCAGCATTTGATTACTAGGCTAGATGAAACTCTTAGATTCTACTTAAACACCCACATACAATACACATATACATATATTTTGGAAGTTTCTACCAAAACTCAAATACATTAGAAAACAGAAAGGAGTAACCATTAAAATTAGAAAAGAAAGGATTAGGAAAGAGAACAATAAGATGAAACCAAGCCCAGTAAGATAAAATAGCTAAACATTTATAAAATCTAAAGATAGAATTAAAGAACAAAAAGGGGAATCTAAGTGGGATGTTATAATACCAAGCCAGATTTTGACTTGAGAACAAGGCATTCTTGTATCTATATATATACACACACGTATATTATTTTTTAAATTTTATTTAAATCCAAGTTAGTTAACATATAGTGTAGTAATGGTTTCAGGTGTAGAATTTAGTGATTCATCACTTACATATAACACCCAGTGTTCATCCCAACAAGTGCCCTGTTTGATGCCCATCTTCCATTTAGCCCATCCCCCCACCCAGCACGCCTCCAGCAATTTGTTCTCTGTATTTAAGAGTCTCTTATAGTTTGCCTCGCTCTATTTTTATCTTATTTTTCTTTCCCTCCCCCCGTGTTCATCTGTCTTGTTTCTTACATTCCCCATATGGGTGAAATCATGTCTTTCTCTGGCTTATTTCACTTAACACAATACATTCTAGTTCCATCTACATTGTCACAAATGGCAAGATTTCATTCTTCTTGATTGCCAAGTAATACTCCATTGTATGTATATACCACATCTTTTTTTTTTTAATTTTTTTTAACGTTTATTTATTTTGGAGACAGAGAGAGACAGAACATGAACGGGGGAGGGTCAGAGAGAGGGAGACACAGAATCCGAAACAGGCTCCAGGCTCTGAGCGGTCAGCACAGAGCCTGACGCGGGGCTCGAACTCCCGGACCGCAAGAGCGTGACCTGGCTGAAGTCGGCCGCTTAACCACCTGAGCCACCCAGGCACCCCTATACCACATCTTCTTTATCCATTCATTGGTTGATGGACATTTGGGTTCTTTCCATAATTTGGCTGTTGCTGCTATAAACATTGGGGTGCATGTACCCCTTCAAATCAGCATTTTTGTATCCTTTGGATAAATAACTAATAGTGCAATTGCTGGATCATAGGGTAGTTCTATTTTTAATTTTTTGAGGAATCTCCATACTGTTTTCCAGAGTGGCTGCACCAGAGCGCATTCCCACCAGCAGTGCAAAAGTGAGACCGAGGCATTCTTGACGGAGACATGAAATTTATTTTCACAGACCAGCTGGGGGTGGTGGTGGACGAACAACATGCATGCTGAGTGCTGCCATGAGGAAAACCTGGCCCCGTGTTGACAGTTTTGATTTTTTTGAGAAGTGGAAATATGGATCTTAATTAAGTGAAATCTCCCAGTTTGTAAATACTATCAACTAATTCACTTTCTAATTTTCTTTACATCGCTGCATAGGTCAAACAAAATACCTCTTGGGTCACATTCAGCCCACCAGTTCGGAAGTCTGGTGGAGCAAGAGAAAAGGAGTCAAGGAGAACATCCTGAAAGACAGTCAAGGGAACAGGGGCAGCAAGAACAGAGCTGAGGAGGAGGAACCAGCAGAGTAGTGTGGTGAACAGCAAGAGAGACTTTCAAGGAGTGAGTGGTCTACAGTGTTAAATGCAGCAGAAATTTCCAGGAGGACATAAGAACAGGAAGGTGATCAGTGGCACCGCTTCTAGAAGCAGTTTCAGTGCAGTGGTGGAGATTAAACCCAGACAGTTGTGGGCGTTCTTTGTGGAGCTTACTAAAGGTGTTTCCTTAATTCACATTAATTCACCAATATCATTTAAAAAATCAGTTAAGAATATCCCAGCCAAGCCTGAAAAATTCTATTCTGATCAAGAATCTTGACAGCTCAATTCCAAACAGAATATAAATGTCAACCTTTGAGATAACAGGAAGCTAAACAAATACTATGAGAATTTTCACTTTACCATCTCAGTGCTTCCTACGTGTCATAATGGCCTACAAGCTACTGAAAATTCCTCCATGCTGAATACCAAGGGCAACAGTGAAACTCCCCCTCCTTCTAGCATCTCCGGGCTCTGCTTTGTGAACCACCTCGACAATCCCAATCCCACTTTCCCAAAAGAAATCAACAGCCTTTCTATCATGTCTGCCTCCCTTTCTGGTGACATACTAGCAAAAACATCCCCCCTCTCCCCCCCCACACACACCACAGCAAAATAACCATTATTTTTATTTACCATAAATTATGCTATGAGCATATGCTAAAATGCAAGATGTGTTGTCTAAACTTTCATATTTTATTATTCTACTAGGTAAATGTTATTATTCCTATTTTAGAACAAGCAAACTGGTGTTCTGAAAAGTTAAATTTATGCGCTTTTTTTTAAAGTTTATTTTTATTCGAGAGAGAGATGGAGAGTAAGTGGGGGAGGGGCTGAGAGAGAGGGAGACAGAATCCCAAGCAGGTTCTGCACTGTCAGCACAGAGCCCGAAGCAGGGCTTGAACTCACGAACTGAGATAACATGACCTGAGTGGAAAGCAAGAGTCAGACACTTAACCTAATGAGCCGTCCAGGCACCCCAATTTATGCACAGTTTGAAAAGTTAGTTAAGTGCCAGTCAAGACTTAAATCTAGGTCTGATTCCAAATTCCAGTCTCTCCAGTACATATGAAAATCCTTAATGATGTTCACCAATTATTTCAGCTGTCTTAAGGACACATGCATGGCAGGGCTATACCTCTGGGTACTTTCCTGTTTGGGTGAGGCCGTATGAAGAATTGAAGTCAACGAATGGAAACCAGACTGTTCCTTCTGAACCACAGAATTTATTTGTTGGAGTGAAACTCTCCAGAATGCTCTCTCCTAGAAAAGTTTAAGATGGTGACAGCTTGGGTCCCAGAGTATACAGACATGGAGCACAGCTCCCAGCCAACTGGCAAAAACATAGCACACACAAGAAACACTCCTTTGTCGAACAAGCCACCAAGATTTTTGAGTTGTTACCACAGACTTAGTCTATCCTGACTACCACCAGTGGTCTCAAAAGTCAAATAAACACATCTCACTGGGTCAGGATACAGTCTGAAAATAGAAGGGAAAAAAGAAGGTCCATTGAGCTTTTCAAAGGGGGTTCATGTAAAGTCTAGCTTTAGGCAGTTGACAAAGTTACAAAAAACAGACGAATAGCTCTAATGTGCCCCATTTTTATTCTAAATGGTTTTCCTTAAAACTTGCCAACCTCATTAGCAGTACAACTTATGATATAGTAAGTGGTTCTCATTTAGGGGTGATTTTGTCCCCAGGGAGACATTGAAAATGTTGGGAGACATTTTCCTTCCTCACACCTCCGGGGGTGGGGGGCGCGGGGAAGAGTACCACCGGCACTTGGTTGCTAGAAGCCAGCAATGCTAAGTGTCTTATAATGCACAGGGCAGCCCTCATGACAGTTATCCAGCTTAAAATGTCTGTAATGTCATTGTTGACAAACTCTGAGATAGGTGTAGAATGCCCTTCTCATTTCAGGGGAGAAAATATCTGATTCAAAAACAGCAGTTTATTCTTTAAAACTAGATTCTTATTTTTGCTCAGCAAACTCCTACACTGGGTTCTCACTAGTCCTCAGGTTGATACTGTATTGCTTAAGATTATAAACAGTAAATAAACAGTAAACAGGGGTTTCCTTTTGTCAAGGTAAGGGTAACATGGAGAAGAAAAATCAGCAGGAAGACTGGAAGTCATCTCTGTTCAGAGCATTGATAGTTTCAGCAGAGAGCTGTAATCTGATTCAATAAGTTACACTAATCATCATCCTTATTCTACTGAAAGAAGACAACTACAGACTTCTTCCTGGCCAATATATTAGCAAAGTTCTTAATAGTTTCTTGGTCTGTATACTTATAAAGAATCTTTATATTCTGTAGATTGATACGTGAAGGCAAAACAAAACAAAACAAAGCAGTGTCAGAAGAAAAAAGAAAAGCTCTCTTGGGTTCTATTCCTCCCTTAAATTGACCTAAAGACTTAAGGATTTATCCAAGGGGTTAGGAAAATTAGAAAGCAGCCCTTTTGTGAGCAGACACAACACTAAGTCAATACCTCTCTGTACTCTTAATGGTCCATTAACCTAATGACAACTCCTTAAGAGTCCAATCTTATCCTCTCAATTGATCTTATGACTGTCAACATTTATTAATAAGCACTTACTATATAGGCCAGGCAGTGTGCTAGATAATTTAGTAAGTCAACAAGTTCTTGTTTCTAAGCACTTACAGACTAAAGGAAAATAATAATAACAATAATAATAAACTAAATACAAATAATACTAATTACTAGTGTGTGGTTACTAGAAACCAACATGTATGAACTGGGGTACCCAGCCCTGGCCAGGTGGGAGTTGGTGCTGATGAAATGGAGACCAGGACAGTAAGCTAGGTGAAATAGGTTGGGTGAAGTTCTCAACTCCCAATGGCAGCTCAAAGGCCTTCAAGTAGGAAGGGTGGTGAACAAGAAATGATAATTCCTACAACTTGGCTTTAAAAAAAAATCAAAACCCTTTGAGTTATATTTTTTCTGCAAGATGGAAAATGGTTTTAAAGAAGATCTAAGACAGGCAAGAAGAATCAGTATGTGAAAACATATGGAAAGGAAGAAAAAAATCACACTCATTTGTTCAATAACAGTAAAAATATGATGAAATTACCAATTAAATTCTCAGAAACACAACAGATCTGCTCCTTCAGCTAGTTCATGACACCTGGACCAAAACAATACATTAACAATCCTGTACCAGCATTAGTTTGTGCAAATTTCCTTCTTCAACACCCATGAGTCTTAGAATATTCTTCAATTTCATTTACCCTAAATAACCTTCATTATTCAAAAGGTTTTAAGCTTCAACCTGATTTCTAAGAGCCATGGCTTAAATGCCTATCTCCTTATTTTCCTCTATTTTGTCTGAGACATAGTGCTATGTTTATATATTTATTCTAAAACCCTTAAAGCAAGAATTTGGGATTGTATTATTCTCAATTATATATAAGGACAAAATAAAGCCAGGATAAAATTCTAAAACAGAGGATTTTCCCTTTCTAAATTGTAAAATTGTTTAAGAATAACAATTTGAGGGGCGCCTGGGTGGCGCAGTCAGTTAAGCATCCGACTTCAGCCAGGTCACGATCTCGCGGTCCGTGAGTTCAAGCCCCGTGTCAGGCTCTGGGCTGATGGCTCGGAGCCTGGAGCCTGTTTCCGACTCTGTGTCTCCCTCTCTCTCTGCCCCTCCCCCGTTCATGCTCTGTCTCTCTCTGTCCCAAAAATAAATAAAAAACGTTGAAAAAAAATTAAAAAAAAAAAAAATAACAATTTGAACGAACAAATGATTTAATTCATACATCTTTTATTCTTCTTTTGGCAAACATCAGATAACATGAGCAAAACTATATTGCTCACTATAGTTACATACATTCTTTTTTGCTTTATATAAGTTTGTAAACATATGTAAGTGGATAAAATTCTTGGCTAAAGACATATTCCAAAACTCTGACATATACTTTTCTGAATTAAGAGAAAAGAGAGCTTATGAAACTTCCATTAGACCATAATCATACAGCAAACTAAATTAGGATATACTGTTTTTAAATTACATCTGCCATTTTTTAAAGACTTCAGTTTTTGGTTACAGCTAAAATGATTTTTATTTGAAGTTTTATGGAAGAATAGAAGCTGACCACACAAATCTTACTCATAACAATATCTGCCCATTTAAAAATAAAAAATAATAAAAATAAACCTATAATCAAGAAGGTTCCATTCATCTTATTAAGAAAAAATAATTACGAGGAAGTTATTTTAAATATAGATGGCATCTGTACTAACTAGGTTTATGATACTTTTTTTATTACTTCTTAATGCTTATCTTTTGATTTTAAAGTAACAGATGATTTCATAAAAAAAGGTCAGCCATTTACCATTTTATAATTCTTTTATAATTTCAGACCCAAACAATTTCAGATCAAGGATTACAAAACAGTCAGCCTTCAGAATATACTTTGTTAGGCAAACAGAACAGTTTTTCATCATTTGAGCTAGAACACCTTCGTGCAGTACTTGCTATAGCTGACCACAGTCCCTACCAGCTTCCCACATTGTCATCAGGTGGGCATGTGAGACTAACAACTGGTTTTAATATCATAAAACCCAATATTTACTTACAAAAATTAGTTGCGCTCATGGAGCAAAAATTGAAATATTATAAATTTGATGCTAAATCTTAGTATTTACTCCTAATTTGGGAAAAACAGATGAAACCAAAAGTTTCATTTTCATTAATACTTAGTTACATAACAAATTATCAGCGAGACATGTTTCTACATACAGATACTATCTTCTTAGAATAGTGTTAAGAATAATGTGAAATCTGAGCCAGATAAATCATTCCTATCAGAAAGTATTGTATACTGATTTTACTATTCAGTCTTAGCTCCCAAACAGTGGCTTTCAACTTGATCCCTATATGTAACATAAACATTCTCACATATCTGAAATAAACGTAGGCTAACTAACTTTCTTCTAATCCTGGAGAATGAAACAAAAACAGAGGTCTGGTAAGACAAATTGAAAGTGAGGAGAATTTGAAGTAAAGTTGGCCTTGGACCCTTTTACATTGCTACTCCTTCGGTGTGTACAAGTTAAAAAAAAAAAAAAAAATGAGAGGCCACAAACTATTTATAAGTGGAAAAGACCACAAGGAAAGCAAAGCAGCTAAGTGGTGACAAGGAAAACATAATGAAGAATATAAAAATTTGCAGTTTTGAATATGATCAAGAAATGATGGTACTGGAGCTTCTGGCTGGTTCACTTGATAGAGCAGGCAACTCTTTATTTATTGTGGGGTCATGTGTTCAAGTCCCCATGTTAGGTGGAGAGATTACTTAAAAAATAAAAAAATAGAATAAAAAAAATAAAAGACACTAAAAAACTGTAAGAAAACATGATGGTACTTCTTTAGAGGTCTGATCTGATAGGAACACCTATTTACCTTTAAATTTCTCATTTCTTACACTGAACTGATTCCCATGTGAATAAATATTTTAAAATTTTTAGTTATTAAAGCAAGCTTTTTAGCTGCACTTTGATGGGGTTATATAAAAAGCTTCATAGTATTAATTCCATCATGTACCAGGGTTACTGAAATCAGATACATTTATAAGCATTAATTAGATTTGCTGTCACCTTTACCACATTTTTGCAATGACCAAGTCATTTCATTTCTTCAAGAAAGTTACATTAAAATGGTTACTGAAAGCTTTTAGTAATAAGGAGAAAAATCAAATTTATTTCAACGCATAACAGAATGTTCAAGACCCTATATTAGTAAAAATATCAGCAAATAGGTACTATCTTGGTCTGTAAATGATGTATTCCACAACGACTCACAAGTGTTTTTAAATACCACAAAGGGAACACTGGTCAAAGTTTATCTCTGGCATACTTTAAAAAAAAATCTGTTAGTAGCTTTGCCATAAAACTGATTTAAGGTAGTTGTGTTTTTCAGTAATGTCAGAACAATCCAGCACTTGTAAGAAGACTCAGATCGGCACACTGTACTAAAACATAATTGTGTAACATTTTGTAAACTAGCTGCAATTTTCAGTAGCTGTGTTCACCAACTGTGTAACAGAATTGTAATGTTCTCCTAAGCCGTATGCATGTCTCATATATCTGAAATGAGAAAAGGAGAAATGAGTAGTTTAGACGAAAGTAATTCATTGTACATAAATGTTTATTATGTATATAAAACCAAACACTCAATGAATCACTCCACAGGGGTATCATTCAAAGACTTCATTGACATATTACTTAAAAGTTCAAACCCATTTGAAAAGCTTCAGCAGTCAGTAAAATCTGGTTCAATAACTCTGTCTGCTGAGTTTAAGTCAGGGAAAACACAATCATTAGGGGGCAAAGGAAAATTACTGAGATGCTGAGTACTCAATAACCTTAAATTTTTACCTAAATCTAAGCCATTAATGATTACCTTGGTAGTCTGGCTAATAAACAACACTAAAGCCAACAGCAAACTCTCCATGCTGTGTTTCAAAAAAGAATTCTCAATCATGTAAAATACTTTGACAATACGAAGAAAAACTCTCTAAGGAATAACCAATTAGGCAACATGAATATATTTCCGCTTTTGTTCTTGTTGAAACTTAGCATTATTAATGTCACACTAAGACAGTATGAAAACTAATCCTAAAATCTGTAATCTTTAGAAATGATTTTATTCTTAACTCATACACAAGAATAAACCAGTAGAAGTTTAAACAATTATCTAAATCACATATTGACTGACAATGCTTTCTAATTTTATAATTGCCTTTAACATAAAATAAGCGTAATTAATACAACCGAAGACATATTTTTTCTAATTAATCAACATATACAACCTAACACCTTTGAATAATTCTTTTTGTCTTAACTATGAAAAATGTAACAGTAGAAATTTCCAGGTACTTACACAAGTATTAATGGGTTTTTTTGATATTCTTCACCAACTACAATAGGAGGAGAATCTGCCTGTATTATCTCTATTGGTGTTTGTAAAATATGAGACAAGGCTCTTAGCTATAGGAAAGAAAATGTATTAGTAAGGAAAATAAAAAGGTAAATCTTACTCAAGTCATAAACTACTGAGTATGCATGAATAGGGCAACCATCATCCAACAGAGATCTACTCTGTTCCTCACTATACACCAAGAGCCTGCCTGCCACAGAGTAGACATTTAATACGATTTGTTGAAAAAACAAATGTAATATTTATTAAATCAAACGCAGAAATTTCAAGCCCTGGCTACACAACAGCTTTTTAGAAATAGCAATACCATAGTTAATGAAGTAAAGGTTCATTATACTAGTCCCTCTACTTTTGAATACTGCTTGAAAACTGCCAGTTTTTAAAAATACTATCACTCAGGCACCAGATCAAATCAATTACAATTTGGGAGGGGCTGGGAGAAGGAGAGAAAGAACAGGAAATATTAGGAGGTTTATTCTTCTAAAAGCTTTCAGATGATTCTAATGTACTAGTGCTGAAAACCACTGTTCCATAATATTCAAGGCATGAGTAGCTAAGTTATGTATGTGAATTGTGCTATCTTTTCATGGATTTTCCACATGATTAATACACAATGTTAATTTCATACCATACATTATAAAAATAGAGTTTAAAGGCAGATGAATAATAGTTAATAATAAATATTGGTAGTAACACTGTTTAGACCTACTATGACCAGGAACACTAAGCATTTTATGTATATTAACTCATTCAATCCTGACAATAATCCTATGGGATAGGTAAAGACCTAGAATCTAAAGCGAGTGGTCAAGATGCCTGCCCAAAGTCAAGCGTAAAGAAATAAAGTGACCTGCAACTGAACTGAGAAGTCTGACTCTGGAGCCCAAGTTCATAAATTAATCATTCAACAGTCCTCAATCTTAGTGCCCTCACATCTATGTATTTGCCCAATTATAAGAACATTTTGTCTGGAACATGGTCCTTTTAGGATGTTGTAAAAGAAGGGTAAGAAATTTCTTCAAATATATGGAAATTCTGTACTGCACAGTAGCAAACTTAATCCCACACTCTACCTCATAAAATGTTCCTTTGAGGTATTTTTTTCTTACACCTGAAATTACATTTTTAAAAGCCAGCACAGAATGGAGAGTGTGAAGCAAGCTCTGGAAATCTTAACGTCCCTTCGAAGTCTTTAAGAATCATATAAAGAATTTCTCTTGAATAATTTAAATTTACCCCATTGTAAAAACAGCAATTCCTATGTCAAATGAATTCATAGACCAAAAATTTATGAGTAAATGTCCTTCAAAAGATGTTGTAAAGTTTTTTTTCTCTCTTTAAAAAGACTTGCTTAGGTCTGTAGTTCTATTAATTTGTGCTCCTCAAGAAAGTTCAAGCACCTTTACTCCTAATGTAGTCACAAAGCTACTATGACAATTTCCTGAGTTTCAGAGACCCAGGAGAGGCATACAAAACGAATGGACACAGTTCCCTCTGGTGGCTCAGAAGAGGTACAAATACAGACTTACTGAGAAAAAGACGTTAAAGAAGCATTCACGTCATTTCTCTAAAAAGTATAGTTCTTGAAGTGAAATACTCAGATCCACAAAGCATTCAAGGTGACTAATTACCACTACACAATATTAATTCTACTGCTAGATTCATCCATCTGGCACGTTAGCTTACAAAGTTCTATGCATACAATACTTGTCTTATTTAATGTCCACAAATGACCTACCAAGTACACACAGGGGTTTTATTATCCCTATTCAATTAGGACACTCGAGCTCAGGAAATATGGCTGACTCAAAACTGAAAGGTAGAAGGAAAGCCAGGACCCAAACCTAGGACTTTCTCTCCTATCCCCTGACTTTTGAATACCCCAGGCTGCCTTATCACCAGTTGGAACTATTAGATGTTTATTCTGTTTTAATAAAACAAAGTTAAAGTAAGATAAAGCTTTAAAAAAATCCTGATGAATTCCCTACAAGTGGCTGAACATACTGTCTTCCTACATGTGAATTTTGATGCATCAGATACTGCTCTGAAGTCAGTATCAACTGGAATTCCAATTATGATGCACTGTGGCAGGATCTGACCCATAATTTCACATAAAAATACGGTTTTCTCTTTACTTTATAATAGTGATTGTCATCAGCTAAGCCACTAGGCTAAATCTTACTATACTTGAATAAAATCATCACTTTCATAAGTCCAGAAAATCAAATATATTGCCAGGAGCAGCATCACAAATGGAAACACCCAAGAGTAACATTAGCCTTACCAACCCACAAATCAACCACTGGGCTATTTAAAATGATAATAGTGCTTTACTTCCCAAAGATACATACTTAACGGCCTAAGAATGTTAATTCCCCATTTCAATGCTTCATGAGTAGAGAAACGGCAAATGGCAAATACGTAACAAAAAGGGATACTCAAAAAGAAAGTGGGATCATCTGAAAAATACATCTGATATGGGATTTAGAAGTAATTTAACAATCCACAAATACTATGAATAATTACAAACTTACCTCAAGCTGACCTCCCCATGCAGCTGTGTTGACGATATCATCACAGTACTTCCTAAACTCTTCTGTAGAAAAAATGAGAATATAGCACTTAATAATTTTCATAACTCATGTTACCAGATCCCTTTTATAGCTCCCACAATTCCTGATCATTACTCAAGTTGTAAACCTACTCCTTTCTCTACCTGCACTCTCTAGAATTTAATCCAATTCCCAGATCCAAACTTAACTCGCTCCAACTTTCCACCACCTCTCCATCTGAGAGGAAAGCAATTCATTTCTGTTTCTCTCCCTCACGCTGAGGCCTAGGGACCTTAATTACATAGCAAGCCTATTCTCTCTTTAGCTAAGCAACCCTCAAAACTGCCACCATACTCAATATTTTGACATGTATTTTAAAATCCAAACCTGCATCTGAAAAAATACACTGAACTAAAACACTGCAGCCTTAAATTGGGTCCACTGTAAGACCCCACAAGAGATGTGAGAAGAGGGGCACCTGGGTGGCTCAGTCGGTTAAGCATCCAACTTTGGCTTAGGTCATGAGCTCACGGTCTGTGAATTTGAGCCTTGCATCAAGCCTCAGTGCTGACAGCTCAGAGCTTAGAGTCTGCTTCAGATTTTGTGTCTCCCTCTCTCTCTCTGCCTTTCCCCAGCTCACGCTCTGTCTCTCTCTCTCAAAAATAAACATTAAAAAAAAAAAAAAGATGTGAAAAGAGAATCAGGGTAAAACTAGAAAGGAGTTGAAACTCCTTTGCCAGCAGTAGCATCAAACAGTGCCTCTATTTGTTATTTTTAAAGCATTTACCTTATTTGCTTCAGTATCAGTTCTAGCCAAAGAAAGGACTTCCTGGACTAGTCATGAGAGTAGGACCTAAGTGCAGTTTAATGGCACATCTTGAGCATACACACCTTATACAGAAAGTTAAAAATGGAAAACTAATACCCTTCCTGTTTAGAGGAAAGGAAAAAAATTATGGACATGTACAGAAAAGTATGTCCTGTGTGTTTGCCTCATTCACTGCTATATTCCCAGCACTCAGGGTCCTAGAAGTGCCTAGAAGAGTCCCTGGCACATAGTGGCCTTCAATAAATATTGACTAAGTGAATAAGAAATTAAGTCTTTTTTTTTTAAATTCAGCATGCTGAGTTGCCAACTCTTTTCCACTGCCCTGCAACTAGCAGAGTCAGGGACTCCATTAAAGCAAAGTCAACCTTAACCATCCCTTCTCCTACCCCTCCTGGTCATTTGACTTGCCAATGGATACTGCCACACCTGCAATCTTCTCTTAGGACGAACTTTCCTCTATTATATCTCTGACTCTCCCCAACACTCTTTCAGATTTTCACCTGCTCTCTCCTTTACTGGCTAGTTCTTCTTTTTTCTTTTTTTTACCTCCCCATAAATATTCTATCTTAATTGTCAAAGGTATTAGAATAATAAGGCAGGTTATTAACTCATTTGTTTTTGGTTTTGCAGAGTCAAATTTTGCCTAAGTATTGTGGCTTATTGAAAGTAAAATTGAATTTCCCAAAGTATAGGATAAAAGGATTTGGTTTTCCGATCATTCTCTGCTTATGGTCTTTGGACCCTATACTTCCACAGACTAGTCAAAGCATACCTCCCTCTATGCCTACTTTGTGACATGTGAACTCAGAAACATAATTTTCTCAGTAATAATAATGAATCCTATTCCACTTTTGCCTTAAACAATATACTAGTATGTATTATAATATAAAAAACAATTCTGCCTAAATTTTGAGACTTTTTTCCTCCATAAGAACTATAATAGGTTTTTCTTCTTCTCAATGCCAGGAATCACTTTATTTAACAGCAGCAACAAGACATAGTAAAGAAAAATAAATTACCTAGAGTATACATATCTCCCGTATTAGGGTTTGTTAAAAATGGCAGAAAGTCTTCCACATGGCCTTTTATATATTCAGCAGTTTGACTTCTCAAGGCAGACACAGTCAAAGGGCATTTCTGTTCTTTGAGTTGATCTTCAATGGCTCTATACATACAGTGGCCATCAGATGGAATCTGTTTAATTTCCAACTGTCTTGCTGCCAATATTTGAGCAAGTTTTTCACTTTCTAAGTGTCTGGCTCCAGATAAGTTCTCAATTTCAGCTTCAGCTATCCTTTCTTCCCGCTCCTTTTCCAATGCAGCTTTTTTGTCCTAGGAGGAGAATATAGGAAAGTTAATTCACAATAATGAGGACTATTTTACATTTATTAAGGGGATAGAAATGTAAGACCCTCAAGACTTTTGCCATTTTTGTCCCTTCTCCCACAAGCATTATCATATTGATGATCTCATCACTTGTAGAATTTTCTATACTGGGAACTCCTTTAAGGGCAACTATCTTTCTCATCTGCATGTACCCAGCACCGAGCTCTATACCAGGACAAAAAAAAAAAAAAACCTTCAAATTTTTCTTTAAAGTCTACTTAAAAACTACATGAGGGGTGCCTGGGTGGCTCAGTCGGTTAAGCATCTGACTTTGGCTCAGGTCATGATCTCACGGTTCATGAGTTCAAGCTCCGCATCGGGCTCTGTGCTGACAGCTCAGAGCCTGAAGCCTGTTTAGGATTCTGTGTCTCCCTCTCTCTCTCTGCCCCTCCCCCAGTTGCACTCTGTCTCTGTCTCTGTCTCTGTCTCTCTCTTTCAAAAATAAATGAACATTAAAAAAAAATTTTTTTTTAATGCGTTTCTAAAAGCTTTAGTTACTGATTTCAAAGTACTGCCTTAATACTGTGTTGTGCTAAGCCTCAAAGCAACATCATTATCATATTTATGCCAAGCTAATCCAAGCTTTTTAACTTATCACTCCACTACTGAGGCATTAGCATGCTAAATCACCTGTGCAGTATTAATATGCCAAAGACTTTAGAAGGGTAGGGGAATTCTATTTATCTAGCCTAAAGAAAAAAACAGTGCATGTGTACGTACACACACACACACACACACACACACACACACACACACTTAACTGAAACAACAGATAAAAACATTCTTATAAAAAATTAAAGTATCATGATAGACAAAAGTTCCTCTAATGACCAATGCCAATTTCAGTGCCTGCTGTAGAAGTCAGGTGTGTATCTTTCTAGATTTTTTTTCCTAAGCGCTTTAACAAATATTGATGTACTCAAAGTATAGAAAAAATACTTTAACAAAAATGGTATCACATTATATTCTGCAACTTGCTTTCCTTATTCAAATGTCAGAAGAGTTCTTCCCATGGCAACATATGCAAGGATTAGGTATGGGTGGGGCATGAGATCTATGACATGAAGGATGGATGAGAAGTAGAGTGGGAAGGCTGGGGGGAAAGAAAGAAATCCTGACAGTTGGACTAGCAAGGATCAAAGCCAGAAAGCACTGTTTCATAGCTGAACACAGTTCATATAGCTAGGGTACCACAGAAACATGTCAAGAGCTAAGAAAAGATATGTATATAGCTAATATATATTAAATCTACACATACATAGTTAAAAATTAGAAAAATATACACAAAATATTCATAGTGCTTTTCTCTGGATGGTACAATTACAAAATAATTTGTTTGCCCCCCATGCCCATTCCCCATCTACCTCCCCTCTAGCAACCATCAGTTTGTTCTCTGTATTTAAGAGTCTCATTTTTGTTTACAAAATAAGTTTTGTTTTGTGTGTGTGCACATATGCATGCTTTTCTGCATCTAATTCTCTACCATGAATATGCTTCATTTATATGCTGGTCATGACTGCTTTTCAATTTAAGAGAATAAAAATCAAGAAAAAGTAAGAAAAGGTAAAGACTGTCATGTCCCTAGCTCTCATTCCTCCTTGGGGCAGAAAAATTAATGGAAAGGCAAATTTCAATGTAACCTACTGTCACACATTTGAACTACTTGCCTGGTAGGTGCCATACTAGAACCTAAAGTGATTTGTAAGTTACCTGAATCAAAAGCAGTATTATCTTCCTAATGAAATATACACCTGTTTAAGTTTATTCCACCCAAATCCAACCATGCCAGAAATAACATGAACAAATTTATTTCACTGCATACCTACAACTGTGCATCACAGCGGCATAAAAATCTTAAAACACAAGATGGCACTGTTACTTTATGAAAGTCTAAAAAACATTTTCAGAGGGGAGAGGGAGGATAAGCACCTTGGATATCATCTAATCCAAAACCCCTCATTTTCCTCTGAGGAAACAGCACGCAGAAAGATTTCCAAAGGCCATACAGCTGGTTTAGAAGCAGAGTGGGACCAAGGACAACACAGAGCGCTCCTTCTATCCAGGCACCTAAATCAGAATAAAAGTTGGAGCAGATGGGAGCTGGAGTTAATGATGTTATGTACTAGTTACTGGAAGAGTGGAATTTTATACTAAACCGTTTAAGCTTCTAAAATCTAATCCAAGCATTTCACTTTTGTCCTCAAGCTCCACTTTAATGTTACACAGTAACTATGTTTCCTTTCCAGGGCACAAGGTGGGAAATTCACTGGATTCTTTTCCCAGCCACTAATAGTTTCCCAGTGGCACTAGGCACTGTGGTTTCTACAGCCCAAGTGCTGGAGACAGAATGGCAACAATTAAACCTAATAAAAGCATATATGTAAGATGAAAACAGCACTTAACTTCATAAATATATTGTCAGTAAAACTAGAGTCCTGTCATTGAAGTCATGCAGCAAAATCAACTCTGAAGAGGAATCTTAAGAGCTGGGTACCAGTCCTGGGTTGGTATCAAACTTTCAGTATGCCACTGACAATTTTGAAAAATGAAGAAATTGAACTAGAACTCATTCTGGCTCTCAAATTTCCTATTTTTGGAACCCAGTTCTCCTGAGTTCTACTTGGGGCTCTTTCCAGCATACCAAAGAGCTTCTTCCATTCAAGTCTGCTGAATTAAATAAAATACTCCCCTTTTTTTCTCAATTAAAAATAAGAGATTTGTCCTACGATACTCCAATAATAAATATTTATAAATTTTTGTTATGTTTTTCTAAAAGAGAGTTGTATCTCTCCCAAAGACAAACACCATTCTTTTTATTCCTTGGTGCCTTTGTCTAAAAAAAAAAAAAAGAAAAAAAAGTTCAAGTTTCATTTTCTTATATAAACTTTTAAGTGTTTTCAGTTCCAGAATCTTATTAATACTATTAATATAACAAAGCAATAAAAAAAAACTTTGGGAATTACTTCTAGGGTGTTTTCTCTGCCAAGTATTTAAGCAGCTGACTACAAAAGATACTAAATTTTTTGAGGATATAGTTAAAAAGGTATGCATTTTAGCTATGCATTGTTTTAGGAGAAAAGTAACAAAATGTTTGAGAAAAGGGAGTTTAATTTTTTGTTTTGGTCCAGCTGGGGATGAGTAAGATTAGATACAGACAGGAAGGAGTTGGGGCCTATGTTTTCCAAAATTAAATAGGCTACTCCAAGATGTATCAATTACTAAGTAGAGGCAATCCCAATAAATATTTTGTTATGCTACTGCCAAGCAAAAACTCTGCCCTTTGCTTTTGATCTATAGCAGCTAGATGACAACTATAAGGCTATCACAAAGAGAACATGTATCTTAAGTACGGAGTTAAAACAGATAACCTCCAAGATACCATAAAATCTAAGTTTCATGATTCTGTGAAATTCACAATCATAATATTTACTCAAGAATACAATCTTATGTAAGCATGAAAATGTTTGACCATTTGCAACTTAATCAACTTTCAAACAACAAAAAACAAGCTACTGGTCTTGGGTTGAATTTGTAAGAGGCACACTACGCAGGACTGAACACAGTAAACATACTATCATTGGCTGACCCGCTAGTTCTCCAGGCACTGTGTTAGGGTTTTGGCAACAGTACATTACTTAATACTTACAATAGCTCTACAAAGCAGGTATTATTTCACCCATTTTATACATATGAAACTGAGGTTTAAAAAGGTTGAGAATCTTACCCAGAGTCACAACAGTAAGTAGGATTAAAACCTTCAAAAGTCTGATACCAAATACCATGCCCAATTAAACTGGGTACTACTAAATTATAAAACGCTAAGTTAGCTTAAAAATAAGTATTTAAATCCTATAAAACATCAAGTGTTAGTAAAACAATACTAGAGACTAAACAGACTGTTTTTAAAACCCCTTTTTCTTTTCCCAAGTGAACAGCCCTTACTTATCTAATCTCAGTCCCATAGTTTTGATTTCATGAACTCACTACTTCCAACAAATCAGTTTCCTTATAGCTCTCACCATGATGCAGAATTATTTCATGCCCACATGCGTGCTATTTATCGTACTTCAAATATCCTCTTTAAATAACTATTTTCTTAAAATTCTAACTCATTTAACACTTGTCACAATGAACTTTTCCTTCTCTGAATTCCCACTGCAGCTAACCATTACATAGGTACCTGCATAAACCTCAGAATTTTGGACACCTGTGTATCTTGCTTAATTTCTAGATTCAAATCCTTGTTTCACCACTTAGTACCATAGTTTTTAACCAAAATTGTGCATCAGAACCATCTGGGCCCACACTGTGTAGATTCTAAATTATTAAGTCTGGGATAATATATTTGTAAAAAATATTCTTTGCACACTCCCCTTCTATGCCCACTCTCTTAAGAGAACTAGAAACGGAACATGTTATTTTATACTGGTTAAGCCTATTTTCTTAAAATGAGATTAAGAATCTACTTCACAGGATTATAATCAGGAGTAAATGAGATTTCATATAATCTATAATAAGCCTAGCATTGTACCTAGCAAACAGCAAATGCCTAATAAATGTTAGCTCAGGTCCTTTGACAAGGAACTCCATCATTTTTTTTCCTACTCCCTTCCTACACAACACCTAAGAGAGTAATAAGCATACAGCACTAACTTAATTACTTGGTGACATGACATTCATACCCGTCTCTTTTGTGCTTTTGATATCCGAGGTGGCTGATTCTCAAGAACCAAGTTTGAAATGTTAACAGCAACAGAATCTATCTGAAGGAAACAAAAAGCATTAACGAATTAATGAAAAATACTTTTATCATTCAAAGTATTAGACTATTAAATTATTGAAAAAAATCACAAATGCATGCAATCCCACAACTCAAATTTGAATAATACTACTAGATACGTTATTACAAGACATGGTTGTGTCTCCTTTCTCTATTTTTAAGGGAGAATTCGTCCGATTCCCAAAAGGTTTTCTTACAGCTCTCCAAAGATAATGCTCATCCCTGCAGGCTTTTCCTTCTTGCTTCCAATTCCTACTCCATTAACCCAAATACTTTCTGTATGTGCCAACTCATTCAGCAGTCCACCCTTCCCTTCTCTAAGTGTTGACAGTACCTATAGGATACATAAGGTCCTGCACTGGCTCAGTTCACTACTGCCTTCATAAGCTCAAATGTGGCAGGAAAGGCCATTCTCCATCTTAATTAGCCAGAACCTGATGAACCCTGCTTCTTGACCGTAGTAAATATTGAGCTTTCTCTATCCTTTCCCATTTACAAACTGATAACTATAGGTAGAAAAGTTAAGGTATTGTTCAGATAGCACAACCAATCTTAATCATCAAATGGCTATCATGTGTTTGCTAAAGAAGATGCTAGACTTTTAACGATAGGGATTAGTAGCTAGCATTTTATTATTGCAACTATAGCTTAAACCAGTTTTTAGTAGGATACATACATAATGCATATAGAGACCTCTAGTAACAATAGAGCCAGCACTCTTCAAGGCTATTCCCAAATTATCAAAATATCAAAACCAAATTAAGATTTCAAATAATAGTTACATCAACTTTAATAAAATGAATATTGTTATATTTTTCAGAGGAATCTGCTAAAATCTACAAACTGCCATGCTGACAATAGGCAAGAAACAGAAAAGCATCTGGAAAGCAATGACATAAGAATTCATATAGCATTCAGAAAGAAAACAAGCTTAAGTCAATGAAAAAGACAATAGGTCAAAGTAAAATGGGAGCTTGTATTTTAACAAACAACATGTAGCTTAAGAATCAAACATTTTTGTCCTTGGAAACGTAGGAAAGCTCAAAATTGCAAATGAGAAGATAATTGGAATACCATGATTGTGACAACACAAACACCTGGGCATCATACTAGGTTACTTGGGAATAAAATATGCTAAGACACGGAGGCGCCTGGGTGGTTCAGTTGGTTTGGGTGTCCGACTTCGGCTCAGGTCATGATCTCATGGTCTGTGGGTTCGAGCCCAGCATCCGGCTCTGTGCTGATAGCTCAGAGCCTGGAGCCTGCTTCGGATCCTGTGTCTCCCTCTCTCTCTGCCCCTCCCCCACTCTCACTATGTCTCACTGTCTCTCAAAAATAAATAAATTAAAAAAAAATTTTTTTTTATTAAAATATGTTAAGGCACAGAAGGCCAGGATCTTGATGACTAGCTAACAGGGCTAAAGAAAAGGAGAATATGTTTAATATAATGACCACTGTTAATCAGTACAGACAAGTTGTTTTCCCTGTCAAGAACAGACCAAAAATAAACTTAATAAAACCACATTACGGTAGATAAAACTTTGCACAGACATAACAACATTCTAACTATCGAAAATGGAATAATGTTATGGAGGCTGTGATCCTTGGTATCCAAACTCATGCAATAAACTACCACACCATACAAAGTTGTAACAGAATTCATCACATCTTGGGAGTAAGACCATCCTGATTTTGAATTCTAGCTTTGGCACTTAATAGCTGTTCAGAAGTAAGTTCTTAATCTCTCTGAGTCTATTTCCCTCTTGAAAAATGAGATTCTTTACATTCACTTCATGGATAATATCTTAGTATGTTACTATAAAAATTACATGAGATAATACAAATATGTTGAAGTGCTTGGCACACAATACCTATTAGCCACAGTATTAGTTAAAATGACAGTATGCTCCAATTTACCCAAGAAACGTAAATTTTCACTCATTACAACTTGTTCATAAAGCACTTTATAATCTAAAAATGATTTCATATTTGCTGTCCCATTTGATTCTTACAGAATCTTGTGCTTAAGCAGAAGTATTTATATCACATTATATGTGGAGAAGTTTATGCTCAGGAAGTTTAAGCAACTTTACCAAGGTTACAATACTATTTAATGGCAATTCTGGGACTAGAAGTCCTAACTTCCATTTGGTGAAGCTTCCTCTAGTCCACTTTATCAATCTGTTCCTCTATGGGGCAAGTAAATAGTTGACACGTACTTTTTTTGCTGACCTCCCTTACTAAAACACATTACCATGTAAACCTGGTCACAGAAATATTAATGAATGGTGACGCATGATTGTGACTTCCGTTCCCTCTAATTGTACGATGTCATATAGTCAACAGTTTAATATTAGAGATGGGCAGTGGCTTTCAAATGCTGTAGGCAAAGAGAAACATTACTTTACATACTTTACTTTCCTTAGAAGTCAGCTTCAGTTGCTCCAGTTCTTCTTTATGTTTCTGTTCCATTTCTGCTTCCAACTTAGCAACATCTTCGGTGAGTTGCTTCCTCCTCTTTTTGTCATTCTTGGGAACAGCATTCTTCATACCCTGAATTCTGGCTGAAAAGCCACCAAAATCATTAAGTCAACAATTCAGGATTGAGAGGAAATGAGAAATGGGGACAATAAGGGGAGAAAGGTGGAAACAAATCATGATAGAAGAGTAACTGCGTTATTAGACATTTACAGATAAAGAGCTCAGATGGAGACAAAAAGAAAATCCTCAAAACTGTACGTTTGTTTAGTGTGATAGGAAAAGGAAAAAGAAAAATGACTCAAGTTTTAAATCTTTTAACTATCCCTTTTGAGTCCTCAAAATTGAGGTGAGGTATTTTAAGAGCATCCATTAGATCCAAGTGTCGGTAACAGGTTCAGGAACGGGAAAGGGAGACAGGGGAGGGGGCGGTAGAGTCTGGGCCCAACATCACGGCTTGGAGGTATTCTCAGACACCAGCACCCAGGCGGTGACATAGGGAAGCCGAGACGTGGCGGATCTAAGAAAAGAAAGCTTCTGAAGATCTGGCGGATTAAGGGACCACCGGGATAGGGGATTAAGAGGGAAGAGGATACTAGCTACTTTGGGAAAGTCTAGGAGGAGCCAGATCAGAAGCCTCTCAAGATTCCTCAGAACCGACCCGCCACGCGCCCTTTCCTGGGTCCGGGAGACTTCCCACCCCCTGGTCACCTTGCAGCTCCTTCTTCTCTTTGCGATGCCTTCTCACTAGCTGCTCCTCCTCAGCAAGCTCTTCCGCCAAGATTGCCTCCATGACGACCAGGTAGCCCAGCACACGCGCTGGTAGCTGCACCACGAGCTAACAGGCACCTTCCACCCCTCACCCTCACCCGGGGTGCCATTGGCCGCGCCTGGGACCCAGTCCCGCCTTCGAGGCGGTACCGGATCTAAGCAGAGTCATTGGGCCGAAGAGAAAGGCGATGCGATAGACGCATGCGCACTCCCGTGACTCTGGTCTATGGAGGCGAGGCGGTGGGGGGGTGGGCACGACAGCGCGTGGGGGTGTGGCTTGACCGCTGCAGTTTGCTGCTTCGTGATTGGCTAGCGCGTTATAGCTCCTTCAGGAATAAAGCTACGTGCCAGGCTACCGGCTCTGACGTGAGGCGCGCAGTGATGACGTGACGGGAGCCATTTTGGAAGTTCGTTACCTTTCGTTGGGTCTTCAGACGGACGGCGTTCTCTAATCGTTTCTTTTGGTCAAATTCCTGAGAAGTGCTGTTCAAAAGGTAAGGAAGAAAAAGAAAACATATAAGTAAAACTGTAATAATTATCCATGGGAATCTTTGGGCTGAGTCAGTCAAACGGTAGGGAATTAAGTTTTGTTCATTGTTTTAAAGGTCGTAATACCTGAGTTCAGAAACCGCTCACAATTGAGAAAATGCCGCCTCTTGAAATGGATATAGAAGTGGAAACCGAAGAGGTTTTAAGGATGGACCATCATATGGTACAGGAGCTTACAGACCTATGCTCGAAGATAAAGAGGCTACTGTCAGAGCACTTGGAAAAGTATAAGAGAATTGAAAGAGAACGGAAACATGCAAACCCGGTCGGCCACAAAAACGAATTACAGAAATAAATGAAAAAAGAAACTAAGCATGAGGCAAAAAAGGGAAAAGATAGAAGAGACAACTAGAGAATCTGTCCAAGAGATGCAATCTACGCATGATAAGAATACCTGAAATAGATGACAAAGCAATTGAAGCAGAGACAAAATTTAGGAACCAATAGTAGAAAATTTTCCAGACTTGAGGGACTAACTAGATCGGCAAATAGAAAAGCTCATAGGCTACCAGAACTTAACGAAAAGAAGGCAACACTTAGACATACCCTAGTGACGTTAAACTGGAAGATAAAGAAAAAGTTCTACAAGTATTTAGAGAAAGCAGGTTACTCATAAAGGTGTAAAAGTCAGACTGACCTGAAATTTCTTTTGCAGCTCCGAATGCCAAAAAGACAAGCAATGTCTACAGAGGTTTAAGGGGAAATAATTTTGAGCCAAGAATTCTGTATCCTGCTAAGTTATTTCTATACAAGGGCAACTGGAAGACATTCACAGATACTCAGGAGTTAAAGTATAAAGTATATCACCCAAATGCTGTCCTTGAAAAATTTGTTAAATGACGTTACTGCAACCCATAAAAACCATAAGTTAAAACAATTCAAGGGTAGTGAAGCAATTGTATGAAAAAAATAGGATAAAAAAAAAAACTGGGTAAGCATTAAAACTAGTTAAACAGCCTTAAGATTAACTTGTTATATGTGGGGTTATAAGACTAAGTGCAAAAAATGTTAAATGTAAAATTTCACTTTCTCTCATTTTAAACTGCAAAGGTGTGGTAAATGTTTAATTTAGAAAGCAAGTAAGAGCTGTTATTTTTAGTATGCATTGTAGACAAAGATATGCAAGCTCTTCAGGTAAACATAAGTAAAATAAAAGGGCTTTGTCAGTGTGGACAGGACACAGTAAAGGCATTCCAAGTGTTAATCTGACAAAATGGGAAATCGGTACAGTTTTGTGTCCTCTATTTTTAATTACAGAGGGGAAAAAAGTAACAATTTTATCTATAATGTGAATACTGTGTAAAAAGAAAATTTCTAAATTCCTGGTTGGGGAGGTGGTAGATGAAAACTTTGTTTTATGTACATCTTGTCCAGGGAAAAGCAGTAGTTCCTGCTTCATGTAGTAGTTCATTATAAGTAAATTTGGCACTGAAATAAGGTTATGGGTAAATTAGAATATACCAGCTTTATGGATTGGAGAGGAAGTGTGAAAAACAGCAAGGAAACAAAGTCCTAGAAATTGAAGTAGGAGCAATGTTCTTATCAGAATTTAAGCTATAACAAAGTATAAAGCTGTAGGATGTAATATTTAAGCTTTATGTGGTAAATAACGTGGCATTCATATGTAAGATGTTCAGTATCTGAGTGGTAGTTTTACTGATGTATACATAAGTCATTTTAAGTGTGGACTTAAAATTGTTGCATTTTATGTATTTAATAAAGTAATTCTTAACATACATATGGCAAAAACTGATGGACTCTTAAACGTTCATAGTCCTTAGTAAAGTAAGTGAAAGGAGATAAAGTAATTAAATAGGAGTGTGTGTGTGTGTATGTATGTATAGTAGGTATTACTTTGCTACTTCATTTGTATTTTCAGATTATCCTGAAACATGTCTAAATGATCTAACGTTAGGATACAGAGAAAACTTTAATGTATGATCACATTGCACAAATGACCACATTGCAAAACAGCCTTGAAGCTAAGACTAGATGTTGGAAAATCACACACTTGGAATTTTTGGAATGTTCTTAAATAACTTGGGCAAAGAGAAAATTAGAACAAACACTGGTAATTCAGGAAATGCTACAATAAGGATGTTCTACATTACATGTTGTGGGATGGATGCATAAAAGGCAAGGAACAAGGAACATTAGGTGAAGAGCGGAATATGCACCTAATAAGATAGACTTAGTAACTGGAGTTTCTAAATTTAGTTACCTTCCGGTCTAAGTCTTACCACCACACCTGCCCCCCCCACCATACAATAACTTACTAAAGTGTCATCTCTTTCTTAGACTTCCATATAATACTTCCTGCTTTGTGGTCTCTGTGAAAATTATGGTCTTCAGCATTGCCTAGGAGCTTGTTAGAAATGGATCTCAGGCTAATAACGTAGGATTAGATTATAAAATATATTAAGCATCTATAAAGTTTCTCACTGAGGGGCGCCTAGGTGGTTCGGTTGAGTGTCCGACTCTGACTTGGGCTCAGGTCATGATCTCACGGTTCGTGAGTTCGAGCCCTGCATCAAATTCTCTGCTGACAGCTCAGAGCTTGGAGCCTGCTTCAGATTCTGTGTCTCCCTGTCTCTCTCCCTCTGACCCTCCCCCCACCTTAAAAATAAACATTTTTTTTTTTTTTAAGAAAAGATTGTGTCAGAAAAGACAAATATATGACTTCACTCATTTGAGGACTTTAAGATACAAAACAGATGAACATAAGGGAAGGGAAGCAAAAATAATATAAAAACAGGGAGGGGGACAAAACATAAGAGACTCAAATATGGAGAACAAACAGGGTTACTGGAGGGGGTGTGGGAGGGAGGATGGGCTAAATGGGTAAGGGGCACTAAGGAATCTACTCCTGAAATCATTGTTGCACTATATGCTAACTAACTAGGATGCAAATTTAAAAAAAAAAAATGATTTTTGTGAGAGTAAACTTCTGGTCTATATGATAAGAAAGTTCATTACTTCAGATGAGGTATATACGCAGAAGAGAATGGCTTATGGAGGGGGAAAAATGAGTTTTGTTTGTAAAATTGGGCATGATTTGTAACAGGGAAATTTGTGGATATGTCAGACAGGCATTTGGAATACAAATCCAGAGCCAGAAAAGATGTAAAGATTAGAAATTTAGGTTTGAGTTTTCTGATTGGAAGACAGTATTTGAGGCCATGAGCAATTACCCTGGAAAGGATGATAAGAAATAGGAGGAAAAAGGAAAGGAGGTGGGTAGGTATTACAGAGGAATAGAAGATTGAGATTTATAGTTCAGTTGAATTCAACATCAAAAACAATGCACTACAGTCAGCCATATACTTAGAGATGAGTAATAATGGAGTAATACGATATTTTTTGTATGTAGTCTTTTAAATTTATAATTTTAAAGCTCTAAATGGCACACCCATTGTCCTAAATATTCTAATTTCTAGTTCACTACTATGTAACTGTATATAGTTTATTACTCGCAGTTATTTCTATAAAGTCAAACACTGAATTAGTGAATATTGTAGCATTGCATCTGGGAGGAATCTAGGATTGGGTTCCTGTGAACCTCTGGTCACATTTTCATCAATTGATCAATACATAACCTTGTTTTAAGATATTTTATTTAGAATCTGTTGTTGATTCACTAACATTAAACTCAACCAACAGCTCATGGCCTGAACAAATATTACCTAACATTTTCTCAGTAAGGTACATCAGTGCCTTCTTGCATTTAGGAACAACCACTACACAGCACTATACTTAGGGACCATTTTAAACAGCAAAATCACCAACAAAAAAATATACCATGCAAAAATATATAATGCAAAAAATATATACCATGAAAAGGGCACTTGTTCACAGTATGAGAGCAGAGATAAGACAGTGTCACCTGGTCTCACTTCATTTGGGCCCATACATGTCTGATGACAGATTTGCTGCTACTCTGCAACATACACATGCCCATGAAAGCAACAGAAGTTCTGATTTGAGGGTTACTAATAAATTGTAGTAAGCAATTTCACAAAATCTGCAAGAAGTGAATTTGGACTGTAATTCAACATGGTTTTGTTAAGTATCTTTCCAACTGGAATTTGGGAAGCCATAGTTACACTAATGATGCCAAAGAATGCAGCTTTGAGAAGGTGCAACACTGATGACTCCCAAGGAACAAGGATTATTGCAAAGGTCCTGAAAAACTTGTGCATGGTTATCAAGAACTCAGAGGGGTTTGCTTCTTTCCTTTCTCCCCCAGCCTTTAAAAAAAAACTTTGCTTAATCTTTATTTTTGAGAGAGAGACAGAGTGTGAGCAGGAGAGGAGCAGAGAGAGAGGGAGACACAGAATCCAAAACAGGCTCCAGGCCCCTGAGCTGTCAGCACAGAGCCCGACGCAGGGCTCAAACCCACGAACCGCAAGATTGTGACCTGAGCTGAAGTCAGACATTCAACCGACTGAGCCACCCAGGTGCCCCATTCCTCACCTTTTTTTTTTCTTTTTAATGTTTATTTTTGAGAGAGTGCAAGCAGGGGAGGGGGGACAGAAGATCTGAAGCAGGCTCTGTGCTGACAGGCTGACAGCAGAAAACCTGATATGGGGCTCGAACTCACTGTGAGATTATGACTTGAGTGGAAGGTGGACACTCAACCAACTGAGCCACCCAGGTGCCACAAGCTTCTTTCCTTTCTGTTAGCACTGAGCCAGCAGGTCTGGCTTACTAGCAGCTGTTATTTTGCTGTCCTGTCTGGGACAGCAAGAGAATGTTCCCAATATGGAATAGAGCAAGTTGAAATCTAGACTGCCTGCCCCAAATATTAACTCTCAGTAAGACTAATTGTTAGTATAAATCTCTATGCCAAAAGAGTATAGGAAAATTAAGTGTTTTTTTGTTTGACCAAACTGCATATTTGAGAGATCGTGCAACCAATTATGAAATGAGATTGATATTCAAGGGTCACACTCAACTGCAAAGCCCATAAAAGTTATATGCACTGCTGAAGGAAATTGAGCCTTGGTTTTAATTAGTTGGCGATTTTGAGCCTCTTGTCCTAAAAGCTGCCATAATGATAAAAATATATATGTGTACACACAAACACACACACACACACACACACACACACATACACATATATTTCTTAGTCGCTCAACCAACTAAGCCACCCAAGCACGCCTGGATGGTAGCTTTTTAGAATAATTCCTTATTCTTTATCATGTGTCATGTTCACAGCAAAATAAAAACATTTTATTTTTTTTTTAATTAAAAACATCTCTGCAGAAACTTTGAACATGATGGAGATAAGTGTTATCCATTATCCCACCATGCATAGATGCCCTCAGAACAGGATATTTCCTTCTGGAAATTATGTTTAAATTACTTTTCAAATTTAGGCTAATAATATATATAAATTTCTGCTTTGTATTCACTTGCAATTATAATACAGACATTTCTCCAAGTCATTTATTCTTCAAAAACATTTTTAACTGCTGCATATTTTCCCATCACATAAACCAACTGTCAAAAATTACCACTTTTCAGCTTGTAATTTGCTTCTCAGCAATATTAGACACTACTGGCTATCACTTCTGCCCACATTTCTATTCAAATGTCAATGAAGCCTGCCTTGTCCCACCATTTAAAAGGAAAGAAGAAATGTGCTCTCCCCACCCACCTTTCCTATTTCCCTATTTACCTTGATTGATTTCTCTCCTTACCAGTTACCACCATCTGATATTATTATGTATATCTTTGTTAAATTGAGTGTTACCTATCTCCTCCCTTGGCTTCTGTGACACACCCTCTCCTACTTTTTCTTCTTTGGTTCTAACTGTTCCTTCTCTCTCACTGAAATTTGCTGGGTCCCTTAGGACTCTGTCCCAGGCCTGTTTTTCACTTTATACACTTTCCTAACTTCCAACTCCCATGGCTTCAATTACTACATCTATGTGCCAACTGGACTTTTCTCCCAGGTGCCAGCCTCCTGGGTGACTTCACTTGGATTGCCCCACAAGTACTTTGGACTTAACATGCTAAATGGTTGGGTTTTCTCTAAATTTGTACCCCAGGTTTTTTGTTTGGGTTTTTGTTCTTTTTTGAATAACATTTCTGCATTTCCAGAATTTGTTTTTAATCTCAGTAAATGGCACCACTCCACCTCATAGAAGACCCCACATGTTTTTGTTCCTTCATCTCTGATTTCATCTACTCCCAATCCCAGAACTTCAGCCATCTTGGTCTTTTTTTCTGTTTCTAGAAAAACCAAGCATCTTGATGCCTAAAAGTTTTTCACTGGGTGCTTCTTTGACGTGGGAAAAACATTCTGTAATGCTGACTTTTATTATCATTCAGGTCAAAACTGCTCTGTTTCATTTATCAGAGATTCATCACCTAACCAACAAGCTACCTGAGACCCCTGCCAGTGGTGGGGGAGAGGGGAGTCCCATGATAAATATATGTCACTTATCTCAAGGCACTGTCAATCACTTTACCTTCTGCATAAGATCATGACCCGAGCTGAAGTTGGACACTTAACCGACTGAGCCACTGAGGCACCACTGAAGTTTATTCTTTATACACAATATAAGTGATCTTTGTAAAATTCAACACAAATTTACGAGTTTCAACTCTGTTTTTTCCTATATGTTTGTTTATTTTGAGAGAGAGAAAGAGCGTGGGAGCATTGGGAAAGGCAGAGAGAGAGAATCCTAAGTGGGCTCCGTGCTGCCCGCAAAAAGCCCGACACAGGGCTTGAACCCATGAACTGTGAGATCATGACCTGAGCCAAGGTCAGATGCTTAATTTAGACTGAGCCACCCAGGCACCCTAAAGTGTACATTTCT
The DNA here is from genome assembly GCF_022837055.1 of Prionailurus viverrinus. Classification (NCBI taxonomy): domain Eukaryota; kingdom Metazoa; phylum Chordata; class Mammalia; order Carnivora; family Felidae; genus Prionailurus; species Prionailurus viverrinus. Next base: position 38,519,163 of record NC_062578.1, on the reverse strand, counting down.
TAATATGCTCCTCAAGGCCATCTCCAGTCTCATCCCATGCCACATTCTGTTATAATCTGTTTAAGCCATTCTGGACTGTGGTACCTTGAACTCTCACACTTTCTCTTCCCTCAGAAATGGAGTGCCTTTGGAAGTAGTGCTTTCTCACCACTGGAAATATTGATGTGCCATCACTCTTTGACCACTGTATCTAAAGTAATGCACAATTTTTATCCATTCATTCCCTATTGTAAGTGCCCTAATCTTCCCCCTTATAATACTTTTACTTTTTATCTTTTTTCTGTATTTGAATATACCTCCACGAAGCACAGATGTGTCTAACTAGATCTGTCGTCTTCACATTTTTGTCCTCATTACCTAATATAGTGCTTAGCACACAAAAGCCATTTAGTAAACATTTTAATAAATCAAACATGGACTAGATGACCATTTAGCAATAATAAAGACAAAAAAAGAAAATTTAAGGTCCCTTTCATCTTCATACAGTTATGAAAACATTGTCCTACAATGGAAAACATTGTCCATTGATTTTATTATCAATATTCTCAGACTCAGATCAGTCATCAGTGGTAATTAGAAGACAAAAGATCAGATCTTGTCTCTATACTGAGGTTTTACCCAATGGTAATTAACAGAATACCAGTAAGTGAAAAAGAAACACCTTATAGAACTTTGTCTTTTGGCCTTTTAACTTTCTAGTATGTGTCTTAATTTATATTGTATTTCAGCTTTTTCAAGTTTTTTCAGTTGCAGTTTTTTTAAATCTTTCATTTTTGTTTCCTTGCCCATTTTTAAATCCTTTTTGCTAAGTTATTTTTCTTTTTCCTTCATATTTGTTTTTCACTTTTGACCTTTGCTTATCGCTGAACAATCACGTGGCATTTAAGAGTCCTAACATGGTGGAGCCTGGTGTAGTGACTTGACAACTGGTACTCAGCATCCAGTCCAAGTTCTTCCTGAAGTTGAAAGAAATCTCAAAGACTGGAACACCAAGTACTGTGTTCTGTCTCTTACAGGATTCTGGATGGAAATTAGTTTCCATCATTTATAGGAACTTGCCCAAGATTAACTGAGCCGGCTGGTTTTTCTGTTATTTCAACTGTCACCACTGACGAGGACATCTATGGAGACTGCACGTGGCAATGAGGCGGCATTCCAGTGTCCAGTGCCTGACACCTCATTTCTACGTGTCTCTCTGTCTCTGATCAAAGCCACGGAGATGGGTTCTTGAAATCCACGTGTCTTGTGGCAGCCTCTATATTGGCCCCTTTATTCCTCAGTTTCCAATTTAAAACGGAGGGGGATAGAACGATGAAAAGCCATCTCTTTATTTTTTACTACAAAACTATTTTTTCAAATGAAATCTAATGCAGAAGCAGATCAAAGCAGAGCCAATGAGACTGACGGGAACGAGCGGCATGAAGTCCGACGTACTCTTCCCTAAACTTGAGGCACTTCTGAGGATCCTCTAAGAGTTTAGTTTGACTATCACTGGATAATCTGAGGCAGAAATTTCCATCCGGCTGTATTTTGGAACCATCTAAAGAGTTTTGATTAGTTTTGTTTCTAATGCTGATGTTGTGGTCTCTTTCTCAAAGAGTCTGCCCTTGCAACCAGGCAGGAGTCTTTTTTTAAAAACTTCCCGGATGACTCTAATATGCAGCCAGGATTCGAAAAAAACTTTTCCAGATAGCTTTTTTTCTGATTCCTAGCACTCCACTTTTCATCGCTTTTGATTAAAGCGAGTCTTTCGTCCCATTCTGGGCCTTGTGTTTTCCTTCTCAACCTACAACTTCTCCAAAAGTCCTTGGATTTTTCCAAGTTCTTACCTCGCATTATATCTCTGTTCTCTTAGATTACGTAGCTGATGCAAAAACCAGTGTCAGTTTCCAGAACAAAACAATATTTGTTTCATAGGTCTTTATTATGTTATGGTTGTTCTTTAATACAAATGAACATGGAATAATAATTAAGTGATTGGTACTTTGGACTTGGAGTCAGAATTAGATTATTTTATATCTCTTCCCTTTAATAACTCTGTAGCTTACTAACTCTTTGGACAAGTTAGGGGACAATGATAGTCTTACTACACAGAATCATCATAATGATTGACTAGGGCAAGACCTCAAAGCACCTAGTACATAGAAAGTGCTCAAAATTGTTCACTGTTACGGTTATCAAATATGTAAATACATTTTTATTATTCAATTTTTCTCACTTCAGAGAAATTAAATAACTCTGACTTTTGAACCACATTACAAAGTGTGAATGATTTCATTCAGTCAGTCTACGCAACTAATATTTTGTAAGTACCTGTTATGTACTATGAAAGGAAGAAATAGAAAGTTATCTGCCTTTAAATGTCCCGAGTGTTAGCGGTCAAAGAGTCTTATCAGTTGAAAATGAGAAATCCTAATGAACATTAGGATGGAGGAAACAGATATCAAGAGGGCTGAATATGGTCTAACATCATATTTGTTTGACCTGCCTGGTGTTGCCACATTTCACTTAATTAGCCCAAACAATTTAAAAATCGGATACTTTAATATAAATAAAATCCAACCCAGACTTCTAGCTTCTCTTGAAAAACTGAGCTCTCACAAACAGTAAAATTACAGAGCAGCGGTGGTGTGGCACCCTTTATTTGGGGCATGTTTTCTCCAGCTCCCCACGTCTTTCCATTTCCTGTTGTGTCCTCATCACAGAGACCAGGGATCAGTTGCTATTTACATGGCACTTGCACAGGGTTTTCTCATAACAGAGTTAAATATGAACTGCTTTCTGTATCCATGTGTCTACCACAGGTGGTAAAATAAAAACCAGGCCAAGAAGACCCCATGTATCAAGAAAAATGAGAAAAAGCACAGTTACCTGTGGAAGTGAAAAATATTCTTTGATTCTAAACAGGCAAAAAAGTATGTGTATATAAAAAAATACAATTTATGGGTGCCTGGGTGGCTCAGTCAGTTAAGTATCCAACTCTTGATTTCAGCTCAGATCATGATCTCTCGGTACATCAGTTCAAGCCCCACATCAGGTTCTGTGCTGACGGTGTGGAACCTGCCTGGGATTCTCTCTCTCTCTCTCTCTGCCCCTCTTCTGCTTGCTCTCTCTTTCAAAAATAAATAAATAAACTTGAAGCAAATACAATTTAAGTGGTGCCTGGCTGGCTCAGTTGGTAGAGCACGCGACTCTTAATGTCAGGGTCGTGAATTCAAGCCCCATGTTGAACATGGAGCCCACTTGAAAAAAAAAAAAATACAATTTAAGTTGCAATTATTAAATGCCCAGTCAGTATTCACTAATATATTTTCAGCTTTAATAAGGAACTAGGTTTGGCTTGTGTCCCATTGATCTCTTGTGCTACAAATATTTCTTGAAATACCATAGGTGCTAAATAAATATTTGCAAAATATAAACATGAAGACCAGTACAAAGGCATATTCTTTTTATCAAGGCTTATTATTTACTTGTACCAAACAAGATAATATTTTATATACAAGTAAACAGATGAGTAGACAAGTACAAGTTGTATTAATTACTATAAAGAAACCAAGTGTGCTATTATAGAGAATAATAGGGTGATTGGGATGGGGGTGGGAATCTGTTCAGATTTGTCCAGGATGGTCTAGATCTGAGAAGGTAATAAGGCAAAAATCTGAATGAAACATAGGGAGTCAACGTTTCAGAATAAGTGGGGCAGGCATTTCCAAGAGAAACAGCGTTTTCCGGGCTGTTTGCTTACCGGTGTGACCTTGAACAAGGTAGCCATCTCCTACCTGTGGCACAGATGCCACATGCCACCCCCAGTCCCTTGCTGCCCAGAGATTCTGTACGATGCATGATTTGAAGCAGATGTAGGTAGGTTCCTGGTCCGGATCTCCTGTGGAGGGAAAAATCCATGGCAAATGAAACGAGCCCATTAGCTCCGATAGAGTCAACTAAGGATGATACTTTGTTGTCATTACATGAGTAACCACTTTAGACAAAACCGTGGAAAAAGCGGAGTTTCTTTTCAGTGCCCTCCTGTCTTCCCTTCCACGTGCCCCTCCCATCTTTTGATAGTCTTTCCCACAAGCCGCAGGCAAATCAAACATTTATGCTCTTCTCTCTTTATCCAGAGTTGTTCTCTTCGCTTATACTAAGCAGATCCGGACCTCACAATTATATACCTCTACCCCATCCTCCTACCCACACCATCAAAGAAAAAAAAAAAAGGAGGGAGAGAGAAACAGTTGCTCCTAAGCATCTCAGTCAGGTGTTGAAAACAATTGTTTATTAAACTTACTTGAGGGGCGCCTGGGTGGCACAGTCGGTTAAGCGTCCGACTTCAGCCAGGTCACGATCTCGCGGTCCCGGAGTTCGAGCCCCACGTCAGGCTCTGGGCTGATGGCTAAGAGCCTGGAGCCTGTTTCTGATTCTGTGTCTCCCTCTCTCTCTGCCCCTCCCCTGTTCATGCTCTGTCTCTCTCTGTCCCAAAAATAAATAAACGTTGAAAAAAAAATTTTAAACTTACTTGAGACAAAATGAATGACCATAGTTAATAAATGCGTCTTAAGCTTTTCTAAGGTTTTCACATTTTGAGAACTATTGTTAACCTGGATATCTCCATTTGGTAGAATTTGAAGAATTTATTTAAATGAAGAGTTTCACCATGGGTAAAGAAAATGATACATTAGGGTGGCTTCTGACCCTTCTCCTACATGTAATTTTTAATATTCTAGAATAGAGGTAAGAATATTGACAGTGATGACTTTTGAAAGTTTGATAATCAATGAAAAAAAATAACAAATCCTAATAACCTATTTTGGGTTAAGTATACTTTGGGTCAACTGAAAATATTATTTGCTGAATCTCAAGATTTGCTTCTTGGAGCACCTGAGTGGCTCCATTGGTTAAGCATTGACTTCGGCCTAGGTAATGATCTGAGTGGCTCATGAGTTAGAGCCCCACGTAGGGCTGTGTGTTGACAGCTCAGAGCCTGAAGCCTGCTTCAGATTCTATGTCTCTCTCTGCCCATCCCCTACTCACGCACTCTGTCTCTCTCTCTCTTTCTCAAATATAAATAAACATTTAAAAAACTTATTAAAAAATTTTTGCTTCTACTTATCTCCTTTATAAAATGAATTTGGCTTCATTTTTCTAAATGCAGAATTTTCTCCTGACGTCTCTTCCATTTTTAAAATTGTTTCCCACCAGTGTACAAGGAATTGGTATCAGAGACACTTCATTGGGTTGCTACTGTCAAAGTACTTAGTATGCTAACAGAGAATAAACAGGAAATAAAAGGTGAAAGAGAAGTTAGATTTTAGAGGCACCTGAGAGTTTGGGAATCTAAGTAATGAGGCAGAATGCATCAGAAGATAATACACAATTTTCAACATAAGTAGCAAGAGTTCAAATAGGAAACAGAGAGGGAACTGCTGTTGAAAATCAACTCCATTGTTTGTTGTGGTAATTACTCACTCCCCCCAGCCAATATGGTTAGGATAGTGCACTGGGTAATGTAATTTTCTTGGCGGGATTGTTATTGTCTCTGAAGGAATTCATGTAATGTCCTTAATCTTGTTTTAAAAAATTAGATTTTAACTTATATCAGCATTATCTATCACGGTGGGGGAAAAATCAGATTTTGTCATTGTGATGTTTATATCAAGGAAGTCTTAAGATGTGATTAAAGTACTTTATTTCTGGCATTTTGATTATAGTCAAATTAAGTAATCAGTGGTGCCTGTTTGGAGTAGCATGGTAAATAGAATTAAGAATGAAAAGCTCTGGGAAAGGAAAAACAAAAACACATCGAATATTTCCAACACTTTACTCTCTTAGATTTTAAAGAAAAATTAATTTTATTTTGTAAACAGCTACAAATTATAATAATTTACCTTTTAAACAAAAGCTATAAATTATCAAGTAGAAAAAACAATGAAAAACTACATTTTTTTTTTAATGTTTGTTTATTTTTGAGATAGCACTAGCAGGGAAGGGGCAGAGAGAGAGACGGAGACAGAGGATCTGATGCGGGGCTCAAACTCAGGAACTGTGAGATCATGACCTGAGCCAAAGTCAGACGCTCAACTGACTGAGCCACCCAGGCGCCCCTATATTATTTTTTAACAGTATTGAAGTTTCAGCTATAACCATTTGTCTGGTTACTACTGCTCTATTTACATATTTTCTCAGACAATTCCATTCTTTTATCCTTATATAGTGATTAATTTTTCAACATTTAAGTCATTCTTCAAATATTACATGAAACTACTTTACCATATAGTAATTATTTAACATTTATTTATTTTTAAAAACAACATTCATGATTTTTTATCAGCTTTAATGAGGTATAATCGACAGACAAAATTGTACATATTTAAATTGCATGATGTAATGATTTGATATATGTATATATTGTGAAATGATTATCAGGTTAATGAACACATCCATCACTTCACTTATCTTTTGTGTGTGGGTGGGTGTGTGTATATGTGTGTGCGTTGAGAACACTTAAAATGCACTCTGCAAATTTCAAGTATTTAATACAGTATTACTAACTGGAGTCACCATGCTATATGTTTTATCTTTTTTTTTTTAATTTATTTATTTCGAGAGAGACAGAGACAGAGAACATGAGAGCAGGGGAGGGGTAGAGAGAGAGAGGGAAAGAGAGAGAACCTCAAGCAGACTCTGCAGTCAGTGCACAGCCTGATGTGGCGCTCTAACACACTAGCCGTGAGACGACCTAAGCTGAAACCAAGAGTCGGACACTGACCGAGCCACCCAGGCACCCCGATCTTATTTTCTCAATTCAAGCTACTTTCTAATTTCTCCTTTGAGATTTTTGATTCATGAATCTCTTAGAATGTGACTTTTAAAAAACTTTATATTTTCATTTGATTTTAGACTCACTTAGAAGTTGCAGAAATAATAGAGTTCCCGTGTACCCTTCAGCCACTTCACGGTATTTTATCAAAAGCAAGAAAGTGCCATTGATAAAATACCATTGACCATAGATCTAATGTGTATTTCACCAGTTTTGCAAGTACTCTTTTTGTGTGTTTGTGGTATAGTTCTATGAAATTTACTCCATGTATGGGTTCATGTGACCACCACCACAATCAGGGCACAGAACTGTCAAAAAATTCCCTTGTACTGCTCCTTCCTAGGCACACACTCACCCTTACCCTAGCTCCTTCCAAACTTCTCCTCCTGGAACATGTTGTATTTCTTTTTCTACACAGCCGTTTCAGCCCTTTTATTTGTTTATATTTTAAATGTTTATTTTTGAGGGGGGGAGGGGTGGAGAAAGGGGAACCGAGGATCTGAAGCAGGCTCTGTGCTGACATCAGAGAGCCCTCTGTGGGGCTGGAACTCACAAACCAAGAGATCATGACCTGAGCCGAAGTCTGACACTCAACCAACTGAGCCACCCAGGTGCCCCTGTTTTGTACCTTTTAAATGCTCTATAATAGGGTTTTTTTTTTAGACTATACATTTTTTAAGTAATCTCTACACCCAACGTGGGGCTCAAACCTACAACACTGAGATCAAGAGTCACTTACTCTGCTGACTTAGCCATCCAGGCACCCCTCTTTAATGCAGTTTTAATATTTTGTTAGTAAGGGTTTAGGCTCTTAGGTACTGCTTTGTGAGATTAATTTTTGTATATTTTTTGCTTCACTGGTAATGTGAAAGTAAGTTTTTCTATTGTTTCCTATCTTGTTATTGCCAGATCACACAAAATTACTGGTCTTTTTAGTTCCTTTCTCTCTTTTGTGGCTTCTATCTCTTCAACTAGTTTATTATTATTATTATTCTTTTCCCATCTCTTTGTCAGAGGGAAAAGCATGTCTTCCTTTATTCATGAAGAGCAATTTTCTGATTTCTTCAGATGCCTTCCACCTCCTAATAGCATTCCTGCAAAGTGTCACCCACCATTAATTAGCAGGCTCATCACAGTAAATTCCCAGACTGAATTCTGCCTGACAGAAATTCTCTCATTTTGAAAAACTTTTAAGAAAATAGTTTTGTCTGGAAAACTATACGTAAATTTACAGTTAGTGGAGCAGAGATTTTAACAATTAAAAGAAAAACATGAAACATCACTAATACGAAAAAGTTACTATAAGCAGCAATGGATGGAACAGCAACTATTATAGTTATGCATGAAATTCTTATAACTGAATGATGATCCTACTTTTAAAACTTAAAATTCAGCACTGAAGTTCTGCATGGCTTAAAGATAGTAAGAGGTTGTAATCCACACTTCTAAAATTAAATATATATATATAGAATTAACCCTAGGGGGAAAAAAGTTAATTGTATTAAACATAATGCATTTTAATTATAAGAGCTATTTTCAAAAGTTGTGTTTTTAGTGATGATAAGAATCTTTATCATGTTAATGTTCCATAGGGAGAGACCAAAATAAATGATTCAAATAACAGGTAAAAAAAACCTTTGGGAGAAGAGGACAAAGAAAGGGAAGGCAGCTAAGATAAATGACCAGATGCAAATAATCTCAGGGTTAGCAGTAAATGGAGGAAGAGTGGTACAAAATTGAGGTAGATGGTCAAGTGAAACACTTAATTTTCAGATTCAAGAGCAGATCATCCTAATAAAATTGAAAAAGATAGACTTTGGCAGACAATGGCTAAAAATAATTAGGCTAAAGGATTGTAATAGATACTTCCATCTGTATATGGCTTCATATGTCCCAACATGTCCAATCTCTGTATAAGGAAGGCAGTTATGTTTAAAAGCAAAGACTGTGGGATTAGATGACTTGGGTTGAGGTTCCAGTTCTAATGCTTAAGGCTAGTAATAGGTTAAGTGAGCAACCTGATCTCTTAGGGTCTCAGCAACTGCCTCGGTAAAAGTACCTGCCTCAGTAAAATGTATAAAATGGCAGTACCTGCTTCAAGGGTTGCTTTGAGGATAAATTGGGATCATTCACATAAAGCAGTAAGGCCTCATTTAACAATATTAGCTACTGTGATTAACAAAGATAACCCACCTTATTGTTAAGAAATGTCACTTGAGGTAGAAATAAAGTATGCCAAACCCTGGCTTCCCCAGTGGGCTCAGTTTTGTATCTCTGCCATTCCTGATCAGGACAAGAAAAAGACCAAAATCCCCATTTCCACCAGGGCATGGATAGGATATCATCTGGTCTCTGATTTGAACTCTGAGCTTATAAACCTGTGTCCTCCAAGCTGTAGCCTTTCCCTATATTTGTCCATCCCTATGAATGGGTGATGCCCCCACTTGCCCCCAGCTCCTGTTTTCTGCTGCTCAGAAATCATGGCAGCCTCTCCTTAAATATAAGCCTATTTCATTGATATCCAGCAGCCTGTGGAGAGCCTATGCTAGCCCCTTTCCACAGAGGTTAGATCTGTGCCTCCGATTATTGGCTTCTAACTCTTCATCAACTGGATGACTGCTTTCCTAATGTTGATTTTCAGTTCCTCCTCGATTCCCTTGCTGCTATACCTCAACAGCTAAATCAGAAGCCCTTGAGTACTGATTTGTTCTGGAACAAATTTCAGTTTTCCCTGACTATTTGGACAGTGCTAACTTGCTCCTACAGCCTGCCCTATGCTCCCATCAATTCTATGTATTCTTGCTTCTGACACCTCACCTTTCCCTTTCAAACTAATTAGTATTTCCCAGGATACATCAAAGCCAAGCTAGTCTGAGTTGTGGTATAGAAACCCGGATGGGTGCCTGGCTGGCCCCGCTGGAAGACCATGAAGCTCTTGATCTCGAGATTGTGAGTTCGAGCCCCATGTTGGGTGTAGAGATTACTAAAACTAAATAAATATAAAAGAAAAAAAAAGCATGGACATATCTCATAAGATAAGAAATGTGGGGTTGATATCATATGGCTCAACAGTATTAACTATCCTACTTACTTCCTGCATGTATTTACTGTGAAATTAGAGTCTGTACACAAAGCATATTTTAAACTATAAATCATAACACTATAATGATAGTGGACAGAGTTCCTCTTTTGTTGTCAGCTCTCCCTTCCTTTTCCTCTCTGGCCCTGTCTGTTTCCTTGACATGGCTAGCTACTTCATTGTATGTCTCCTCTCTCACTTTTTTTATTCCCTTATCTTCCTTCTTGTTTTTTTTCTTCCAATTTTTTATGTCTTTATTTTGACAGAGAGAGCAAGTGGGGAGGGGCAGAGAGGGAGAGAGAGAATCCCAAGCAGACTCCACACTGCCAGCCTGGGGCCCAAGGTGGAGCTTGATCCCACAAGCCGTGAGATCATGACCTAAGCCGAACCACCCAAGCACCCCTGCTTTCTTTCTTTCTTATCTTCTACTCCTTCCGCCCTCCCATTTCTCTTATACTTTTTCATCCAATCGGCTCCTGTTTCTCTCTGGGAGGCCAGTGCCTCTCTGACACTGGGTTCCACACTAGCTCCCATCTTCTACCTGATGATGAACTTCTGTGCCCTCCCAAAAGTACTTGCTCATGATGGGATGGGACAAGTCAAGGCTTGGGAATTCATACAATGGAAATATTCATACAATTCATACAATGGAAATAAATGCTAATCTAAAAAGTGAAACTGATCTTTATGTGTTGATATGGAAAGATCTCCAAAATAAATGAGTAGGTAAAAACAAGACACAGAAAAATGCATGTAGAATTATTCAAGTTATGTAAATAAAAAAGATAGACAAGTTCTTATGTATTACATTCGGTGTGGGGAAGGCTGGAGTAAACAAATTGACACCTTTTTAAGAGACTTTTGAAAGAGTCCAGGTATTTTGACCCAGAAATTCCACTTTTAAAGTAGACATTTTATACTGAAGAAACAAATTTTATATAATTATTGCAAATTACTTATTGCAACATTTTTAGTAGCAAAATATTGGAAGTAATACTGGTGTCTAATATTAAGAAATTATGTAAATAAATCATGGAATATCCACAAAAAGATATAAAGTACAGTTATTAAAGATATATTTTTAAAATCTATTCATGACATGGGAAATATAATAACATTTTTAAACAGAAAAGAAATTTACAAAACAAAGTTTACACAAGGATTTTAATTTTGCTTATGGGTAAGATACATTTTCATAGACAAATAATGAAGCAAATGCAGGTAAATTTTTGAGTGGATATCACTGGGTAATGAGATTAACGGGGTTTCTATCGTCTTCTCTGTCCTCTGTCCATTTTCCAAGTGTAAAACTATGAAAATACATTCTTCTATAATAATAGAGAAAGTAGAAAATGTTATTAAAATAATACATTTTGGGGGGCACCTGGGTGGCTCAGTCAGTTAAGCATCTGACTTTAGCTCAGGTCATGATCTCACTGCTTGTGAGTTCAAGCCCCACGTCGGGCTCTGTGCTGACAGCTCAGAGCCTGGAGCCTGCTTCAGATTCTGTGTCTCCCTCACTCTCTGCTCCTCCCCTGCTCACACTCTCTCTCTCTCTCTCTCTCAAAAATAAACATTAAATTTTTAAAAAAATAGTAATATATTTTTTGGAAAATTTGTGGGTTACAGTTGAGCTCAGTTTTTCAGAACAGGAAGTTTCCCCCTTCCTTTTTTACCTCATGGCTCGTTTTTATCTTTATATAACTCCATCTGTCTATCTATCTATCTATCTATCTATCTATCTATCTATGTATTTACCTGCCTATCTATCCATCATCTGTCTTTACTTTCCTCAGTGGAACTTTGTTTTTTTTTTTTTTTTAATTTTTTTTTAAATGTTTATTTATTTTTGACAGAGAGAGAGACAGAGCGTGAGAGAGACAGAGCGTGAGCCGGGGAGGGGCAGAGGGAGAGGGAGACACAGAATCCGAAGCAGGCTCCAGGCTCTGATCTGTCAGCACAGAGCCCGACGTGGGGCTCAAACTCACAGACGGCGAGATCATGACCTGCGCTGAAGTCGGACGCTCAACCGACTGAGCCACCCAGGCGCCCCCATCAGTGGAACTTTCTAAACATGTTTGTTCTGTTTTCTCTTGTTTAGTTAATAGTCCTTATGATTATAAATGACTGCTGCCGGTCTTGTTGAGTAGACTTGGTATGTTCTAGACTTGGCATGTTGGCACATATCATTTTTCCAATAATAAGAGTATCGTTATTATAGTTCCTTACCTCTCCAAGTGTAAACTGCTTCATACAGTATTTTGTTTAAATGTAGGGCCACTCTTACATGCTTTTGAGTAATGATGAATTAGAAGGCACATTTAGCTTAGAATTTCAAATTGTGAAAGACAACCACACAACTACCTGCACTAAGAAATTCTTCTCCCAATAAGTAGTTCATATTTACTGAAATTAAACAGAGAAGTTACATTCAGTCCTGGAAGATAAATTCTTCCTCTCGTCCAGATTGGTGTTAGTGAAAAACATTTGGAAGAGAAATCTGCTTCTCAAAGAAGCCATTCTATTTTCCCAAGAGAGAGAAGATTTGTAATCAAAATATTGGTATCTATAACAATAATTTTACTGCAATCTGTGCTCATAAATCATCTTTCATCCCTAAATACTCCTTTATTCCATTACTTGTTAATACATCTTGTCTTTCGGTTCACTGTTCTTTTACCTTATTAGTACTAGTATTTTTAGCTGAGACTAAGTACATTATTTTCTAAAGTGTGATTGCTTAAGAATTAGATGCTCCCAGGGCACCTGGGTGGCTCGGTCGGTTAAGCATCTGACTTCAGCTCAGGTCATGATCTCACAGTTCGTGAGTTCGAGCCCTGCATTGGGCTCTCCACTCTCGGCACAGAGCCTACTTCAGATCCTCTCTCTCCCTCTCTCTCTTCCCCTTCTCTCTCTCTCTCTCTGTCACAAATAAATATTTAAAAATAAAAAATAGTTAGATGCTCCCTTACCTGTGTTTTCATGGTGTTTTCTTCATATAACCATTAGTGCAGAAATGGTTTGATTTTCTAAGTTTTGTCACACTGGACTGCAAAGTCCAAAATTAGAAGCCACACTTTATTCATTTTTATGTCCCCACACTTAGGATAGTGCTTGTACAAAGGAAGCAATCAATAAATGATTTTTATATTGAAGAAAAAGGCAGATGATAAGAATAGCCATTTGGAGAAAACAAATCAAGCATTTGAATCTGAAACTCTAATATTATTGTAATGAAAGAATTTCAAATATTGAAAAATTTTATGTTATCTTACTGACTAATCCTGGGAAGCATTTTATGTTTTTAATCCTCTGGTTCATTTGAAATAGGAGAAATCTTGGGGCACCTGGATGGCTTAGTCAGTTAAGCATCTGACTTCAGCTCAGGTCATGATCTCACGGTTCATGAGTTCAAGCCCCACATCAGGCTCTGAGCTGACAGCTCAGAACCTGGAACCTTCTTTGGTTTTTGTGTCTTCCTCTCTCTCTGCCCCTCCCCTGCTTGCACTCTGCCTCTATCAAAAATGAATAAACATTTTAAAAAAAAGAAATAGGAGAAAACTTAAAGGTAGAAACATTTGTTTAGAGCTTATGTTTTATTTTAATCAATTTTGCCTAAATGGAAATTCATATTATTATCTTCAAGAGATATTTTCAACTTTTAGAAACAAAAAGCAAGTCACATATAAATGTAGATCTTTTTTGTATCAGCCCCACTAAAAGCTACCTTTTTATCTCTGATTATTACTCTGAGTATTTCTACCAAGGGATTATAGATTTCTTACACCATAAAAAGTATCACCTTTATTTGTATATATTTTACTTTCTTCTAGTAATTTTTTTACTTTGTGTTCATTAACACAAAGTAGTTAAGAATTTAGTTAAGAATTGAGATTTTTGTCTGCACGGCGTGATTCGTGACCAGACATAATTTAAGAGTCAACTTAGGACCATTAAGAGGATTTGCCATTGTGTTACAGTGCGGAGAAATCCTTCTGTGGAAGGTAGAATGGTGGCCCACCACATCCTAAGCCCTGGGAATATGTTACCTTACATGAAACATGGGACTTTGCAGAGGTGATTAAGTTAAGAATATTGACATGGAAAGAATTTCCATATGAATAATCACAAAGTCCCTTCTATGTGAAAGAAGGCAGGACAGGCAGAGTCAGAGACTTGAAGGGGCTGCACTGCTGGCTCTGCAGATGGAGAAAGGGGACACACAAGGGAGGTGTGCAGGTAGTCTCTGGGAGCTAGAAAAGGTGAGAAAACAGACTCTTTTCTGGAGCCTCCACTGAGGAATGCAGCATTGCTGACAGCTCAAGTTTAGCCCAGTGAGAACCATTTTGGACTTTTGAGCTCCAGAAATGTAAGATAGTAGTTTTGCATTTTTTTTAATTTGTAAGGAAAATATTACTCGCCATCCATAAAAATGGAGCTTTTGCACTCGCAACTAATGATCAAAATCCTACACTGCCCTATGTGCATGTGGTAATTTGTTACAGCAGCAAAGCAAACTGATACACTCCCCTTGTATTATTCTACATACATGATATTATTGGTAAATGAAAAGCCCCTCCCGTCATGCAGGCCAGAGACAGCTGCATGTGATCAGTCTCGCTAGTCTGACTAGTGTTCACGAGTGTGGTCAGGGTGATTGGTGACCAGTGAGAATACATAACACATAAGGCCGGTGGCAAATTGACTCAGGCAGACAAAACAAGATGCCTTCGAAAGACTCAGTAACCTGAGGCATATCCTTAACAGTCAGATGACCAAGACAGTGGTGTTGAGAGTAAATGCCCAATAAGACATGAGAAGGACAAGGCAGGAAATTGTACTCTGTTAACTCATGTACCATATATTCTAGGTTTAGCACAAAATGAGAAAGAATGTAGATAGAACTTCTATGAGCAAAAGAAGACAGTTTGCTATTTCATGGGCTATAAATTACAGAGCATATAAAGAAAGATCATATCCAGAAACAGAATATATTGAAAAATTAGACAGCCATTAAAAATATTTTCACAGACAAAATAGAAAGACAATAAACTAAGAAAAAACATTTGCCTTATTTTTTTATGTGTGTTGAACTTTCAAATGCTGACTGCGAATCAAGGGGATAGGTATTTTATTCAGGCTATTGCAACAGAGAGAATATCCAAAGGCAGTGTTTCCTGGAAAATGGGAAACAAGAGATATTTTATATAGCAAAGAAACAAATTGGCAGAGTCCCAGTTACAAGTTTGGTAAGCAATCAGGCAATCTTTCAGAAAAAGCACGCGCATGCGTGTGTGGGGGTGGGGGGAAGAGAGGGGGAGAGGGAGAGAGAGAGAGAGAGAGGAGTGGGGAGAGAGAGAGAGAGGGAGAGAGAGAGATAGGGAGAGAGAGAAAGAGGGAAAGAAAGAGAGATAGGGAGACAGAAAAAAAAGAGTGGGGGCGTAGAAAGAGAGATTTGGCCTGTTCTAGTCCATTACATCCTGTTCTTGGAGTTGTTAACTCAAAGAAGGAATTTAGAGGGATGGATTAGTCTCTCAGTACCAGGGAGCACCAGGGTCCGTGTACCTTCAGAGAAGAAAATTTTACATTTCTCCACACAGGCAAAAGACAAGTATATTTGCCTATCTGAAGATAAAGAAATTCTTTATAACTCTTTCTATGTATTTCTTGATCAGGGAAAACACCCCCTGCTGTAATAAACTCTGAAATCTCAGTGGCTTAACACAGTAAAGCGCATTTCTCACAAAACTCCAAATCCAGTGTTCTTGGTGGGTAGCTCTCCTGTACATAGTGATTAGTGTCTCGAGATCCTTCTTTCTGGTACCATTTTCAACAATGTGACTCCCACGGTCTCCTTGGGGGTCATTCCCTGCCATCTCTCTTAGAGGAAAAAAGAGGGTTGCAGGATCATGAAAGGAATGTTTTTATGGGCCAGGCTAAAAGTACCTCTGTAATCTTCCATTGGCCAGAATTTGGACATATAACTGTTGTTAAGTGTAAGGATGGCTGGGAAATGTGGTTTAGCTGGGTTTTTAGAAGGAGAAAGGAATGGCTTTTGTGGATCAATAAAATTTTAAATTAAACTTATAAATAAAAATTTTAAGTGATAATAAAAAAGGTGAACTTCCCAGTGGAAAAGTGGTCAATACCAAGGACTACTAAAAATATTCAGGAATATTAAGAATCATTAAGGATAAAGTTAAATAAGTCACAAAAAATCTACTTTTCATATTAAGCTGTCAATATTAAAAATAATGGTCCATGTTATTTTCCTAAGCTACTGAGAAATGGAGAGTCTCCGTCACTACAAGTGAGGGTATAAAATGGTTCCAAGTTCCAGAGGGCAATTGGCAATATATGCCCCCAAATTTTTACATGTGCATAGTCTCTGATCTGGCCTTCCATTCAAAAAAATTTATCATAAATAAATCTCAGAAAAGTGTTCAAAGATTGACTGAAGTCATCCTTGACTTCTGTTTTTCATACACTACATGAAATCCGTCAGGAAATTGTGTTAGATTTACTTTCACGGTATATCCAAAATCTGACTCCTTTTTTCCACCTTTAGTCCTTCTATCTTTCTTACCTACAGTCCAATTTTAACACAAGCAGCCATTGTGATTCTTTTAAAACCTGTGTCATTCCTCTACCCTAAAAGCCCCCAAGAGCTCCAAACTTTTCTCATCTCAGAGGAAAAGCCAAACCGGCTGCATATGATCTGCCACACCCAGGTCAATGGCAAACTTCTCTGATCTCATCTTTTACTCCCCCACCTCACCCCCACTCCCCAGCTCACTTTGCTCAGGCCACACAGGCTTCCTTGCCATTCCTGCACGTGTCAAGTGTGTTCCCTCCTCGGGACCTTGCCGTTCACTGTCCCTATCTCTGCTCAGACATCAGGGAAGCCTACCAAATTCCTCCATGCAAGAAAGCAATGTGCCCCCTCTACCTCTCTCTCTCCTATTTCCCCTTACACTGCTTGATTTCTCCCCATCACATTTATCACCACCTGATATATTACATATCCTTGTTCACCTGAGTGTTACTGGTCTTCAGTTGTAATGAGGTCAGGGGTTTTGTAACTCCTAGAAGAGTGCCTGGCACATGGAAGGCATTCAGTAAGTGTTTGTTGAATGAGTGAATAAAATATTGCAAAATTTCTGAAACATTAAAAAATAGGGGACTGGTTAAATAAACTGGATGGTGCACTTGAGGGTCAGACAGACCCTCTGTCTGACCTTCTGCTAAGACAGAATCGAAAGCCTAGACGTGCAGAAAATAAAACTAGAATGTGTTTTGTATCTCCTAGGAGGAAATTCTGGGAATACCAATTTCTAAAGAGGTAACAGTTACTTTTCTTACCCAACTGGTTTCTGAAACCATAGGAAAAGGAAGTTTCTCATCATAAAACGTGTTTTTGCGTTTATCGACTGCTCCTCTTGTCTCAAATAGGTTTCTCTGTGAAAATGGGTGTTTCCAAGGGCAAAGAGGATTTTTAAAAAGCAATCTTATTCTTTGCAGATTGTATTAGTGTGCTGGAGTGTCCATAGGAAAATGCCTGCAGACTGCTTGGTTTAAAGAGCAGAAATGTATTTCCTCACGGTTCTGAAAGATGGGAAGTCCAAGATCAAGGTCCAACAGGGCTGCGTTTTTGATGAGGACACTCTTTCTGGCTTGCAGATGGCTGTCTTCTCACTATGTCCTCAGTTGGTCTCTCCTCAGTGCAGATTCATCAAAAGGGAGAGGCTGAGACAGAGCAAGCATGTGTGCGTGAGCACAAGCTCAGGTATCAGACCATCAAACCTATTGGATTAGGGCCTCACTGTTATGACCTCATTTAACTTTAATTACCTCTTAAATGCTGTATCTCATCTTTGTAGTCACAGCATTTAGTACAAGATACTTGTACTTATTCGTCAAAAATGTTTTAGTCAAGGAAAGCTTGAATTTGGGGCAGCAGTCATATATATTTCTCTATCTCTGTATCTCTGTATCTATCCATCTATCGATCATCTATCCATCTATCCAACTTACTAAACAAATGTAACTCAGTGAGGTACAAATAAGAAATGGTTAGGGGCGCCTGGGTGGCGCAGTCGGTTGAGCGTCCGACTTCAGCCAGGTCACGATCTCGCACTCCGTGAGTTCGAGCCCCGCGTCGGGCTCTGGGCTGATGGCTCAGAGTCTGGAGCCTGTTTCCGATTCTGTGTCTCCCTCTCTCTCTGCCCCTTCCCCGTTCATGCTCTGTCTCTCTCTGTCCCCCCCAAAAAATAAATAAACGTTGAAAAAAAATTTAAAAAAAAAAAACAAAAAAAACAAATAAGAAATGGTTATAGTCTCCTCCAAATACTGCCCTTAAAACAGTCATTTTAAATCCCGCCCCCCCCACACACACCCCCACCTCCTGTCACAGATATCTTGTCACATCTGTAGGTTCTATAACTTCTTGGTCAATTTCAGTGATTAAAAATCCATTCAGTCTAGAACTCCAATTTCATATCCAAATAAAAGATTTCTTTTTTCTGTCATCTGCTAGCATGGCGGTTTGAAGGACTGGAAATGGGGAGATGGTATGGCCTTCTCTTTACCTTTTTCCCATTTTCTACCTTGGAGGGAAGAGTGTAGTTTACTTCTGGGCTGTAGGTCCTTCCTGCCTTTTCTGGTTCCTAGCTTCTCCAGGGAGTGGACACGGGGAAGAGCCAGAGGGATAAAAGGGGCCATCATCGTCATCTTCCTCAGGCTGTTTGGCACTCACTGTTGGACCAACACCACCCTGCCATTGGCAATGGTCTCTCCATAGCAGGTATTCAGATACTGGATTTCCAGAGGAGGCACAAATAGGAGTTCTTTAGGGGCCTTCCCAGTCCACAGTGTCTCGTTTAAATTTTTCCAACTCTCCTCAGCTCGTGCACTAAGTGGCATACTCCTGAACTTTTGTTTTTATTGCCGGGGGACTTTTTTTGCCCAGGAGTTAGTTTTGTGTGTGTTGGTGTGAACATGATGGCACAAGCCCAGCTTTGTGGTACTCACTTGGCCTACCAGAAACTCACATTCTCATCAAAGCAGAAGTGATAGCTGGGCTACACCACAAGCCTTCCTGTTTCTCTTACTGACATTCACCAATTCCTTTTTTCCTGTTCGCGTAGACTTTAGGAAGATGGACTGGCCTGTGTCCTAATTTGAGGTATGAGTAGAAAACGGAGTGCAGGCACCCCCAGACTTTGCAAGTAATTCTCTTACAGCCTTTCTCACTTGGCCTTTTGGAAACGGGTAGGGAAAAGCCACAGTAGAACTTTGTTAAGCCAACAATTTATGACTCCAGGGATTCTCATTTTTTCTCCTCCTTCTCTGGCTTATATGATTTGGGATAATTGTGGTTATTGAGGGGCCAGTGCTGCTGATTTAGTATGTGCAAATACTTACTGCTTCTTTAACTTCAGCTTTGGACTCTGGCTGTCAGTTTTGGGTCAACAGGGAAAGTTCTACATAAGTTCAGGTCACATATCCTCTCTTGAACTTCATTTCACTCTTCTCTTTTGGAGGGTGCTTATAAACCTTGTGTCTTATTTTATGCATATTAGCATACTATGAGATGCAGGACAGCTATCCCCCATTTTGCTGATGAAACTGAGATAGTGACAGGCAATCCAGGACAAATTAACTGAAAACTCTTCTGTGACCACAGTCAAGCCTGCACCCCTCCTCGATTGTGTCTGCAAAACATAGTACGTTTTCAACTCTGGAACATGGCATTGTTCTTTCGGGCTTACAAGTTTGTCTGCTGGAGAAGCGAACAAAAACCCTTGGAGCTGAAGGCAAACCTCTTTACCCTAGACATGGTGGAGTACCCATCCTTCAAGGTTCCCTCACCTAACACCCAGGTTCCTGCCTTCCCAAGCCCCACAGTGATGAAGGGGCACTGATATTTCATTCTGCATGTGAAATATAAATCCCTGTTTCCTTGGACCTGACAGTGTTCCTCAACGTTTCTTTAATAGGAATTTCCAAAGGACCTGGGAACCTTTATGCTTAAATACAACCCCTTCAGGCCTGCTGAGATGCTCCAGAGTTCTTGCATTGAGCATGCAGGCTACACACTGAGATGCTACCCTCTGTAACTATAAGTTAAGTATAAATGAATTAGTGAGTTAAAAATATAAACAGGGGTGCCGGGCTGGCTTAGTTAGTAGAACATGCAACTCCTGATTTCAGGGTCATGAGTTCAAGTCCCACACTGGGCATGATGCCTACTTAAAAAATATATATACATATAAATATATATGTATATATACACATATAAATATAAACATATAAAAATATATATTTTTATATTTATACATACATATAAATATATACATATATACACACATATATATTTATGTGTGTGTATATATATGTATGTGTATATATATGTATATGTATATTTATATATACACATATAAACATACTCAGGGGCACCTGGCTGGCTGAGTCAGTGTAGCCTGCAACTCTTGATCTTGGGTTATGAGTTCAAGCCCCATGTTGGGCCTCGGGGTTACTTAAAAAAAAAAAAACAATAAACATGGGGCGCCTGGGTGGCGCAGTCGGTTAAGCGTCCGACTTCAGCCAGGTCACGATCTCGCGGTCCGTGAGTTCGAGCCCCGCGTCAGGCTCTGGGCTGATGGCTCAGAGTCTGGAGCCTGTTTCTGATTCTGTGTCTCCCTCTCTCTCTGCCCCTCCCCCGTTCATGCTCTGTCTCTCTCTGTCCCAAAAAAATAAATAAACGTTGAAAAAAAAAAAAACAATAAACAAACAAGCAAAAACATATATATGTGTGTGTGTGTGTATGTGTGTGTATGGATTAAACATATATATATGGATTAAACAAATATATATGGATTAAACATATATATACACACATATATATGTGTGTATATATATGTGTATATATATATGTGTATATATATGTATATGTGTGTGTGTGTGTATGTATATATATATATATATATATATATATATATATATATACAGATTTCCAGAGAAGGCCCAAATGTAAGTTCTTTAGGGGCCTTCCCCATCCCAGTGTCTTGTTTAAATTTATATATATTGTACTCCTAGTATATATAAGACCATTGTACTCCTAGCTTAGTTCAGTGATGCTTATCCCCTGGTTTCCCTTCTAATAGAGTTAAAAAGGGAGAGCAGTAAAAAAAAAAAAAAAAAAGCTTGTATTTATAGCAAATCTATGTGCCAAGCACTGATAGTTATTTATATTCCATACATTTTCTCATCCAATCATCATAAATACCCTATGAGTTGGTATTATTTTCTTTGTTTTACAGACTAATTCAACAAAAGAGGTATAGAGAAGTTAAATTAACTGAACTAAGATCACTATTTAGAGGTACTGAATTCAAATTATATACAATCATATTGAAATATAATTGATGTCCAAGCCCGCCCCCCCCCCCCCCAGCACAGAGGAGAAAGACGGAGACATCAAGGTGACCAAGTGGAGGTAGCATGTTGTTATGCGCCAAGGAGAAAAATTATAATCCTTACAATAACATATTTAATATGAATATGCTTTACATTGCATAGATATTAATAAAACATATTTCTTAGATGGACTTTAACGTTTCAAATTAAACTTCTTCCCCAAAACATGATGTTTCTTGAGGAACTCTCCTTTGCCTTTCTCACTGCTTTTCTTATGTCAAATACTGTTTTAGCTGTGTTGGGTCATTATACAGTGACCTCCATGCATTCATGCCCCTCTGCATGTGACACTGCCACACTTCCCATCAAGAGACTGAATTTATCCCTCTGCTCGCTTGAATGCGGGCTGGCCTTATGACTTGCTCTGACCAGTAAAGAGTGGTAGATGGGGCGCCTGGGTGGCGCAGTCGGTTAGGCGTCCGACTTCGGCCAGGTCACGATCTCGCGGTCCGTGAGTTCGAGCCCCGCGTCGGGCTCTGGGCTGATGGCTCAGAGCCTGGAGCCTGTTTCCGATTCTGTGTCTCCCTCTCACTCTGCCCCTCCCCTGTTCATGCTCTGTCTCTCTCTGTCCCAAAAATAAATAAACGTTGAAAAAAAAATTAAAAAAAAAAAAAAAGAGTGGTAGAAACAAGCTTGTACCTGTTCCAAAATTGGGACCCATGAGGCCTTGGCAGCATCTGCCTCTGCCCTGTGGGAGCGCTATTCTGAGAGTGAGTTCAACAAAGGTGCCCAGGATGAAAGCGAGTTTGGAGAGCGAGGATCAGCCAATCCAGCTTTCTCAGCTGAGTGCAGTCACCAGCGCAACCACCAGGTGAATGCACCTTTCTGAAAAATAACGCATTGTTATTTCAGTCTCTAAGTTTTAGGATGCTGGATTCTTCCAAAGCAATAATAGGTTAACCAGACAAAGTGGGATGGACCGGAAGTACAAAGTAATAGATTAATTCAACAGGAATGAGTAGCTAAAGTACAAAGCAATAGATAAATGTAAGAGAAATTAGTATTGTTCCAACAAAACCCAAAGCACATGGCAGTCTTCAGGCCAGGCAGCGGGTGAATGCTGGAAGGGGCAGAGATGAGACTGTCGGTGAAAGCTAGAAAAGCAGGGAGGAGATTGCTCCTGGAGACCAGAGGGCAGAAAGTAGACCAATTAACTCTTGTCTGTGGTACCTTGTAAGGTAGTAAACATACCTAATGAATTTGTTGATCTCACTAATGTCATTTCCATGTAGAACACAGAAAGTAACAATTAGCTTCTTTTAGCTCTCTTTGATGGGAGGTGGCATTTTCTATCGCTGCCGTAAAAAATTACAACAAACTCAACAGCTCAAACAGGATACATGTATCATTTTACAGTTCTGTTGAAATCCAGAGGCAGTAAAAATTAAAACCAGATGAGTAAAATAGTATTTAGCTAGAGTTTATTGTGCACAAAAGAATAGCTCATGAACTAGGTCTTCAAATCCAACACTGAGATGAAGCTTAGAGGCAGGATGTCATAGGATGGCTTATAAAGTGAAAATGAGGAAGTTGTTTAATCTTTACAATGACTGACGATCATAATAGGGGTTGATCATGAAGAGAGGCCTCTGAGCCTCTAACTTTCTTTGGACAGGAAGCAGGAGGCAGGCTGAGGGAGATACAAGAATATGGTAGAAATGACATTTTTTGAGACGCAGAGCCTAGATCTGGAAAAGGTGCCATAGCTTCCACAGTCACCCTCTCACCCCTCAAATACTGCTGAGACTACCAGGTATATGAAGAAGCCTGGAATGACGGACTTTGAAGAGCTGAAGAGAGACAACCCGCCCCCACCCCCCCACCCCCATCCAAGCTGACTCAGTTGAGCTAGCCCCTAGCCAATCTGCCAGATGAATGCAGCTTCCTGAATACAAGCCCAGGCAAGACCAATAGAATAACCACACAACTACCTATAGAGTCATGAAAAATAACAAATCATGTTGTTTTAAACCACTGGATTTGGGTATGGTAGGTTGCTCAGTAGTAGGTAACTAAAATTGTAGTGTAAGTAGCTTCAGTAAGTAGTAAGATACAGCTTTTACTAGCTCACACATTATCTGTTTATATTGTATTTGTATCTCAAAAGACACATTACCTCATTTCCTGAGTAGAGATGGAAAAATATTATCATCATAAACTGCCTTGGATTGATAAGAATTATTTAATGTTTATTGAGTAACCATAAACTATAGTATTATTTTTAAACTAGAATGAAGTGATACTCACCTAATAAAAGTGTTTTGTTTGTTTGTTTTTGTTTACTTTTTATGAAACTTCGCATTGCTGCAAATATACTCTTGGTTTACCCTCTACCTTGTATAGTGTGAGAAGAGTGATTTCCACTAGCTGTGTCACCCTCTAATGAATTCTGAAATAGATAAAGAAGCCATATAAAGAAGGAAAGAAGGAAAGAAAGAAAGAAAGAAAGAAAGAAAGAAAGAAAGAAAGAAAAAGAAAGAAAGAAAGAAAGAAAGAAAGAAAGAAAGAAAGAAAGAAAGAAAAACCTTTTTACCTGGACAATAAAGGGACCCTAGTTGAAGAGATAATAATGGAACAGTAAAAACGGTGGTCAGATGGCAACGCTGTCATCTTCATCAAAAAAATCACAAGAGGGGCGCCTGGGTGGCTCAGTCGGTTAGGCGGCCGACTTGGGCTCAGGTCATGATCTCGCGGTCCGTGAGTTCGAGCCCCGCGTCGGGCTCTGTGCTGACAGCTCAGAGCCTGGAGCCTGTTTCGGATTCTGTGTCTCCCTCTCTCTGACCCTCCCCCATTCATGCTCTGTCTCTCTCTGTCTCAAAAATAAATAAACGTTAAAAAAAAAAATTTAAAAAAAAATCACAAGATGCTCCATGTTTTTTCCGCTAACAATTTGCTTTAATAAGATTCTGGCATTGTGGAGGATTTACTCATACACTCGTTTGCTTATTTATTTGGCAAATATTTATCGAGTGCTTCTTAATGAACCAGGCATTGTGTTAGATACTGGAGATACAAGAGTTAATGAGACAGTTATGGTTTCTGACTCACAGAGTCAGTGGGGAATAAGGGGGAGGTGGGTAATAGAAACGTAAATACACTGTTACAATCCAGTGTGATAGGCCCCAGGACAGGACGCTAGAGTAATAGGATTTTGTTGATTCTTCTTAAAAGTTTCTTTAACTCAATAGCTTCTTTCACTGCACCGTAAAACAAAAACAAAAACAAACCAAAAAGCCTGCCATTCATTTTTGTAAAATGTTCATTTTTGCAGGGAGCGCTACATCTTGACCTCTCACTTTTCAGGTTTCTGGAGATCTATAAATGCCCTTGGATTACATCATATGGGGATCCTTATATTGTGTTGGGTCCTGATACTACTGACCCATAAAAGATGCTGCATAATAGAAAGCATTATTCTTTGGTTTTCCCTTAGGATTTCCAGCTGATGCCTAAATGGATTTTTTGGAAGAAAGAGTATCTTCAGAGAGCAAAATGAAGACCCTTCTTAATGTAACATGAGAAGCAGTTTCAAATTTCTAAAGCCAGCTTTTCCTCCTGACCCTTTAAATCTACAGCTGGGACTACCAGCCTCATTTTTTATTTGTTTTCAACTGTGTTCCCACACAGACATCTGGAGGATAAAGACCATTGCCCCGTGTATTCACCTTTGTAGACCCAGGAAGCACATAATATGTGTTTGTTGAATGGCTCCAAGAATTACTGCAGAAAAATTATCTTTTGATAATTTCTTATTGCGTTTCTGTCTGGCATACTCAAAACGTTGATTTTTAAGCCACTTTAGCCAAGCACCAAAATAGGAGAAGAAAAAAACAAGAAAGCATGCCGGTAACTATGCCTAGCTTTTTTTTTTTTTTTTCGTACTCTCTTTTACATGTGAAAGATCATTCTAAAACGCTAGCTCAAGAAAAGTAGTTTTTAATTGCTTTACATTATTCATAAGCTTCATTATTGTATAAGGTGTCAGGGACAATATGGTCCAAAAACAAAACTATGAGGGCAACGTATTTTGTCAAATTAAACTTGTAAAAGCCAGCACACTATGCATCATTTCAGTAAGATACCGTTAGGAGAGTGCCAAACAGATACGAGAAAACAAGGACAAGCAAGGAATGCACCACTCCTGCAGAAATTTACTTCGTCCTAGACAACAGATACTGAAAAGTGATTTTCCAACAAAAGCAGCAGCAGCCCTCAAGAAGGAATTGATAACCCTAGGAGTAAGCTTTCTTCCCTTAACTGCTGCAAAGTTGGACGGCACAGAATCCCTCCTCCTCCCCTCGCCCCCGCCCCCATCTTGGAGCTGAACTTGAGATCCGTGTTTGCTGTAGTTTTTCCGCAGTCAAGGCCTTTTCTCTTACCCCCTTTCAGGTTGCTCTTTACCCTTCTTCCTCTTCTTAGCTAAGGAAACGTAAAGTACAAAGAGAGAAGAGTTGCAGCCCCTTTCTCTCGCCTCCCCCGCCCGCCCCTCTTTCGGTGGCTCCGCACCTTCCCTTCCCCGCCTTCCGGGGGCAGCCCTACTGTGTTCCCTGGCTCCCGCTCCTCCCCTTCTCCACTCCTCCCCTCCGCCCCTCTCCCGGGCTCCTTCTTTCTCGCTCCCCTCCCCTCCCCCAGGCTGGCTTCCCAGCGCGCTTCCCTTCCCCCGCCTCTCGGTCCCGCACCCTCCCCTCCCCCCGCCTCCTGCCTTGTGACACAGCCCGGGTCCTCCCGGAGGCGGCGGCAGCAGCAGAAGCAGCGGCAGCGGCAGCGGCAGCAGCAGCAGCGGCCGCGGCAGTAGCCACCACCTCCGCGGGCGCCGCAGCCCCCGGCTCAGCCTCCCCCCGACCCCGCCGCCGCCGCAGTCATGGCTGCTGACGGGGTGGACGAACGCTCGCCGCTGCTGTCAGCATCCCACTCGGGGAATGTCACTCCCACGGCCCCGCCGTACTTACAGGAAAGCAGCCCCAGAGGTAAGGCCAGCATAGACCTTTCTACTTCGTAAGGAAAAGCCTAGAATGTGAAAGACCAGGGAGCTGTAGCTCCGAGGCGGAGGCGAGCCTCTCACTTGGGCTGGGAGAGAGGGATGCTGACTGTGCCTTCCCAAGCCCGAACCTGCTTGGCTGGGAGCTTCCCCGCAGGGCTTTTGGTGGGGTGGGGTGGGGTGTGAGTGTGTGTGTGTGTGTGTGTGTGTGTGTGTGTGTGTGTGAGCGCGCGCGTGTGTGTATTTCACCGCTTCTCACCCGCTGGGTGTGTGTGGGGAGTGGTGTGTGTGTGTGTGTGTGTGTGTGTGTGTGTGTGTGTGTGTGTGTGTGGCGCGCGTCCGTCAGCGTGTGTGTGTATTTCACCACTTCTTGCCCAGGGGTACAGGATGTGACATGAATTTCCCAAGCTGGGCTTTACTGTTTTAGAACAGCCCCTAAGTGCAGCTGGAGGAGGTGCAAATCTTTCACAATCATTCACAAATCCTTTCAGGTTGCTGAGAAACCCCTAGTACTGCTCACCTTGGGATCTGTCCTTGAAAGGGCTTAGCTTGAAAAATGTGCATCTCCTCCTGTTCCCCCACCAGTGCTCTGTTCAATCAGGGAATTGTCTCCCCAAAAGGAATAGAATTAATCAATATTCTTAATATGTCTGAAATTCCTGCCCTTCCCTGTTACTCCTCTTAGTAAGGAGTATGTGTTAGCTTTAATGGTGAATGATGAAGAATAGAAAGGAAGATGTACTATTTTTTATGCATGTCTGGGTGAGATTGAAATGAACTTACTTCTAAAAGTAACCCAAGTTAATCCTGCATGTATTTCTATTTATTTACTGCTCAGGATGGAATCAGAAACAATTTGATAGCGGTGGGATCTGAAGAAAGAAGTGTGTGGGTGGGGGGAGGTGTTTAGCAAACTCTTCAAAGATCTTTGTTCTAAGCCTTGTAGTCGAGTTCTGTAGTAGAAAGAAGGTGGAGTCAGGACTTATAGAAAATGGAAGACAAGACTTTAAAAAACGACTTAGAGTAATGAATGGTCAAATATGGCACTTGCCAACGTAGCTTAAGTGCATCTCTCTTTTTGGCTGAATTTGAGAGGAGTTTAAAAACCCAAGGAGACAGATGTTAATGCCTTTGAAAATATGGGCAGATCATGTTTCTTGTAACACAACTTTTTCTAAGTTCAAGTCTGGAATTGGAGCGGTTGTGGAGCAGGTTCAACTTGTTTAGTGTTTAAAATCTCCACTTAATGAATTACAACAATCTAGATCTTAATCTGCACTTAACAAGAAGCAGGACAGAGGAAAAAGATGTTCAGCTGTGAATAATTCAGTGTGATCAATGAGTTAAGAAATAAGGTGCAAAATGGAGCAGAGACTCACCTACAGAAAAGCCACAAGTCATGTTTGTAGGTCCATGTTAAACTTGCATCAGAGGATACCAGTTGGGGGAATTTCCTTTAATGCACAAATTTGATATTAATATTTTACTCTTAACCTAAATTGGGTGGTCTAGAAGAAGTTTAACCACCTATAAATGAATGTTTCATCAAGTCACCCCTTGAGGCAAAATGTTTGCAATTTATTAAAAGACAAACTTTGGAGTTAAGCAACTGTCCTATGACAGATTTTCATGCCCTCTATCTTGCATCTTTGTTTTTGTATTTTTAGCCACAGTGGCAAAATTATTCCACAAAAATAGTCATACTCATGGACCTGCTTGTAGAATTCTGTATCATTTGCCATGTATTTGTTTAATCTGATAAAACCCCTCACATTACAGAAGAAGTTGCAAAGTCCAGTTCAGCCACTGAGAAAAAGAAGTTTCATTCCAGATAACTTAATAACCAAAGAAATTCAATGTATTAAAGAACGAAATTCAACTGAGTAAATTTGAAAGATCTTATTGGCTTGGGGCGCCTGGGTGGCTCAGTCAGTTAAGCATCCGACTTAGGCTCAGGTCATGATCTCACCGTTGGAGAGTTCCAGTTTGAGCCCTGAGTGGGACTCTGTGCTGACAGTGGGGAGCCTGGATCCTGCTTCAGATTCTGTGTCTCCCTCTCTTTTTCTGCCCCTCCCCTGCTCATACTTTCTCTCTCTCAAAAATAAATAAAGGTTAAAAAAATTGAAGACCTTACTGGCTTTATTTAATGATTCATGACTAGAGCAGCATCCCATCTAGTAGACAGAAGGGAGCTTCCAAAAGCTGTACAAAATGAAAGACTTCTATAGGCGGAAGGGAGTGGGAACAAGGAAATTATACTGCCAAAAAGTGGAATGGTTGTGGGAAGACCAGTTTCCTTTATGGGATGGCAGGGGTCTATCAGGCAGATGACCTCACTTGTGCTGATCAGGTAGTTCCTGATTCACTTTAAGATTCCATTTCTGGAAGAGGTCAAAAGTGTAATTAAGTCTCAGTTTGGTGATATGGAGCTGAGCTTAAGTGACTCCATTTTGAGCCTGTTGTCTTGTTTTTAACAATTGATTTAGCTAAAAGCTGTTTCTGCCTTATGGTAGAATATAATTTTTTTTTCTATACCTGGTGGATAAGAAAGATTAGATAATTAGAAACACTAATTTCATGTGGCATAATACCTAGGAAGCAAGAAACATGAGAAGTGAGAACGTTTTATGTGTTGGCATTTTTGTCAGAATATCTTCTCTTAACTAACAAATAAGCATCTTCATATATATTTTGAGTAATACACAAGATCTGATTCTAGAACACCAGTGCTATTTACCCATTCAGTGATTCACTGGGCAGCATGATGTCCTAGAGACTACTCTAGGTCAACAAGACTGACCAAACCCGGGATCCCCTCTTGGAGCCCATGTTGAAGTGGGCAGAAATAATAAATAAACACAATGGCGAATTATTTGTATTGTAGGAAACACTGTTGCTAGACCAGATCTTTTCAGTCTTGAAAGTGGTTGACAAGAATTAGAGTTGAACGTTGGGATTCAAAATAGAATAGAATGTACTTTTTGATAACGAACTTTGTTTTATGATACCATTCATAATTATGCACTTTTTAAAAAAATAGTTAAGAGCTGTAACTCGTGATTATTTTCTCTAATCGAATCCTTTGCTGTTTGTGTTACCATCTAAGAACAGGAATGTTAGCTCTCACTCCAAGATGAAGTATTCCGTTTTAAGTTGAAAGTTGGTGAAGTGTTTATTTATAGACAGGTTATTGATAATGTAGTGGGAAGCAGTTAGTATTCTGCGTCTGGTTTTAGCGCAGTGAGAATCATGTCTGGTCTGTGTAATAATCCACCTGGGTTTCTAAGTGGAATGCTTCTAGTGGTCTTTTACCATCAGTATCGGATTCCTGCACAGAGGAGAGGAGCACCTCTCCGGTGATTAGAATACTCCATTTGGTACATGTGTCAGCTTTTGTTAAGGCATAGACATTAAAAGCAAAGACAGGTTTAGGCTCATTTGAAAAAAAAGATTGGAAGAAATACCACAAAACTTACATAATTTGACTATATTTAATTGATTTCTTTATACATCTGCTATTTTTATAAGTAGGATATAGCAAGAGAATATGACCTTTATATTTATAGACGAGACTCTGTGAAAAATGGTTTATATTTGGGATTGCCTAATTATCCATGTATTGAATAGGGAATGTGCTTATCTACTTCACTATAATTTTAAAGGAATTGTTATAAGAGACAGTTCATTTATTTAGTTTATTTCTGTCATTCATTCAGCAAATAAATATTTGAGTACTAGCTAAGTTCTGTGATAGGATGGGAAAAACAGATATGGCCCCTCTTCCAGTCTAGTGGAGGATATTGAGACATCAATTACATAGTCATTTGAACAAATTCAAAGTGCAGTGGGGATAAGGACAGTGCCTGAAATTTATCCAGTGCAATGAAATTATATAATAAAAAGACTTAACCTGTTTAGGAAGACAGGGAAGGCTTTCCTGAGACTTTATTGAGACTTTGGTCTCCAAGTTGAACGTGGGGAAAGGGGGATTGGAAACACATTCTAGACTAAGAAAACATTCTGTTACAAAAGCCTTCAGGAGGATGGAGTATGATGAGTACAAGGAACTGGAAGAAGGCTGGTGTGGCTAATGTGGAAGCTAACAGGGAATACACTGCAAAATGGGATTGGAGAAGTGGGTATGGTTAATGTTCTCCAAAGACCCTTCTTGCCCTCCAAAGAGCTATGCTTTTTGATATTCAAGTCCTTGGATAGTTCCTCTCCTCCTTGAATCTGGACTGACCGTGTGGTTCAATTTTGATGTATAGGATAAAGTAGAAGAGAACTGAATGACTTCAGAGACAAGGTCACAAGAGGTCTTGCAGCTTTTGCCTTGGTCTCTTATAAAACGTACCCTGAAGAAAGTAACTTGTCTTGTAAGAATTTGAATACACTGAGACTGCCATGCTTTAAGGAACCCCTGACTACACATGTGGGGAGACTACATGGGGAGAGGGATGCTTGACCAGCCCTCAGACATGTGAGTGAAGAAGCCATCTTGGATGCCCAGCCCAGTTGAGCCTTCAGATGACTCCCAACTCAAGCCAAATTCTTATTGTAGCTGTATGATAGATTCTAGATGATTACCATCCAGCTCAAGCTGAACAATCCACAGAATCATGAAAGGTAGTATTAAACTGTTGTTTTAAACCACTAAGTTTTGGGGTGATTTGTTTTGCAGCAACAGACAGCCAGAGCAATTAAGTATTGCTCAGTCCATGCAGGCTATTATTGGTCATGTTGAGAAATTTTGCCTTCAACGAAGGGATGATCTGGTTACATCTTTATTATTATTATTATTATTACATATTTATCATCATCATCATGATTATTTAAATGGAAATACAATTGACACACAACGTTACATTCATTTTAGGTGTAGAACACAGTGACTGGGATGTATGTTATGCTGTGCTCACCACAAGTATAGCTACCGTCTGTCAGTATACAACTCTCTTACAGTACCATTGACTATATTCTCTATGATGTGCCTTTTATCCATGGGACTTATTCATTTAATAATTGGAAATCTGTATCTTCCACTCCACGTTCTCCAATTTGCCCAACCTCCAACCCTCCTACCCCCTCCTACCTCCTCCCTCTGACCACCATCAGTGTGTTCTCTGTATTTATGGATCTGTTTTTGCTATTTCTTTGTTTTGTTTTTTAGATTCCATACATATGTGAGGTATTTGTCTTTCTCTGTTTTTTTTTTTTTAAGTTTTTTAAAAAACTGATTGAGAGAGAGATAACTGGGAAGGGGCAGAGAGAGGGGAATAAAGAGAATCCCAAGCCGGCTCCACACTGTTAGCACAGAGCCCTACATGGGGTTCGATCCCATGAACCGTGAGATCATGACCGGAACTGAAATCAAGAGTCAGATGCTTAACTGACCGAACCACCCAGGCACCCCTGTCTTTTTATTTTTAAGTAGGCTCTGCACCCAGTGCAGAGCTCAATGTGGGGCTCAAACTCATACTCACAACCCTGTGATAAAGACTTGAGTTGAGATCAAGAGCTGGACGCTTAACTGACTGAGCTATCCGGGTGCCCCTGTCTTTCTCTGTCGTATTTTACTTAGCATAATACCTTTTTGGTCTATTCATGTTGTCATAAATGGCAGCATCTTGTTCTTTTTTATGGCAGAGTAATATTCCTGTGTGTGTGTGTATGTGTGTGTGTGTGTGTATACACACACATTGAATCTTCTTTATCCATTCCTATGTTGATGGACTCTTAGGTTGCTTCCACATCTTGGCTATCATAAATAATGCTGCAGTATACATAGGGGTGCATATATCTTTTTCAATTAGTGTTTTTGTTTTCTTGGGGTAAATACTCTAGTGCAATACTGGATCATATGCCGTTTCTATTTTTAATTTTTTGAGAAGCCTTCATACTGTTTTCTTTTTTTTTTTTAATTTTTTTTAACGTTTATTTATTTTTGAGACAGAGAGAAACAGAGCATGAACAGGGGAGGGTCAGAGAGAGGGAGACACAGAATCTGAAACAGGCTCCAGGCTCTGAGCTGTCAGCACAGAGCCCGATGCGGGGCTTGAACTCACTGACCGCGAGATCATGACCTGAGCCGAAGTCAGCCGCCTAACCGACTGACCCACCCAGGTGCCCCCTTCATACTGTTTTCTACAGTGGACACACCAGTTTGCATTCTCACCAACAGTGTAATGATGAATGTTCTTTTTTTCTCCACATCCTCGCCAACACTGTTGTTTCTTGTGTTATTGATTTTAGCCATTCTGACAGGTGTGAGATGATATCTCATTGTAGTTTTGATTTGCATTTCCCTAATGCCTAGTGATGTTGAGCAGCTTTTCATGGTTCGGTTGGCCATCTGCATGTCTTCTTTGGAGAAATCTCTATTCTATTTTTATTATTTTTAAATCACTCTATTTCTAGAGTAGAAAATGAATGACAGTGGAGCAAGAGTCAATGAGGATCCATGGCTTGAGTGGCCACTGAAATGATTCAGGCAGATCAGTTATGCTGTGATGATAGCTTGGACTCGGGTGGTGGAGGTGGAGACAAGATGATGTTAAGGAAGTAAGTTAAAGACAACTTGATGGTAGATTGGCTGAGAGGGTGAGAAGGAGGTGGCAAGAATATCTCCCAGAGTTCTGGTGTCCACAGCCTGGTGTGATTGCCTACACTGAGAGATCCCCAGAAGAGCATCAGTTTTTGGGAAACACAGGTCATGAGCTTACTTTTAGACATGATACATTTAAGGTGGTTTCAAATATCCAAGAAGAGATGTCAGATAGGCAATTGGATCTACAGGTGTAGAGCTGAGAAATGAAGCCTGGGTTAAAAAACACAAAATTGTGTTATTTGTATATTGGTGACAGCCAAGTACATGGATGTTGATTCAGAACTTCCCGAGGCCCCACCAGTGTGCCATGCAATGTGCTGAGATAGAACATACGTTTGTTAAGATATTGGTTATCATCAGTCCTTGGAACAGCAGAAGGCTTTAGGCCAGAGGCCTCCATCTCTGAGTACCTATAAAAATATTGTCATGTTCTCTGTGTACCAAAATGCACAAAAGTTTGGGAGACTATCTATGAGACCACTTAGGGAGAAAAAAAACAAAGTAAAAAGAAGAGAGAGCCTAGGGTAAAGCTTTGAGATACTCCGACATTCAATGCCTAGTTAGAGGAAGATGAACCTCCGAGAAGACTGATAAGTAGCTTCCAGGCAGGTAGGAGGAAAACCCAAAGACTCTCATATCACAGAATCAAGGAGAAGAGAACACTTCAACAAAGGAGTAGTTGAACATGTCCAAAGCTGCAAGAAAGAACAAATAGATAAGGGCTAAAAATGTCTTTTGAACTTAGTGTCATGGAGGTCATTAGTAACCTCAGTGATAATTGTTTATACGTGTTTATATTCAAGTCCTTTTTAAAGAATTGAAAAATTATTCATTTCCACCTGATCTAATATTCTAATGTACATTTATTTTAATTGTAAGATCCTTTCAAGGTGACTTAACTTCAGGGAAGAGGCCAATTCTTTATTCTGAAACACACGTAGATTTCGTATGAAATGTAAGTAGACATTGTCATTTCCTTTTCGCCTTTGTTTCACTTTTTAAAAACGTGTATATTTGAAATTGCTTGAGGAAATGTTTTCAGTGACTAGAAAATAAATTCACTTCTGGTTCAAGAGATAAGTTATTTACTATGTAACCCCTGCATTCCTCACTTAGAAATTGTATAGTAAGTAAGGTATGTTTTTAGTGGTCCTCTTCTGTCCTCTACCTGCAGAAATCTGAAGTTAGAAATGGTGCCTCAGTTTAAAGTGGGGCAAAGTCTTATTTCACTTAGAACTATGTTCTGTTCCAGCCTAGAGTTTTATTGAGTGTCTGAGTTCAGGCTGCTGTCACAGAATACCATACACTGGGTGGCTGAAACACCACATTTCTTTCTCACAGTTCTGGAGGTTGGGAGGTCCAAATCCAAGTGCCAATAGGTTTAGCATCTGGTGAGAGCTGAGAGTGTCTTCAGGTTGCAGAGTGCTGACTTCTTGTATCCTCCTCACATGATGGAAAGAGTGCACGAGAACTCACTCTCTGCTTCCTTTCGTAACAGCGCTAGCCTCACGCATGAGGGTTTCGCCGTTATGGCCTAATTACCTCCCAAAGGCCCCACCTCCTAATACCATCACACTGGGGGTGAGAGATTCAACACAAATTTTGAGGGGACATAAACATTCAGTCCGGTGCGCTGAATTAGAGTTCTCGAATATATGTGGGCAGTCTGTTACATTTCTGAACCTCCTCGCATCCTTGGGGAGTTTG
This sequence comes from Prionailurus viverrinus, assembly GCF_022837055.1. Taxonomy (NCBI): domain Eukaryota; kingdom Metazoa; phylum Chordata; class Mammalia; order Carnivora; family Felidae; genus Prionailurus; species Prionailurus viverrinus. Next base: position 38,484,497 of record NC_062578.1, on the reverse strand, counting down.
GGGTTGGCTGTGGATTGGCAGGAGAAGGTGAGGCAGACCCGGAGACCCGCACCATACGCGTGACCCACTGTAAGGTTAGCGGCTTGACCACACACCCCGTGAAGGCCTCCCCGGGGGTGTGCACCGGCTGTGGTATGGAGCAAGTAGGGTCTTGCTGAAGCTGATTTTGTGATAGGCTAAAACTAACGCCACCTATAGGAGGACGATTTCAGACTGGTTCTTGGATCACAAGCTGCTTCGCTGAGGCCACATCCTTATGAAGGGAAAATGGAGCCCAAACGTCGGTGAAGTGTATCTGCTTCCAGTTTTCCAGTATTGCGGCAAGCCCATTTCTTATTACAATCCTTTCCCACCGTTTGGCAGGCATCCGTCTCTGTGATTCTTTTATTCTATTTTATAATGCCCACACTTCCTCCTGGCTCTAGCCAGCATCTTTAGTACACTAATCAAGACGTGTTTCATTCAGTCAGTCATCCTTTCAAATATTTGAGTGCCTATTGTACTGTTCCAGATGCCTGGGAGCTTATGTTCCAGTGAGAGATACATACAGTGAGCACTATAATTTCAGAGAGTGAAGAAAATAAAGCAGGGTATGAGGATGGAGAGTTAACTGCATGGGGAGTGTCTCTGATTGCTTCAGGAAAGATACCTCAGACATGACAGTTGCTCAGAGACCTGAAAAATTAGTTGAAATCAACCATTGGAAGACAGGGGAGAAGTGTGCAAGTTGAAACATGCTGTTTGAAAACAAGGAGGGCGGTGGGTTACAGCGTGGTGTCTAAGGGGAAGTGTGGCGGAAGGGATTAGGGGACTGGACCAGGGAAGACAAGGAGGGTTTGTAGGTCACCATCAGAGATATGGTTGCATTCCGAGGGTAATGGCAAACCGTGGAGGGGTTGGAGCAAAGGAGAAACATGAAATGCTTTACTTTTTAAGAAAATCGGGGCATCTGAGTGGCTGTCAGTTGAGCATCCGACTTTGGCTCAGGTCATGATCTTGTATTTCATGAGGTCAAGCCCCACGTCGGGCTTGCTGCTGTCAGCACGGAGCCCGCTTTGGATCCTCTGTCCCTATCTCTCTCTGCCTCTCCCCCACTCACACTCTGTGTCAAAAATAAACATCAAAAAAAGAAAGAGAATCATCGTGGTTGGGATGTGGGGAGTGGATTACTGGGGGGAAAATAAGAAGACACTGAATAAGACATGGCACTAATCAGGAGGCTGTTCATGTGGGCTAGGTAAGAGGTCTGAACCAGGGTGGAGGTGACGGAAGGAAGCAGTGAGACGTGGTTGGATTCAGGGCATATTTAAGCATAGAACAGCAGGACTTGCCAACGGACTGAGTCAGTGGAAGGAAAGGAATCACAAATCTCCAAAAATGACCCAAGCAACTAGGAAACTCTTTTATCTAAGGTAGACAAACAGGAGAAGAAGTTGTGTATGTGGGGGCAGGGGGAAGGACAGTGGGAATCCATATTCTGTTTTGTTTTATTTTATTTTATATTTTAAAAATGTTTATTTTGAGAGAGAGAGAGAGCGAGTGTACACACACAAGTGGGGGAGGGGCAGAGAGAGAGAGAGGAAGAGAGAATCCAAAGCAGGCTCCAAGCTTTCAGCGCAGAGCCCTATGGCAGAACCCAAGGCGGGGCTCGATTCTGTGACCATGAGATCGTGACCTGGGCCAAAATCAAGAATCTGATGCTCCACTGACTGAGCCCCCTGGGTGCCCCTCAATACTCTGTTTTAGAAGCATTGAGTTTGAAATACCTTCACTCCTCACTCAGTTGGGGGTGTCAAGTAGGCAGTGGATGAGCAAGTTTGGGATATGAGGACACATCAGGGCTAGAGAGTAAATTTCATTCAGCGATTATTTATCATCTGTATGATAACACATCACTGTGGTGAGAGGTGATGCTGTGAATTTCCCATTCATTTCCAAGGACTTTGCATATGGTTTTCAGGAATGTCAAATGTTTAGGGTATAACATTGTTAAAATCTTGAAAGATTGGCAGATGGATACAGATGTTAGCCAGACGAATACAGATGTTAGAGAGGCGAGTTAGCCAGATGGATGTTCATTAACTATCTTTGAGGGCAATAAGCAACTATCTGGGAAGTGATCCAAATGGGGAAAAGCAGACAACATTGGATATAGTTTTGTGCTCAGCTGTTTTGTGTTTCAATTTTGTAAGGATGAGGAGATGTTGTATACACTGGGAGGGATATCCCTCTAATAGCTCTTAAGAGGGAATACATTCTTCCTGTTGTTTTCTGTTCTTTTGAGAGGACTTCTCTACTTTTGGGGGTGGGGGGAATGTATTGGCGTTTGTGTTGCTTTGGCACTTTTCCAGATTCTTTCCTTTTCCCGATTGCTGTTGTAAAGTGAATTTTTTTTTTTTCCGTAAGACTAAAAACAATGTGACAAAGGAATGGAAAGCATGGCTTCTCTTCCTGGCCTTCATGTCAGTTTCTCAAGCACTGGATATCTAAATCCCTTTATAATGTCAGAGATGATCTCACTACCAGGTATGGTTTAGCCTGTGGGACTTGATGCTTGGAGTTCTTTCTGCCAGTGGCTAGCTGCTGACCTGAGAATAGTTATTTGACATCTCTGTGCCTCAGTTTCCTAAATGAGAAGGCGTGGTTTAGTATATTTCCTTTTGCTTTTCTATTCTATGACACAGTTGTTCTTGGTAAGCAATCTGGATACACCTACGAGAATAGATCTATAACTTTGAAATATAGGTGGTTATCTTATCTCACTCTTTCACTTCCAATGTCCCTCTTTCACTTAAGTTCCTACTCTATTACTCTCTGAAAATTGGAAAGATATTATATTAAAGAGTATTACATAGCTCTTTTAAGCATTGGAAGTCCAACTAACGTGCAATATATTATTCTGTAGAAAGTATTTGTATGTGCCACATGACGGTTAGGGCATTCTATCAAAGCATCTATTTCTAAAGGTAATGGCAAAATCCTTCTTCTTCCAAGTTGAAATATTTAAGCTTGATAGATTCATAATAGGGATTTTAAAACAGTGTATAAGAAAGTTTCTAATTGTTCAACATTTGAACATGTGGTTTCTACAGAGGGAGAATTTGGGGGAAGGTATGTTATAAGATGAAATCTTATAGTGTTAGAGATTAAAGTGCTAAGATTCACAGTCCAAAAGAAAAGAAACACAGGGTGAGAATAGTGAGTAGATTTAAGGTGAGAAGACTTTCATAAACACCCGAGTTGTTATTACTCTTAGGCCATAAGATGTTTCCCTAAAAAACACTGATATCTACTGAGCTGTATGAATTCTACCAATTAATACAAAACTATTTCAGAAATTTCTAAGAAAACCATTTTCAGATTTACAGAATTCAGGGATCCTGTTCTGTTGGTTCTCTGTACAGAATACTTTGCTATGCTCAACGAAAGGGTGTTTGTGTTTGCTACCAGTCCTAAATGAAGATGTAGGTTATTACTAAAACTATTAGACATGCCTGAATACAAGATGACCTAAGTGGAAGCCATACGGTCTTTTATGACCTAGTCTCAGAAGTCAAATATAGTGTCACTTTCTGCCATGCTGTATTGGTAAGAGCAGTTAGAAGCCACCTGGATTTAAGATGAAGAAACATAGACTTCACCTCTCAACGGGAGGAGTGTCCAAAAGTTGTAGGCATGTTGTAAAGCCACCACAGAAACAAGCATGGGATAGCCACGGACTGGAAGACCATGCAGCTAGGAAAGAAATGAGGAAACTCTCCATTCCATTATGGGAAGATTGCTGTGATATACAGTGGCTATACCCTCTATTGGCTATAATGAGGAACTTTCTCTCCTGGATTAACTTCTGGCTTTTGTTAGCAATCTCTGTATTTTGTTTTTTTTGTTTTTGTTTTTTTTTTTTCAATGTTTATTTATTTTTGGGACAGAGAGAGACAGAGCATGAACGGGGGAGGGGCAGAGAGAGAGGGAGACACAGAATCGGAAACAGGCTCCAGGCTCTGAGCCATCAGCCCAGAGCCCGACGCGGGGCTCGAACTCAAGGACCGCGAGATCGTGACCTGGCTGAAGTCGGACGCTTAACCGACTGCGCCACCCAGGCGCCCCTAGCAATCTCTGTATTTTGAAATGAAATTTAGTTAACCCATGAGTAAAGATATCTGAACACTAGAATTTAAGGGACTTACTCACTAAATATCTTTATACACTTAGTGTATGCTTAAAAAATAAGTACTGGTTTTAGGAGGTTCATCTCACTCCAAATATGTGTCTGATTTTTTGCGTAGATTTACGGAGAATGAATCAGGTCAGGAAACAAATCGCAATTTTTGAAATACAAGTCAGCACAGACACTGTAGTTGATCAAGTGGAGGAAGCAAATGTGGCTTATTCACTGTCAATACTTGAAGAGAGCACTAGTACCACAGATGAGAGGCATTAATAGAATGAGGCAGGAATATTGCCTTAAGAGAAACAGAGAAATCAGGGCAAAAAGCTTTTGTCGTCCAGGAATTGGTCATTGGCAGGTCACTGGGCACTTCTTGCCAGCACCTCCAGTTAGGAGGCAGTGTTCTGATACAGCCCGAACGCCTGAGACCACGGAGGGAGAGGAAAACGACAGATTAATAGCTCGTAGTGGAATTCAGTACACATCATCAGCTGTTGTAGAAGAAGGCCTGGTTTGTCGTTGCCTGGGGCCTGCCGTGGGCACCACATAAACTCTTACAAGCAATGCTGGAGGCATTAGGATGCAGATTGATCTTGGTTCCAAGCTGATATTACAATCACACTCAATAACGTGTGGCTGTTCTAGAGCTGCTGCGGAGGGAGGGGTTAATGGTAACGGGATAGAGAAAGGTTGCAGTATTGGAGGAAAGCCAAATTGTGCTAGAGTGAGTCCACTGCTACCCTCCTCTCCCCTCTGCCCACGCTGCACCCCTGACCCTCGCTCTGCCTTAGTCAGATTTAGATGCCTTCTTCTGTGCTCGAGAAGCCCCCGCGCACATCCTTATCAGAGCGCTTACCGCACCAAGTTGTACTTCAGTTTCACTGCCTGTTTCCGTGTTAAGAACGTGAGCTCTTTGACCTCTGGAACCTGTCTCATTCCCCATGGTGTCCCTGACGGGCATCTAGCACTGTGCCTGGTACATAATGGATGCTTGTGACCCACTGAATGCTCACTAACTCCTGGGAACCCACTGTAGAGTGCCTGACTGGCTGCTACTTTTCTCCTGGGTATTGCTGAAGGCCTCTTGACTTTGTCTGGCATCACAACTTATAGCGGGGCTTCCTATCACACGTCCGCAGTCACAACACTAGGATTTCCCCGGAGGAGCAGTTCGACTTAGAAAATAAGCAAACTGATGTAGTAGGTGTGGGCATGCACATTTCTTATGATAAATTCACCCCAACTTCCTAGCTCCCTAAGCTTTTGATTCTTCTCCTGCACCATGCTAGGGATGTTCTGACACCACAGTGCCATGAAAGGTAAGGCCAAGTCTCACCAACAGACAAGTAAACTGATAGAGAGCTACTTGCAGCCTTAAAACAAACATGGAACCCAGAACATCTGACGAGCACACCCATATGATTAAATTTGGCTCAGCTCAGTGTTATATTCCATCCTCTTTGGTTTAACACCCTTAGGATTTCCCCCCACACATATTCTCCAAGTTTCTGGCAGTATATATTTTCAAAACCTTGCAAGTCTCTTGATGTATAGGCTGCTTCTTCCTGAGTCACGCTTTCTACTTGTACCTCCTGGAACATGTTGAGATCTGAGCTTCGTTACGTGTCTTGAGACAACAACAGATGAGAATGCATCTTCAGGAGAATGACTGTCCACTTGTGAGACAACTACTTCAGGGGAGGTTGGGGCAGTGTTCCTGTCAAGGAAGGCTCATCTCTTCAGACTCGGAGGAAGAGTTGCTTTCCACTCACCAGGGAGGCTCACAGTAACTCAGGGATTCATATTCTCAGCTCTGTTCGGCGACAACCAGATGGCCCATTCCGTGTTTCCGAGGTCCACTCCTTTGCAGTCAATGCCCCAGCTTTCACGTGACAGCTTGGTAAGGCTGTGAATTCATGTGGTGTTCTAATTTTGCAGTCTACACAATTAAATTTGTGTTTGATTTCCAGCAGTATAAGCCCTGTGACAATTAGAAACAGGTGATACTTTCAGGGCTACGATAGAAGTGCTCCGACCATGACTTGAGCTGAGAGTTTCAAGACCTGAGCTGCTCGTTTTCTTTCTGTAAAGGCTCCCAATGTATTCAGGGGAATCCATCCCACATCACAATCCATATAGTAGTTGTTACGGCCATAATGGTCAACTGAAGGAGCCACAAACATCACAGTCATCTTCAGGGGATAATCTGATTCATCAGGATGCCACTGCAAGCCACCAATTAGTATCATACCGTGTCCCACTGGTAGAGGAGCTCAACACTGCTTTTGAGCCCAAGGCAGGACCAAACCATTTCTTCAATCCCATTTTTGAGGGTCAGTTTCCTGGGATTATTCTTGGCATGAATAGCTGAAGAGAGACACCACAGAAGAGAATATAATTAGGTATGGATTTTTAATTGTTAATTAGGTATGAAGTTGTGAAAATACTATTCCGAGGTGTCAAGTAGGCATCGAACGCGGGAAATACCTACCACAGAGTCTAGGGCTGAGAGAACAGAGGGAAGGGATTGGAATTAGTAAAATGTAATAATTTAGAGGCGGGGTCCTGCAGAAATGAAACAGGACTTCTCAGAGACACGGGCCAGCTGGAGCTGATGCCTCTGAGCTCTGGAGAAAGACTTCATGACCCCGAGGAAAGGGCTGCAAGTCCCTTCTTCCTCCAACCATCCAGGCTTCCTTTATCGCCTCCTGTTTACAGAATACAGCCTGCAGCCAGCTGGCAAAACCACGCTGTGGTTTGCAGAGTTCCAGCGCCAGCATGACAAAGCAGAGAAGGGGAGATTTGGAGCAAAGAGTCAGTAACCTAATAAGTAGCACATTTACCTTCCATTCTGACTTCAGCCAAATGGATCCATGGCTCTGCAAGAACCGAAGAGTCTCCCGGAATAGTTTTATTCCTTTGGTTTCACAGAGGGGAGGAACACAAGCTGGTCTTCCCTTTCTGGGTGCTGAACTGGACTGGAGAGATTTTACCCGAGAAGCAGAGATAACCCATACCAGCCAGGCTCACACCCTCCCTGATGCATATTCTTCCCAAAGATCCTAAGGAGGGGAAAAAACCAGCCAGGCTTGATCCTTTATATTTTTCTTGCTCATCCGGTGGGTTTACAGAATAATAATGGTTCCTTTGGAGTGTTTCAGGAAGACCATCACATGTGCCTTGTGATCCATATTCTTTGATATCGTCTCTCTTAAGAGTCTCCGTTTTTCTATGAAGTTTTTATTATATGAATGGATTCTTTTTCATACTCTGTCCTATTTTTTTTATTTTCCCTGTCTTCCCTCTCCTTCTCTACTTCCTCTTTAGCTCAGATCTGATTCTTGTCTAGGTGTTTCTACGGAATCCTCAGTAGTTCTTACGTTTTCTGCGTGTATGAAATGATTGAGCGAAAGAGACAACTGTTACCTTGGAGAAACCTCTGGGAGAGAAGTCCGCTCCTGACTTTTCTAAAGGCTGTATAAAAATCCATTCAAAAGTTAGAATCTCTAGGCTGCAGTTTTCTCTCCCATGAGATGAAGAAATTAGACAGTGTAATTCCTAATATCGCTTGATTTTCTAACATGGTACAACTCTGGAACTTTGAGAGAGTTTTCAGGATTGGGGACTACTGGTCTAACAAATACTGCTCACATGGAAGGGAAAAAAAAAGATTTTTCACTTAGGCAAACCCCATAGAGAAAATGACCGTTGTTTAAGTAGCAAGACTCTTCTGGGTGCCTGGGTGGCTTAGTTGGTTGAGTGTCTGACTTCGGCTTAGGTCATGATCTCCCGGTTCGTGGGTTCGAGCCCCACATCGGACTCTGTGCTGACAGCTCAAAGCCTGGAGGCACTTCGAATTCTGTCTCCCTCTCTCTCTCTCTGCTCTTCCCCTGCTTGTGTTCTCTCTCTCTCTCTCTCTCAAAAATAAATAAACTTAACAGCAAATAAGTAAAAAGACTCTTCCACAATGAAGACTTTTTGTGACTCTCAATATCTAATGATCCTGAGTTCTGAGATTACAGTGGACTTTTTATCCAGGGCAGAAATTTGAAATCGGTATGATAGTTGTCATCTGTTGACTTTTAAAGTGAAAAGAGGACAAACAATCTACATTGCCAATTACTGCGGGTTTACTAACTGTGGAATTTATCTCTGGAGTTAAAAGTCCCTTGGGGCGCCTGGGTGGCTCAGTCGGTTAAGTGTCCAACTTTGGCTCAGGTCATGATCTCATAGTTTGTGAGTTAGAGCCCCGCGTCGGGCTCTGTGCTGACAGCTCAGAGCCTGGAGCCTGCTTCTGATTCTGTGTCTCCCTCTCTCTGTGCCCCTCTCCGACTCATGCTCTGTCTCTCTCTGTCACGGAAATAAATAAACATTAAAAAAAATTAAAAAAAAAAAGTCCCTTACAAAAAGAGATGGAGTTGGAGGTGAAGGTTTTCTTGGGGCCAAAGTACAAGACATATCTCTATGTCAGCTTAGGGCTGAGGTCAGGGACAGAAGATTGAGACAATAAGCCTGGAAGCACTGTTTTGTGGAGCAATTAGGCTGCAGCATCTGTCGTTCTATTGATCTCTTGGATTGATTCCATCTAGCCGGTGGGCCAGGCCAATGGCCCCTGACTACCTCACCTCCGTCAGTATATGATTTGGAGGGTATTCTGTGTAGAAGAGACCCTTTTTTTTAGTGAAGCTTATTCATGTGTTAGCACCCCAGGTCCTCTTCAAGGAGAGCAGCAGTAATATACTTAGTGTTGTTTTCCCAAGAGAAATAGATGTGTCTCATAAATTTCAGTGATTCACTCGTCCATCCATCCATCCATCCGTCCGCACAGTGAATATTCAGTGAGCATCTATCCTAGACCAGGCACTGTGCAGGTGCTGGTGAATCAGTCCCGGACAAGCCAGGTATGCCTCTGTCCTCATGGAGCTTAAAGCCTCTCCCATCTTAAATTTCTGATCCTCACTTGTTCTTCTTTTCCTCTCCTTCTACTTCTCAAGCCTCTAAAAGATTCAAGCATATTTTTGGTCATAATTGGAAGCTTTCTTTTTTCAACAGGTTAAAAATTACATAGTACAAATCTTAGCGAAAACAGTCACAGGGGTTTGTTGACCGTGATGTACTTTAAATGCTTTTTTAAGGTCCCCTATTGGGATTTTTAGATTCCTTTGAGCGAAGCCTTTGCCCTATTGGAGTAGGTGGGCTTTGCTGGCCTTTTATGTGCACTGCAGTGTGCAGCTGCCTCCCTCACCCTCAGTACACTTGTTTCCTCTGTGAAATTTTCTTGTCTTTGAATTTCTTTTCTGTCATACTGCATAAGATGGAGACCGGAAATCATGGGAGAACTGCTTCATGTGACTTTATAACTCAAGAAAAAGGCAAGAGAGGAAATTGCTTTTAATAATAATGCTAATAATTATGAAGAACAATATTTATTATTAAGCACCAGGCAGTTTGTCTAGCATTTCTAGTAAGGTATGTATTCAGTTTCCCAGAACAATATCTTCTTTATTGAAAGCTGATAAAAGAATCTGCAAATTGCGAGGGCTGCGACATGTATATTTGACTCATTGTTCCTTTAACCCATTTTTTTCTTGATTAATACCTTACAAGTCACTCTGGATCAACCTCAAATTCTTTCAAAGATTTAAAGCTATTTTTATAATGTAAGACATCTATAGCTTCTTTTCAAGTTCAGTATTTGGCGATGTTCTGGCATAAGCCTTCCAGAAACGTATTGTCATTTCAAAGTGGCCCTTTTCAGAGCCTTGACTGCTGCAGAAATTCAGCTTATTATGAATCCTTTAAATGAATAACACTTATTGCTAGTCATTTGCTAGTTAAAAAACATCTATATGATAAACCTCAAGGGTGCCAGGTGGTGATATGTGGATTTTAAACATACCATAGTGTGCTATGCTTTAAAAATACCACAGAGTTCAGAATCTAATTCAGTGGGTAGAAATCTCTACTTCAAAAATGGCTCTTTTCATGATTAGCTTTTGCGATTGTATTTTATAGTATCACAGAAGCCTCTTGAAATATCAGATCTCTTTAGTGGGGCTTCAAACATGAATCGTGTGTTGAGGTGTAGGCCTTTCTAGATGTCCTAAGATACTACCTTTCCTTAAAAGGGCCTCCTATGCCTATAATTGAGGCAGCTACAGAGTGGGGTTAGGCAGTCCCTTTAGAAATCTCATTCCAGAGTAGTATATCTATATTCTTTTTCTTAAATTTCTACAACAAATATATACTTCTGGTAGATGAGCATAGTTCTGAAATTGGGCCGCTACCCTTTACCCAATCAGGCAATCTTAGGACTCTTAAACTGTGTGTGTGTGTGTGTGTGTGTGTGTGTGTGTGTGTGTGTGTGGTATGTGTGTGTGCACGTATTCTGGGAATTTTCAAACACACACAAAAGTAGATAGACCAAAATGATCTTCTATGTTACTATATTTTTACTCATTATCAACATTTTGCTAATCTTGTTTCATCTATTAACCCATTTTTTTCTTAGGGCATTTAAACTAAGTTCCAGATGTATTTTTTATCCATAAATACGTAAGCGCATTTCCTAGATTTTTTTTTTATTTAGAACAATTTTTTTTTAATGTTTATATATTTTTGAGAGAGAGGCAGAGCGTGAGCAGATGAGAGGCAGAGAGAGAGGGAGACACAGAATCTGAAACAGGCTCCGGGCTCTGGACTGTTAGCACAGAGCATGACGCAGGGCTTGAACCCATGAACCAACCGTGAGATCGTGACCTGAGCCGAAGTCGGACACTTAACTGACTGAGCCACCCAGGCGCCCCGTTTTTAACGTTAAAAATTTGAGATAAAAAAATGTTAAGTGTATTTTTATTTTTGTTTTGTGTCTGAAATTAGCATTGTTCCATTCCAACTGGCTTTGTTCCATGTTGATAAGTTCAGTTTTCCTAGGTTCACTTTTGTGTCTCCTTAAACTGCCACCAAAACTATTTTGTTCTTGTCACAGCCAGCAGTTGTATAGTGGTCCCTTTATAAACACTGCATGGCAACTGCATAGTTTATGTGTATGCATAAGTGATTTTAAACCTTTCTCTCATTGACTATTTCTCTTTCTTGGTAATCAGATCATTAGTTGTAAGATTCTTACTTTAGGCATGAATCATCCCTTTCCTATTACAAGCTCTGTGACTTATGAGGGAACAGAGTGGGTATGTTGAGTATAGGTTAGTAAAAGAAAACTGGATCGTTTGGATAGACCAAGGCAAGCATGATTTGGATTTTATTGGAGTTAAGAATTCTTCCCCTTCACAATGTAGGCCCATGTGTGTTTGCGCTCAGAAACCAGGATAAGGTGGCTAGCTTTAAAAACATAAATACAAGAGTAAGGACATTTTTGATAGTTTCTGCTTTACTTCTATTGCTTGTATGCTCAAACCCTTCATAATACCATTGGCCCTGATTCAGTGACTGATGCTCTTTCCAGCGGAACTCCCCCCTCCATATACAGCCATCGCCAGTCCTGATGCCACTGGTATTCCAGTAATTAACTGCCGTGTGTGCCAGTCTCTCATCAACTTGGATGGCAAGCTTCACCAGCATGTGGTTAAGTGCACAGTTTGCAATGAAGCTACGGTAAGTGGGGGTTTCCATTAATAAAGCATAAATTATTGTCTGACATCTTCTGTCTAAAGGAAGTACTCCACTAATGTTACTTAAAGGTAGACGTGCACTGGATAGAGATACAACCATATTTTCTCATCCTTTCTTTCTTCTCTCTACTCCTCTTTTATCATACAAGGATGTGCCCAGGTATTTAAGGTTAATTCCATTATGAAAATTTCATGGTGAATTTAAGCATAATGCCATCTGGCTCTTTACTTTCTAACATGAGACTGACCCTCTACAGATGTTTACAATTGTCCTCAGTGTCCATCCACGTCACAACTAAATCCATTTTGATTTTCACAAAAATGAGGAGATATATATATATATACACACATACATACATATACATACATACACCAAGGTTCACTTCACATGTGGACTTTGTACTTACTATGTGGAAAATTATTTAAATTTGCTCTATGTCTATAGGATGTTTGTATGGTTTTTCTGGGTTTAAGATTATGCATGTAGTATCAATATCTGTGCCAAAGTGTTTATAAATAGCTTGATATTTTATTCTACTTGCTTGATAGTAATTTAGTGAAACGTTCAAAAAACTTGAAGGGTATATTGTTTTGTTTTTTTTTAAATGAAACTTGAGAAAGGCAACTAAATTTTAAGTACAATTTTGAAACTTTCAAGTAATGAACTGACAAAGTGTATACTGGTTAGATTAAATAGATTCCTACTTTCATGGTTAGGCTTTATTTTTAAAATTTCAATCTTTGTTGGGATGAGCCCTGGGTGTTGTATGGAATCCAATTTGACAATAAGTTATACTAAAAAATAAAATTTCAATCTCTCTCAAAGTTTGCAATTAAATATTAATTTAATTGTTGGTACTTGCATATTTTTCCTTTTTAGAAAAGTCTGAAAAAAAGTCAGCCAGAGATTACCGTGTCTCTGTAAACCATAAAACACACACACTGGGCATTATGTGTTTTATAGAAAAGTCATAAAATAAAACCTTAAGGCTTGAAGCAATATGTTTCATTGTAAATATATATTTTCATAAGGGACATCATTTGGGGATAAACTTTATTGTGTAAATAGAGGTGATACCTACAAAACCTTCTATTTCCTTTTTAAGTTAAACACCCACTAGCAAACTTAGCATCAGCCTCATTCGTGCTGCTTTTAGAGTTAGCAACCAAATTAAGAGTTGTCAGGCATTGATGGCAATTAAAAAAAATACCAGTACCTTAAAGGTTTCTTTGGATTCGATGTTCCTGTTTATTTTTTTCTCCTATGCCACCACTGACACAAACTTTTGTTTTTTAATGAGTAGAAAAAAAAGTTTTAGAGCTTTATATTTACCCTTGGAAGTAAACAGAGCAGACTATGGGTTTCGTCAACAGCCTCAGTCTGGCTACTTAGAAGTGAGGAGTTCATGATACCAGAACGGTAGGATTTGGGTACAAATAAACTACTTCTGGACATAAGGAAAATCGTGCTGACATTTTTGTAGCATTATTGCTCCTGTTAAGTAATGTAAATAATTGTCAGTATCCTGGAGAAAATGAGTAGTATCTAATTAGATTGCCTTGTGTGGAGTCAGTCATACTACAGGGGAGGAAAAGAAGGGGAAAATGTGTGTGAGGAGTGCTTTCAGAGATGACTTCCCAATGTTGGCAATGTAACTTGATCTTAAATTTATGAATGAAGAGGTATTAGGCAGCCAGCAGCTTCTCTGGAGAAATTCTAGGTTAAAAAGAACAGACAAACGGACCAGAGTCCAACAGAGCCACTCCTTCTATTCACTGTCACTATCCCCTGCTCAGTTTCACTGTGGTTCATTCTCCTCATGTCACCTAAAACAGGGTATCAGTGTGTCTGTTCTCCTGGGCAGCCACCTCTGATGGGAACCTGATATCCTGAGGAGATTCAAAAAATGAAACAACAAAACAAAACCAGGCTAACATAAGTCCTTCTTTCGGTAGCTAGAATTGGGAAAGGAAGTAGAAAGTGGGAGGAGAGAAAATATGGACAAATTTTAACAAGACTTAGAGAATACAGAATTTAAAGCTAAGGGAGAAGCAATTTCTAGGGCAAGGTAATGGAAAAGTTGAGAAGTCCTGGAGGAAGAGCGGAACTAATTGGCTGAGTGATTGATTAAGGAGTCTGAGATCTGGAGGCTGACGGACTAGAGGGACTGGGGTTTGAATCCTAGCTCTGCCACTTGAGAGCTATCTATCCTTGGGATTTATCTTTTCCACACTGTGGTTTCCTCATGTAGACTGGTAAAATAATAATACCTACCTAATAGGGTTGCTCTTGGGATTACAGGGGCAAAGTGCCCAGCACTGCATCTGGCACATACAAGTTCATTTTGCTAAGTAAGAATTCTAAAACTTATGCATCAGGACAGTGTCACCCCCGTGTCCCAGCAGATCAGACATGACAAGCCATGAGCTGGCACTAAGGACTAGTGCTTAAAATTGTCTAATTCAGTTGCCTTGTTTTGTAAACGAGGGAACTGGGGTCTACAGGTAAGGTGGGAATAAAATATAAAAAAAGCTGGTAGGGACCTTTGGGTGGCTCAGTCAGTTAAGTGGCCAACTTCAGCTCAGGTCATGATCTTGCGGTCCTTGAGTTCGAGCCCTGCATTGGGTTCTGGGCTGTCGTGACAGCTCAGAGCCTGGAACCTGCTTCAGATCTCCCTCTCTCTGTATCTCCCCTTCTCTCTGCTCCTCCTTTGTTCATGCTCTATCTCTTGCTCTCAAAAAATAAACATTAAAAAAATTTTAAGAAAAACTTGTCATTTGCCAAGTACACGTTTATTTAATGGTAGAATTTGGATGTATAGATAAATTAACCCAAGTTCTGGTTTTCTTGATATTTAAATTTTTTAAATGTTTATTTATTATTGAGAAACAGAGAGAGACAGAATATGAGCATGGGGAGGGGCAGAGACAAGGGGAGACACAGAATCGGAAGCAGGCTCCAGGTTCTGAGCTGTCAGCGCAGAGCCTGACGTGGCGCTCGAACTCACAAACCATGAGATTATGACCTGAGCTGAATTTGGATGCTTAACTGACTGAACCACCCAGGCACCCCTGGTTTTCTTGATATTTTAGATTGAATAGTAACACATTCTGGATGTTTATAACTTTGGGATATTCAGATTTTCAGATTTTATCTGTAATATAGCTTAATAAATTATTGATGACTTATTGTTAATTTTTATATATTTCTAACAAGGTTATTTCCTTAAATTTTTAAATCTTTTTTTGAAATATGTCACAGATTTGAAATTATGTTACAAAAATAATAGTACATATTATGTACAGAGAATTTCCACACATTCTGTACCCACATTCCCCAAATGTGTTAATATTTTGTCACATTCACTTTCTCTCTTTAAATAAATAAATAATCTTTTCTTTCTTTCTTTCTTTCTTTCTTTCTTTCTTTCTTTCTTTCTTTCTTTTAAGAACCTTTTAAGGTAATTGCAGACATGGGGCTTTTCTATCCCTAAACATTAAAAAAAATTTTTTTTAACGTTTATTTCTTTTTGAGAGAGAGAGAGAGACAGAGCGTGGACAGGAGAGGAGCAGAGAGATAGGGAGACACAGAATCAGAAGCAGGCTCCAGGCTTCAAGCTGTCAGTACAGAGCCCGATGTGGGGCTTGAACTTACAAACTGCAAGATCATGACCTGAGCCGAAGTTGGACGCTTAGCTGACTGAGCCACCCAGAGGCCCCTTTACTCCTAAATATTTTAGTGTGAATTTCCTTAAAAAAAAAAAAAAAAAAAGGACAGTCACTTATACAATCATAGTACAGTTATCAAATGCAGGAAATTAACATTAACACAATGCTGTTATCTGATCTTTTGACCTAACTCATATTTGCTCAATGGTTCCATTAAAAAACAAACAAACAAACAAACAAACAAACAAACAAAACACATGGTCCAGGAGTGAATCCAGAATTGCATATCATATTTGATGTCATGTCTCTTTAATTTCCCTTAATCTGAAATGTAGTCTTTCTTTGTCTTGTACTGCCTTGATATTTTCAAAAAGTACAAGCAAGATGTTTTGTAGAATGTTCCTCAGTTTGGGTTTGTCTGGTATTCCCTCATGACTGGATTCAGGTTGTACATTTTTGGCAGGCATGCCCAAGAGAGTGATGTTCTAGTCCTTCCATTGCTTCATAGGTTATTTACTTTAACAGGCCTGAGTCCTAGTGTTGAAAGGATTGTTTTCTTTGGTGTTTATTCTTGCTTTTACATTTACTGTAAAGTTAAAAAGACGTTAACATTAAGAGTTATTGCAGGTTGTTTGTTTTTAAGCTAAAAGATGTAATAAAATGATCACTTCTTATATTCCAGGCAGTCAAGTTCAAATTTATCATACACTCCTCTTTGCCCACTATTCTTAATGAGCTCACTCTTCCCAGACAGGTGCAAGAAACTAGTGAATGTTTGTACCTGGTGGGACAGATAGATGACTTTGTCTTGTCCTAAAACTTTAAAGGGAAAACAATTTTTGTTGTGCACTTAAATTTTCTTCTCATATTGAAAGGGCAGTGCAAGCGAACTTTCAAATACGCCCTTCACAATTAAATTTCTGCAGCCCCCAGACTTCATAGAGTGCTTGCCAACATCTGAGCTATTTAAAACCACTTATGATGCACTTTTCCTTAACCTGTACTTTGATAGCACTATGGGGAGCCTACGTTTTTAAGGAATCATTTCCTTTTTATACATAAACAAGCTTTGGCAATCTGTCCTTTGGTTAATTTGCTGTGTTTGCATTTTCTTCCCTTATCTAGCCAATCAAAAACCCCCCAACAGGGAAGAAATATGTTAGATGCCCTTGTAATTGTCTCCTCATTTGTAAGGACACATCTCGGCGAATAGGATGTCCGAGACCTAACTGGTAAGAGATAAACATTCATTCATTCATTCATTCATTCTTTCATTCAACTAGTATTTATTAAAGGCTTATTATGTGCCAGGCTTTGTTCTAGAGTCTTTGTCCTCAAAGTAATTACAGGAGTTAGATTATTATTTTCCCTTTGTTAAAGGAATGATATGATTAGTTTGAAATTAATGGTCACAAGTATTTATAATATTCTTGAATGAGCAATGAAAGATTTCTTGATATTATGTCAGTACTTAATGCAGTGTAATAAATTAGTGACTCATGAAACTTACTTAAAAGTAACCACTTATCCTCATTGTTATTTATATAGTGAAGTTATTAGGAACACTTGTAATAAGGATATTTATGAGATCTCTAGTTGCAACCTGTATTCACATTGGTATTATGAGTGAATGGAATAAACCCATTCTGTAATGCATGCAGTCAAATGTTTAAATAGTTGTAATAAAGGTGTTTCTAAGAACACTATTTGTAAGCCATTTCAGACCCCTGTTACATCAGTGAAGGGAGGTGTCACCCAACTGTAATGTATATATGAGTGATTAAGATCAACTCAAAGATGTTCCAAAGGGAAAAAAATAAATAAAAGTAACCGCCTAGTTTACCTTTGATGAAATTCATCTTAATCTGGAAGTGTTTTAGTCATCATTGTGTACCTTACCATGTGCTATACTGGTCTTTGCTGAATATACTCTATGCAGTAAATTCTGGAGCTATTTGCCCATATCAAATGACATTATAGATGTGCCCAGATCGGAGTCTATCAAGACTTTACCTGTGTTTTTTCTGTGATTTCTGGCTCTTTGACCTTTCTATGAATCATTTGCAACCCCATGTGATGAAGCCTTCTCATCTTCCTTTTTGTCCAACTGTGATTAAATAGACATCAAGGAATACCAACCTACTCAGAGAAATTTGGTTGTGACTCAGCACTTTGGTACCTTCATGGCACGCAACGTATTTATTGATGTGGAATATTTTAACTTTTGTAGTTTTCTACAAAACTCAACTTGTGTTCCTAGATAGGGAATGATAAAAACTATTTTCTGATTTGGACTTACAAGAACTTGAAAAAGGCAGTGAAATGGTTCCCAAGGTCATTGATTAGGAACCAACACTATAATATATGGTTTCCATCAAAAATATTAAAAACTCTCATTTTTTTTTTTTTGCTTTTGAAGTATTGCTTATTGCTACTTTCTGTGAATTTAGCTTCGAAGCCTGATAATTTATTTATTTTCAATGCTATATTCCATGTTTTTGGTCATATAGTACAGGTTTTGCCCTCAGTCCATTTGTGGGATAATGAAGTTGTTTCATTTCTCTCTCCACAGTAGACGAATAATTAACCTTGGCCCAGTAATGCTTATTTCTGAAGAACAACCAGCTCAACCTGCATTGCCAGTCCAACCAGAAGGTACAAGGGTCGTGTGTGGGCATTGTGGAAACACATTCCTGGTAAGTAACTGGACATTTGTCACAGTGACATCAATCTGTACATGTAGGTCACGATCACATAGATTTGACCACCGCTCATGGTCTTGTAGTTTTATCCAAGTGCACTTAATCAGAAGATTTGTGGTTTCTAGATTCAAGAAAAATTCTTATTATAATTTATCAAAATTTTTTCTGCTTTTTAAAAAATTAAACTTGGAGTAAAGGGAGTTAACTCTGGTGTCCATAATTAGATAAACTACTGGGGAAAAAATAAGAAGTTATAAGTAGTTATAGGAATTCTTGTTCAACTAACTTTTAACTCTAACCCTAAGTTTGATTTTTTAATACATTTTTTTCAATGTTTACTTACTTTTGAGAAAGAGAGAGACTGAGTGGGGGAAGGGCAGAGAGAGAGGGAGACACAGAACCAGAAGCAGATTCCAGGCTCAGAGCTGTCAGCACAGAACTTGACACAGGACTTGAACCCGCAAATTGCGAGATCATGACCTGAGCCGAAGTTGGACGCTTAACCGACTGAGCCACCCAGGCACCCCTAAGTTTGATTTTTAAAAGTTAAGTTCATAATGCCTTGCCCTGTCAGGAAGGTTTTCTTTTGTTATTCAGCCCTCATAGGAGACAAAAAAATGTTCTTTAGAACCTAAGTATTAATGAAAACTTCCAGAGTGTAAGCCTGGGCAGGGCTGAGGTCACAGTGGTCTTCCACTTCAGGATAATCTAAGGGACGAACAGGTTTAAGCAAGTGTAGATGATTTGCATTTTTTTCCTTCTAATTTTTATTTTTAGTAGAGTAATTCATGTGCATAATTTCAATGTTAAATGGGATTGTAAAGCTCATAAGGAAAATAGTGATCATCCCCAAATACCATCCTCCAAATACTTCCAGCATTTCCAGCTGCTGTGCTGGTATTATGTACATGTGTTTAAATTGTTTACCCTTTTTTCTTTTTGATTTTAGATTTTACCTATTACCCTGTACAATGCAGGTTGAGGATTTAGCACTCATAACATCCCTTCCCCCACTCATAGTCCTTTTCTCGATTCCATGCTTCAGCTAGAGTTTTAATATTTTTTTCAATTAATGCTTAATGTTTATATTTTTTATGATTAGGTAAATTATGTTCACAGCTTAGCCAAGTAATATATTATCTTTTGGCACTGTATGACTTTTCAGATTTTTTTTTGGATCTGTTAATAATTGTATATCCTCCTTTTGGGGCACCTGGCTGGCTCATTTGGTAGAGCATCTGACTCTTGATCTCAGAGTCATGAGTTTGAGCCCCACACTGGGTATAGAGATTACTTAAAAAAAAAAAAAGAATAATTGTCTCTCCTCCTTTTGAATTTAATTTTCTATTACAAATCATTACTTATTCCCATATTATTTTATAGAACTATAAAATTCCTATCAATATAGTCAGACACATCAGGGAATCTATTATTGAGGCTTCTTGCTACACAGCTGCCATTGTGGGATTTCCCTTCATCATTATCCTAGGAATTCCTTTTTTCTTTTCCTGTATTGGATCTCATGCCTTCCTTATAGCTCTTGGTTTACTCCTTCATTTTGGTGAAATACATCCCCTCTTAGCTTTCTGAGAAAATATGCAAGGAAATAAATTTGAGACCTTCTACTTCTTAAACAGTTTTTAATCTAATCTCACATGTACTTTATAGTTTGTTCAGATGTAGAATTGTAGGTTGCTAATTGTTTCCTCTCAAAAATTTAAAAGGCTTTGCTCCACTATTAATGAAAAGTTCAACTACTGCCCTGATTCCATGTCCTTTCTATTTTTTCTCTTTATTTGCCTCTTTCTTCTTTCATTTTCTCCAGTGCTCTGAAATTGCATTGGAATATGTCTTAGGATGGAAAAAGAAGATGTGATACAGATACATACATACACACTGGAATATTACGCAGCCTTTAGAAAGGATGAGATCTTACCATTTGTGACAAATGAATGGACCTAGAGGGTATTATGCTAAGTGAAATAAGTCAGACTTAGAAAGACAAATACCATATAATTCCACTTATATGTGGAATATAATGAACAAACAAAAAGTGGAGATCCATAAATATAAATATAGAGAACATACTGATGGTTGCCAGTATAAGGGAGTGAGTGTTTGAAGGATAGTGGGAGGTACAGGCTTCCAGTTACGGAATGAGTAAGTCATGGAATAAAAGGACCAGCATAGGGAACGCAGCCAATGATATTGTAATAGTGTTGTATGATGACAGATGGTAGTTACACCTGTGGTGAGCATACCATAATATAAAGACTAGTTGAATCACTGTGTTGTTCACTCGAGAGACGTAACACTGTGTGTCAACTATACTCAAGTTAAAAAACATTTATAAAAAGAATGTGTCTTAGGGAGGATATGTTTGAATTCATTGTCTGGGTACTCAGTGGGCCCTCTTATGGTCTAGACTATTTTCTTTTCTTTGTTCCCTCTTTCTAGAACCCTTTAGATCACCTGAATTATTGACTCTTTTTTCTTTTTCTTACATTTTCTTTGAAGGTTTGGCTTTTTCTTTTACTTACTGGGACACTTTCCTGATTATATCTTCCAAACTTAATTCAAAATTTTAATTTCAGATTTTCTAACTTAATTTTTAATCTCAAAGACTTTTCCTGTGTTCTCTGGTTAGTTTTTCCTTTTTCTAAAGAGCATTCTCTTCTCTACGGCATCTTTCTGAAACTATTAGTTCTATTGTTTTGTGAAGTATTTTTCTTCTTTATGCCTTGTCTCTGTTTTCTCCCCACCTTTTCTTTTTTTTGTGGTAGAGATTTTACAGAAAAGTTCATTTATATTTGAGGGTCAGTCACTGATTGGAACCTCTATTCATGCAGCAGAGTTAAGATCTTTCTCCTTTCCTTCCTTCCTTCCCTCCTTCTTTCCTTCCTTCCCTCCTTTCTTCTTTCCCTCCTTCCCTCCTTCCTCCTTCTTCTGCATCTTCCTCTTCTTTTTCTTCTCCCTCTCCCATTTTTTTGAACAACCGTCAACTCTTAATATCAAGAAGTCTTCTTGGAGGGCAAGTTTCTCTGGGGAAAAATCTTGCAGTTTCTTGTGAGTGATATGCCTGGGAGGCAGCATTTAGGAGTTAAAGGTAATGAGATGAAGGTCTCATCCACTGTTCAAACCGTAGACTTTAACTTGATTCCTTTCTTTTATTCTTGCCTTCTGCTATGGCGGGTGTTTCTAAGTTCACAAGCTCTCTTGTCCAGTTTCTTTTCAGAATAAATCACTCTTTTCTTGCATGTACCGGGAAGAGAGGGGTTTCGTTTTGCGGAGGGTAGGGAAGCATTTACAGGGGATACTGCTAGGAGCCCCACCTCGGAAAACACGTGGTAGCCCCAATACCTGAAACAGCTTGCTTTCCTTTGGCATATCTCTCTGCAGACAGGCAAGTTTCAGTACCCCTTTCACTAAGCCAGCTCCAGGCTCCATGAGCGTTCCGTTGTTCAGAGATTTGGGGTCATCTCTCCTCGTTACCCTTATGGTATTATACTTTTTAAAATTCATTTACCCCTATTTCAGTCAAGTTTAGGAAAAGAAATGGAAATGCATGCATCTATCTGATTTAATTCATTTAATCAGAATTTCTAGGATCCTTCTGATCTTGTAAGGAGAAGATAAATCTTCTTCTTTATATTTTATTCATTAAATCGGTGACTAAGTTGCTTAATTAGGAGATATACCTGGTGGGAGTAGTTAAAAAATTTCTTTTTGAAAATTACTACATAGGATAATACACTCTGTAGGTATTGATAGATATCGAGTGATTTGACTAAGTTAAATATATATTAAATATATTTATTATTTTCTTTCTTACATGTGAACAAATTATATTTTGAAATACCATTTAAAGATCTTCAAAACAGATTTCTTTTCAACTTGTTCAGTCAATTCCCCTCCATAATTAGCTTACATTTGCATTTGCTCAGCTAAATTTTATTTTCTAAATCCTTGCCACGGATAATCTTTAGAGCCACATTGTCAGTGAGCTGATTTCATTTGTTCAAATATAATTACTGAGTGCGCGCCAGGCACTGGACTGCATAATGAAGGAACAGGAAGACACATTCCTTGCCCTCATGCAGTTTTATAATCTAATTGGAGAAGAAAGACAATTAAAACAAGAATTATATGAAATATGTTTAGGGTGTTTAGGCTAGAGTAGGAAATAACGGAGGATTCTTCGCGCACCCACAGAAGTACCCAGCCTAGAGGGAGTGAGTGACATTATGCTCAGAGTAATGAAAGCTTCAGTAGAGCTTTATAATTAATTCTGTATGTAGGGATGCTATGTATAAAATGGAACATGGATTGCATGGAGGGAAAGGCTGAAGAGGGGCAAGACTAGATGTTTGACTTTTATTATTCAAAAAAAGTGATGATGATGGTTGGGGAATAGCGTAAAGATTTTGAGAGAGAATTAACGTGCTGATAATAGAGTAGATAAGGGAATGAGGAAAAAAGGAAATCAAAGACAACTCTTAGAAAGGTCATATTTAATTTTTTGAAATCACCTGGTATGAATCCGAGAGAGTGATCCAAATTGAGAGGTTAAAACACATGTATGTGACATGATTTTTAATACTTTAAAAAGTACTTTATGCATTTAGATATTTTCGTATGAGAAGAAAACTACTACTAAAGTAATGAACAATTCAGAGACAAACTTCTAAAACTAGCTCTTTTTTATTTAATATTTAGTGTAGGCAAGTGAATCATATTAGCATATTAACACAGTGAATATGATTAAAAACCTTAATTCTTTAGCAGGAAAGGGTGTTTTGGATTAATATGTGATATTTAAAGATGATTTAAAAATTCCTAGAAAACAATTTTTTGGTGATTAGAGTACACAGTACATACCTAATGGGGTGGCTCTTACTTTTGAGAGTTTCAGATTAATGAGAGCTACTCAGTGTTGTAAAAAATAAATAAACTGCTTAGGGCACCTGGGTGGCTCAGTCGGTTGGGCATCCGACTTCAGCTTAGGTCATGGTCTCACGGTTCATGGGTTCGAGCCCCACCTCGGGCTCCGTGCTGACAGCTCAGAGCCTGGAGCCTGCTTCGGATTCTGTGTGTGTCTCTTTCTGTCCTTCCCCTGTTCACGCACTCTGTCTCTCTCTCAAAAATAAATAAACATTAAAAAAAATTTTAAATAAATAAACTGCAAATATCTTAATTCTGACTCAAGAACTTTGCCTTACCCTTATTATTATGCTGACCACAAATAGTCTTATGTCCTTTGTCATATGTCCTTTGTCCTTCAAGCTTTTAACTATTAGGATTCATTTACTTTTTCTCTACTTTGTTTCAGCTTGGCTTACAAGGCTTAGAAACAATTGAGATAAGTTACAAAGTTCAATAGCATTGAAAAGGAAATATGAAAATTTCGGGACAATGAAAACAAAGGGAAGAAAAAATATGATAAATCATACATAAGGATATAAATATGTACAATATTTACTCCTGTACAGTTGTTAAAATTGATCTGAATTTTCGCTTTGAGACCTCTAGAGTCAATGAAGAGAGGAAAACATACTCTATTACAAGATATTCATGATTTTTTTAAAAAAGATCACATAGGAGAAGGTTTATTGGAATACTGGACCTGAAAGAGAATTATTTCCATGGATTAAGCTAAAAGAACAATATAATGGACTATGTCCTCAACAACCTTCTGTTTATCATAACATCTTTTAATATCTCAGTGTTACAATGCTAAAGTTAAATTTACTATGAATCCACACTATTCCCACTATTTATTTCACAGCCTGGCTGGAACCATGGACGATGTTTAGAAAAGCTAGATTTGTATTTTCCAAAGTGTATTCAATAGAACATTCATTTTGCAGGATAATAATAGGTGTTATGTGAATAAAGAGTTCCATGGTCATTGGGAATTGCTAGGATAAAAAAAAAAACTAAACAAATATTTTTTTATAGGTGTATTTTTTTTTTAAGTTTATTGATTTATTTTGAGGCGGGAGGGATAGAGGGAAGGAGAGAGAGAGAGAGAGAGAGAGAGAGAGAGAGAGATAGGACATACAGTTTGGTGCTATAGCGGAGAGTAACTATAGTTTTAATTTGCGTCCTTCAAAGGTAACGACACGACACCGGTTGCCTAGTGTATCCAATAAAAAATAAAATCCAATAAGGTATTGTCAAATGATTCATTTTTAGCAGTGTAACTTTCTCGTGAGCCTTCTAAGGTTGATTAAAAATATATCTTGAGGAAACTGAGTTTACCTATTACATAGAATCGTTAGAAATAAGCCAAATATTGGAAGACCTTCGCTAAAAATGATTAGAGTTTTAGAGAAGTTGCCTTTGATTTTTCTGATAGAAGAAAGATAATTTGTTCTTTTTTTCCCTATTGAAGTTCTAGCAATACAATTCTAAGAGTGCAGAGGCTGCATTTGACATAAAAGAACAGTAGTAAGTCAACTTCCTTTCAAAAGCACAAGTATTTGCATTCCCTTGAATAGGTTATGACAAAATCATTTCTAATAATAGATGATTTTCTGTTCTTAGTTTGCTGCATTTAAGTGAGTACTTGGAGATAACAAAACCCGATGTGTTAGGTTGCTGGCTGTATAATTTACTAATTACATAATGAAGTCTTACTTGTTTATCAGTTATAATTAAATTTACCGTGCATAATCTGTGCTAAAATGAAGAACACTATAAAATGATAATACTGGACTAAATCACCTCCTTAGGTTGGTCATCTAAAATTCTAGAATTTCTATGCCCACACATCAGCCTTCAGGCTTGGATTTTGAGTTCCTCTTCGCTCAAGGGTTTCATAATTGCCTCCTTGGCTGCTTTGGTTCTTTTAACTAGGAAAAACTTAAATTTGTTATTTATAAATAAAATTTGAAATGACGTTACAAGTTCAGTAGCTGTCCTAAAACTAATTATAAAAACATAAAAAAGCACTGATAAGATTTCTAGGTTCTTCACTGCTCAATATTCTGTACAACTCTAGCAATCTTTGTTTATTAGCACATTAATTCTGGCATTTTTACTTAGAATAAGTTTTGTGGGGAGCACTTGCACGGCTCAGTTCGTTAAGTGACTGACTCTTGGTTTCGGCTCAGGTCATGATCTCACTGTCTGTGAGATCAAGCCCCACACTGGGCTCTGCACCGTCAGAGATCCGCTCCCCCCACCCCCACTTGCACATGTGCGTGCTTTCTCTCTCTCTCAACCCCCCTCTCAAAATAAATAATTTTTTTAAAAAAAGTATAAGTTTTGCAGTAAGTTAACTCGCTACAAAGTAAGTATGAAAGAAAGATTCACTGTTGCTTGCAAAAAAAAAATGTAGCCTTGGTGTGGCATTCCCAGATGTTGAAAAATAATGATTTTGAGAAGGGAATGAACATTCATGTAGTTTCATCTCTAGTTTGTTTATGTTGGGACTGTATGTCCCTACCATGACTGAGAGAGAATTTCAAGGTTAACTAACTTTCTTTGAGGTTTGAAATAAAAATGAAGAAAGAGACGCCTAGGAAAACCCAGATATATTTGATCTTTTTTTAAAAGTTAATATTTTTTTAAGTTTTAAATTTTATTTATTTTTTTAATGTTATTTTGAGAGAGAGGGAGAGAGGGAGGGAGGGAGGGAGAGAGAGAGAGAGAACGAGTGGGGGCGGGGCAGAGAGGGAGACACAGAATCCAAAGCAGGCTCCAGGCTCTGAGCTGTTAGCACAGAGCCCAACATGGGGCTCGAACTCACCAACTGGGGAGATCATGACCTGAGCTGAAGTTGGACACTCACCCGACTGAGCCACCCAGGTGCCCCAAAACTCAAGAATTTTTTAAAAATTAAAAAAACGGGGGCGCCTGGGTGGCGCAGTCGGTTAAGCGTCCGACTTTAGCCAGGTCACGATCTTGCGGTCCGTGAGTTCGAGCCCCGCGTCAGGCTCTGGGCTGATGGCTCAGAGCCTGGAGCCTGTTTCCGATTCTGTGTCTCCCTCTCTCTCTGCCCCTCCCCCGTTCATGCTCTGTCTCTCTCTGTCCCAAAAATAAATAAATAAACGTTGAAAAAAAAATTAAAAAAACGTCATGCATCAGAGACTTTCTGAAAGTTATCTTCTATTGTGTGGAAAACATTTGGATATATATAATTTATTGAAACCCTACTGTACCTAGAATTGGAAAGTTATGAAAAGAGATAGGAGTGATTTGGAATCCTAAACAAAAATTAATTTTAATAAAAGATTAAGTTGTTTTGATGATAAAACTGAAGTACTTAAAGGAATTCTCCTAAAACTATAAAGGAAATAGACTTTGTAAGAAGGTATATAGAAAAGCAAGCAAAATGGAAGTTGAGAAAGGCATTTTATTTTATTTTTTATTTTTCGAGAGTGTCATCAGGGAGGGGCAGAGAGAGAGGGAGACACAGCATCTGAAGCAGGCTCTAGGCTCCAGCCAGTCGTCAGCACAGAGCCTAATGCAGGGCTCGAACCCACAAACCGTGAGACTGCGACTCATGACCTGAGTTGAAGTTGGATATTTAACTAATTGACTGAGCCACCCAGGTACCCCAAGGCATTTTTAAATATACATTTTGTAGTTAAGATTTACTTTAAACTTATATTGCACATTCTTTCAAAGACTTTCACCCACTACCAGGAGACCATTTCAAGGATCTCAATAACAAGGAAGATAGCCCATTCTATTACCTACATGTACAAGGGAAAAAAATTGGTGCTGTAGAAAGACTGTATTTGTTACTTAGAATATGCACGGACAGAACCGAGAGCAGCCGTCTGACTTGAGTTCTCCCTCTACCTCCTTTGTTTAGTTTACTTACTTTGTGGGTTTCCCACATAAATAGATTATAAATAGCTGCATTCTAGTAATGAATTTAAATATTCATATATTTTGAAGGTTAGTCTTCAAGATTTAAAGGCAAAACTTCTTTGAAGGTCCCTAAAACATGTTTTATTCCTTGGGAGTGAACTGAGATACAAGGCTGAAAGAAATCATTCTAATTACAGCATTACATTCAGTTTTCATTGTGAAGCCAACCTAGATTGCGTCAAAGCCTTGGGCAAGTCATGGGAACTGTCGCAAAGGAGAGTCCCAAACTTTATTTTAAGGGACGGAAGAAGTGTTGGAGGGGGAAAGCGCCTATACCCCCAGAGAAGGAGGTTGCTTCTGCTGTGATCCCTGGTAACATTTGAACTAAGAGAAGCATCTTATCAGATTGGATAGTTTTCAGTTGTTTTTCTTTTCAATCTTTTCTTTTTATTTACAGTGGATGGAACTGAGGTTCAACACTCTGGCAAAATGCCCACACTGCAAAAAAATGTAAGTTTCTCTACCATTGGAAATGCTACTGGGAAGTTCTCGAGAACAGTTTAAAGAGTTCAGAATTCTCACTTCAGTAGATTTTGATTTGCAGGCATGCCGTGGGACAAATGCATGTTTAACATATTTATGCTTTTCAAAACTAAAAAAAGACATCTTTAAATTAATATATTCTATTTTGAAATGAAAACGATTGGGCTTGATTATCACTCTCCAAAGGGAAATCAATTTCTAAGAAAGAAATTACTAAAATTGCCAGTAACCTGGTGAGGATTTGCAAATGTCCTGAGAGGTTATGATCTGTTTCAGATATTCTAAAATTTGTATTTAAAATATGGCTGTAATCTAGGAGAAACACCAAATGTTTGGGGGTTTATAATTAGGTAGTTGTTAGCTTTTTTTATTTCCTATCTACTGAGATTATTCTCTGATAGCAGATTTTATATAATTATTTATGTCTTAACTATTCAGTCTATTTTCTCTATTCCTAAATAGTGTACCTAAGGAAATTAACAAAACGTAATATAAAAATGGGAAAAAAGTAGAAGATAGTTTGATCAAAGACATTTTATGGCAGCTGTGTTGGAGGTCCCCAAATCACCCCAAGATTCTGTCATTTTCTAGGAGTACTATTAGGAGTTAGTATATATTTGTACTTATAGCTATGATTTATTATACAAAGAAAAATCAATAAAAGAAAAGGCACATGGGACAACGTCTGAAGGAAACCACATGTAAGTTTCCAAGAGTCCTCTCCTAGGTGAGTCACACAGAAAGGGCTTAATGCCTCCAGCAGGGAATTGTTACAACACAGATGAAATATTATCAACCGGAGAAGCTCATTAGAGATTCAGTGTCCAAGGTTTTTATTGGAGCTGACCACACAGGCACCTATTACATGGCACATACCAAATTTCCAAACTCTCAGAAGGAAAGCATTCAGTATTCAGCATTAACCATATTGTTTGCACAAACAATTTAGGCACGGTAAGCCATTCTTATCAGTTAGGGAATTGTGGGAACATTTTAGAAATTTAGGTTCACAGATGCTAGCCAAGGGTCCCATCTTGAAAGCAGACCTTTCAAAGGAGAGCTATCTCAGGCTTGCTATACATTGACTCTTCCTGTACAGTATTTATTTTGATAACAAAATTTTAATTTGAAAATTATTGTTGTCCACTTATGTGTGTGAATTGTAACTTAAGCTAAGGAAATGAAACTGCAGTGTTTTGACAGGTCAGGTTTTTTTTTTATAAAAAAAAGTTTTTTAATGTTTACTTTTCTGAGAGTGAGAGAGACAGAGTGCAAGCAGAGGAGAGGCAGAATCTGAAACAGGCTCCAGGCTCTGAGCTGTCAGCACAGATCCCGACGCGGGGCTCGAACTCACAAACCGTGAGGTCATGACATGAGCTGAAGTCAGACGCTTAACTGACTGAGCCACCCAGGCACCCCGACAGGTCAACTTTTAACATTGAAAATATGGGTTCATAGTTTAATTGGTGTGGTCCCTAGTTTGATATAAAAACCGTATCTATTTTGAGGAAATCCTAAGAATGATTTCTAGGAGAAAAGAATTGAAGTGTCTGAATAGAATGTATATAATAAAATCTATCTCTGCTAGATCTAATTCCAACTCAATATAGCCCCATAAGAATAACTTTTTACAGCATATTTCTAGCTTCAAAGGAACAGATACTTCCTTTTTTATTTGTGAAATTAATCAACTGAATTCTTAACTTTGTTGAATCCAGTAGAAGTCTGTACGCGGACAGGCAAAGTGAATAAACCCAATAAGCACACAGAAAAATATATACTTTAGAGACACTCCCCCCACATGTACGTGAATATGTATGTGAATGATCCAGATTTCTTTTTTTTTTTTAATGTTTATTTTTTTTTCATTTTTTTTTTCAACGTTTTTATTTATTTTTGGGACGGAGAGAGACAGAGCATGAACGGGGGAGGGACAGAGAGAGAGGGAGACACAGAATCGGAAACAGGCTCCAGGCTCCGAGCCATCAGCCCAGAGCCCGACGCGGGGCTCGAACTCCCGGACCGCGAGATCGTGACCTGGCTGAAGTCGGACGCTTAACCGACTGCGCCACCCAGGCGCCCCTAATGTTTATTTATTTTTGAGAGAGAGAGAGAGAGAGAGTGAGTGGGGGAGGGACAGAGAGTGGGAGACACAGAAACCAAAACAGGCTCCAGGCTCCAAGCTGTCAGCCCGGAGCCCAATATGGGGCTTGAACTCACAAACCATGAGATCATGACCTGAGCCAAAGTCGGACGCTTAACCGACTGAGCCGCCCAGGCGCCCCTGAATGATCCAGATTTCTGAGTGTTATTTCTGTTTTCACAAAAAGGAAAATATTAAATTGCAAACTGTCTTCACCAAGATCACTAAAAATTCTGTGGAAAATAAAAAGCAGAAACTTTCTGTGATTAGCAGATTGTATGCTAAGCACAGTGATGGTTACTTTATATACAGAGATACCCGAACTGTAATCCTTTCAGCAATCCTGGAATGCAGGAATTATTATCCTCGTTTTATAGATGAGGAACTGTTAGAGAGGTTAAGGATTTTGCTCAAATGACTTGGGTAATTATTTTAGAACAGTGGCAATATTTTGCTGATAATAAAGAAGTATTGAATGTCTAGATAGTCTATGGTTAAAATATCACAAGACAGTGTATTAATGTTAAGAAGAATTTATATCAATTACTTAAGGAACAACTTGCATAGACATTTCACATGGAGTAAGTCTGCTTAAATATCATTCTTAAAGGAACATTTATGGAATTGGGATCACATGCTAACCATGGGAGGACTCAGGACATCCGTTACTTATTTGAGTAAAGATACTGCTGTCACATGAACACTCATGGCTTGTTGTCTACATTTTCTTTTCCCTTGGAATGTTTTTCTTCGTAACAAAATGATGAGACATCTGTTGCGATACGATTCTAAGGAATATTGTTTCTTTAAACACAAATATAAAATACCCTAAAACTATTTTTAAGTTCTAGGAGTTATAAATCATCACTAGGAAACCCTCACAGAACATGTGCAGGAAAGCTTCCCCCAGGGGCCTCCAGAGACCAAGGAGCGTTTTTTCACGTCACTGTTTCTTACTCATGCAGTGAGTGGGGCTGTTGTAGCCGAAGGTGAGGTTGCTCTTTCAGGTGGGCGGCTTGTGGCCACTGCGGGACAGGAGCTGTAGTCCTAACCCTCTGAGAGTCCTACTCGTACCCTATCATTATAACCGTCCTTAGGCTGGTAGAGACGGTTTAATCCACGGTGATTATCACTGAATATCACTGTCTCAGTGATGTACTCCTTTGTGGATCACCTCCTAACGTTTTAAATAGTGGTGGACTCTTACTCTCTTTCATTTTGCTGTTTAGTGCTTTCTTTTATAATTCTCCGTGAATTCAGTAAACAGTCCTGCACCAGGTACTGGGCGCTTGAAATAAAAGATACAACCTTGCCTTCGGGGAACTTATTCTTGTGGGTATAGGGAAGAGAATAGGCAACTAGAGTAAAGTTTTTTAAGTGCTTTGGAAGAGATACACCCTGCCTTTTCTGTTCTCAGGAGCCCTCCCCCCAGATTGGAGGGAAAGGGAACTTAAGACTTCCAGGAGGGGGGTATATGAAGTAAGTCATTCAAGATGAGTGGGAATGATGTGAAAGAGACTGCAGGATGCTTCCTTGTAGAAGGAGCTACCTGTGCAGAGGCACAGTGGAGTCAAAGTGTAGACGTGGTATTAAGGAAATGGAATAAATAGGATTGAATGTGAAGGTATAAGAGAGAGATTGCGCTGAAGGATGGCTTTATATCTGAGGGGCTATAGAACCACTCACTAAGATAGGGAATCTAGCATCTAGAAGAACTAGGTCTGAAAGAAAGATGCTACATTCATTTTGAACATATTAGATACAAAGACAGTCTAGGTTTGCCAGATTGGCTAAGTCTTCATCCCTTGAACTTCAGAGCCATCCACTTTTCAAACTACTGATCCTGGATCAATATGGCCATGACTTCTCCCTTCCTTTACCGAGATAACTGACAGCTGAAAGAATTCTGTGTTGGTTATCTTTTTGCAAAAGTATAGCTTTACACTTCAACAAAACCCTGGCATAATACTCCGGTTGGAAGTGTCCCTCATTAACTCCCTCTTCCGTTCTCCAAAATAATGATCTCCAGATATTTACTGTTCCTCTTAGGCTCCCATCCCTCACGCTACTACTCTCGCAGCCTCAGCAGATGAGTCGCCTTCTGCCTCCGATATGATTGAACCTATCTGTGAACTCCCTCGTCTTTGCGCTGCCTGCCTGTACGCTGTGTGCCCTTCGTTTCCTCTTCACACAGGGAGGGGGTCTCTTCCTCTCCACGCTTTTCCCTTCCCTTAATCACGGCACCCATTCGCTCTGGAGTGAAGTGCAGTTAGCCATCATCCCCACTAGGCCACTGAATTTGTTCTGGTAAAATTCACCTCGCCGTTGCAAATTCTAATAGGTCTGTTCAGTCCCCATCCTGTTTGTTTTCTCTGTAGTGAGTATTTGGTTCTTGTTGATCATCTTCTTTTTTCCCTTACAATTTGTTCTTTGCGTGAAGTCCAGGTACCACTTTTTCCTGGTTTCCTCCCATTTCTGAAAACATTGCTCTCTCCTTTGTTGACTTCACTTTCTCTTACAAGTTGTTAAATATTGCTCTTCTCGCGGGTTGCGACTTGACTACACTGTATCCTGGTTTTCTCATAGTTTCTTCTGCCATTTGTATACCATGAAATCGCAACCAAAATGCCACCGAATCACCCCAGATCTCTCTTTGGAGCTTCGGATATAGATATACAATCTGTATTCGCTATTTTCCCTGTAGTTATTTCAACCTGGGTGTCCACAGGCATCTCAAATGGTCATATCCAACTTCCTTACCCCACTCTACTAAGTTTCCTTGTATGTTGGTGAGTATATTATACTAATGGATGTTATCCCGTCTGCCCAGCTGACCACGCCAGAAATCCAAATGTATCTTTACTCTCCATATCCAAATGGAAGCAATTCTGTTCCCTGTCAATTCTGTCTCTTGACATTTCAATTCTGTTCTCTTATTCTCACTATTCTTGCTTGAGTTCATGCATTTAAGGTCCCTCTCCAGGACTGTGATCATAGCTTTGTAATTTATCTCTTGGCCTTCAGTCTCGCTGTTCTCTATCCATCTATTAGAGAATGACCCCAGATACAAATGTGATTTTAAACTCTTTGTCTTCACACATTTTCATAGCTCCGAAATTCACGGTCATGGCATACAGTTGTGCAAGTTGTATACTTCACAACGTGGTGCTGTTTTCATTGTTATCCTAGGTTTGTCTATATATGTGGCATATAAACTATCCTGAGGAAGGATATATTCTACTTATCGACATAAATGCACCGTATGGATTATTATAGGATAGGCCCATTGCCTAAAATCCAAAATCAAACTCCAATTTTCTTAGCAAGGTTTAGGTATTTGCCCCCAGGTTTAGGTATTTGCCTGACTTCCCTAGTGTTATCTTTATTATGCACCTTTACACACAACCCACTATGGGCCAACTTCAACGAATTCTTCTACTTCTGTAAATATACAATAGAGTTTCTTGCTTCTGTCCCTAATCCTCATCCTGCTAGGCCTGGGATGACCTGGCTAGTCCCTTTCTCATTATTATAAATCTGGAAAATCCCTACCTAACTTTACATATTAGCTCATACAGCCCTTGCTTCCACTGCTCTCCTCTCCTACTCTCCTACAGAAACCTTCTCCAGAAGAAAGGTTATTCCGCTGCTTGTTTTTTGAACAAAATTCTTACTTTGTTCATACCTGAACAATGCCACTGTTACCTGCTAAAATGACTTACTTACTTTCTCATCTATCCACATCTTATCCTATCCTTAAGCCTCACCTAATAAAACCTTCCCTGGTGACTTCCTCTGAAAATTGTGCTGTAAATAACATTGCTTGGCATCGCCTTCATTTTCTACATGTTCTTTATACTGCTCGTGGCCCATAAGGGGAATATTGTGAAGGGGAAGGTTAATAATTTGAAGAGTGAATAGTTACATGTTTGGGAAGTATTGCATGACCTTTTCCTTTTGGGAGATTCAGTGTCCATATTTTGCATATTAGAGTCTCTTGACTTTCACATTCAGTAAAATGAAAGACTAGTTAATAATTATACCAAACATCCTTTTAAAGGCATAGCTCAGTTCCTATGAAAGTTAAGAAAATACCCAGGGACCAGCAATAAAGAGGAAATGGCAATCAGGATTGTCATTTCGAATATCCTGAGAGTATTTGCCAATAGTAGGGGTCCCCAGCCTTGGGTTTCCATGTTCAGATGAAGAACAAGAGAAAGGCCTTGGCCTTGCAGAAAGTGGAGAATTGGAATACCATCTTTTGTCCCCAGAGAAAGTCCTTCATGGTCCATGAAAAGAGTAGTCAGGAAAAAAATCCACCAGGAAAGGAATATTACAAAGTAGAGGTTTTAGAAGAACAATGACTTTGAGCCTTATATTTTACTCTTTTATATGGTCTAGGAAAACCCAGTCCCAGAAATCAACTTAAAGTGGTTTAGGGTTTGCCTCATTCTAGGGAGCCTAAGAAAGACAAGTGAAAATTCTCTGTGGATGAAGCCACCCCTAAACCATTCTTAAGGCTTTCTTACATTAAGATTACCAAAATAAATTTTTCAACAAAATTTACCAACCACGTGAGGAAACAAGGTCCTATAAGCAGAATCAGCATCAATAACAAACAGTATAATTAGACTCCCAAGGACTTCACATATAATTATTAGTTATAGAATGTGTTATAACCATGTGTAAAATGTTTAAGAAAATAGAAATTAGAAAACAGATAGTCTATAAAAAAATGAACAAGCACACACTTGAACCTGTACACAAATTTGCATAACAACTTTATTCTTTATAGACCCCAGTTGGGAACAACCCAGATGTCCTTCCATGGGTGAATGGTTATACAAACTGTGGTACTTCCCTACCTTGAAATACTACTTAGCAATGAAAGGAATGAGCTAATTGACACATACAACAGCGTGCATGAATCTTGAGGAATTTATGTTGAGTGAAAGAAAAAAAAGTCCCACCAGGTTGCCTACAGTATGATTCCATTTATGTAACATTTGAAATGGTGAAATTTTAGAAATGGAGAACAGATTAGTGAGTACAGACAATAGGCAGGTGGGAGGGATGTGGGTATGGTTATGAAAGGGTCTTTGTAGTGTTGGAACTGTTCCGTATGTTGACTGTGGTAATGGATACTTAAACCCACACATGTGATAAGATTGTGTAGAATTAAACACACACATACACAAATGAGTATAGGTAAAGAAGGAAATCTGAGTATCAGTGGATTGTATCAGTGTCAATATCCTCGTCATAGATACTGTACTGTAGTTTGCCAGATGTTACCACTGGATACATAGCACCAAAAATGCATGCGATCTCTCTATATTATTTTCTTACAACTGCTTATGAATCTACAGTTGTCTTAAAATAAAACATTTACCTAACAAAAGCAACAACCAGGTAGATTTAAAAGAAACAATAAAACATACAGAAATTGAAAGTTACAGAAATTAAAATGCAGTAGACAGGTTAAGCAGAAGATTAAGCTGAAAACCAACGTTGTAGATTAGAAGATAGAGATAAGGAAATTACCCAGAATCCATCAGGGACACAGAGGTGACAGTAATATTAGGAGAAATATATATGAGAACATTCAAAATATATTTGAAGGCAAAAACAGAGAATGAGATGGGTGGGGCATTTTGAAGAGCTAATCCCTGAAGATTTTCAGATCTATGAAAGGTACAAGCCTTTGGATTTGAAGAGAAAAATGAAATCCATGCAAAATGAGCAAATGCATTATAGTGAAATTGCACAAAACCTAAGATACATAGAAAATATTAAAATCAAAGAAAGAAAAGATTTTTTTTTGAGATTTAATTTTTTTAAAGTAATTTTCACACCCAATGTGGGGCTTGAACTCACACATCTAAGATGGAAAGTCTCATGCTCCACCAACTGAGCCAGTTGCCCAAGACAGACTTTTACTATAAAAAGGATGACAGTTTTGCCCACAAATATCTCAACAGCAACAATGGAAGCCAAAAAATAAATTTAAAAATACTTCATTAAGATAAATTAACTATCAAACTGGTATTCTAGAACTATCTAAACCATAACAGAATAATGGAGGCAAAATAAAAGTGTTTTCAAATGCAGAACCAATGAACCAACCAACAACAACAAAAAATCCAGAACGTTTACTATCTTGATACCCCCACTGAAGAAACTGCTAAAAAGTAATTTAGGGAAAATGGAAAAATATCCCAGAAGATGGTTCTACAAGGCAAGAAGAAAAGGTAAACGAAGATATTGTAAACAGCCGTAAAGAATGTTGAATAAAATAGGAAAAATAACAGTAATGGTAATATTAATGCTAATTAATTTATAGAAATAAAAATAGAACAGAACTAAAATATTCTTTTTTGAGAGACAGGATGTGAACAGGGGAGGGGCAGAGAGAAAGGGAGACACGGAGTCTAAAGCAGGCTCTAGGCTCTGAGCTGTCAGCACAGAGCCCGATGCAGGGCTCAAACTCATGAACCTTGAGATCGTGACCTGAGCCAAAGCCAGACACTTAACTGACTGAGCCACCCAGGTGCCCCATAACAGAACTGAAATATTGGAGAACAAGAACATGTAAGCTGGGAGCAAATATTTGAAGTTAAAACTTCCTAAGATTCTTGTATTTATTGGGAAGGTAGATTTACTAAATGATTTTAGTTTTTAAATGTTAGGTATGTTAAAATTTTATATGCAACTACTAAGTTAGTAGAAATAAATTGTAAACCTAAACCTTTCTAAATGTAGGTGGAAAATAAACTAAAAGAATCGAAGTTAATCCACAAGAAATCCAGAAAAGAGGGTAGAAAAGCATAGAAAATACAGAAACCATAGAAAACAAAATAAAAGAGCAGAAATAATCCATATATATATATATATATATCAGTTGTCAGAATATGTGTAATTAGACTAAACTTATCAGTAAGACTTGCCAGAAATTATCAGACTAGACTGAAGCCCATCTGTGCAATCTGAAAAACAAATACACGAAATACAGGAGCATAGGATGGAAGTTAAAGGAGGGAAAAAGATCAAATCATGAAACCCTCAGCAAAGGAAAGATATACCAGGCAAACACTAACCAACGTTAAAACAGTAATATTAATATTAGTTAAAAGAGCGGACTGCTGTTCTCTTCCTTTTATCAGAGGAACTGACCACCCAGCTGACCATATTTTCTAGCCTCTCTTGCAGAAGGTTGTAGCCATGTATTTAAGTTCAGGCCAATGGAATACGGACACAAGTGATGAGTGCAGCTTCCTTATACTCTCCTGAAAGGCAAAACTACTTGCCTTAATTTTCTCTCCCCTCTTCCATGTGACTGAAAAAGTCACCTACAGCAGGAGCCTTGTCACCCGTTGCATCTGGCAATGACAGTTAATCATGGAACCATGCTGTCTACCAACGCTAAGCTGTATTTACCTTTGAATTCTTTTCTGCAAGAGAAATAAACTTTTTTAAGCTACTGTATTCTGGATGTCTCTATGATAGGATTCTAGCAGGTACTTAAGTATGTCATATGCTTTAGGGTAAAAAGAATTATTATGGTCACTTCATCAAAAACATAAATTTTGAATTTGTATGCACCACATAATATAACTTCAAAATTAAGTAAAATAAAAATTGATAATTATAAGGACTGTACTCCTGTAGACATAAATATGAAAAGGTAAACTCTAATACTTTTAGAAGACTTTACAAATATTTTTATGACAGGTAGGAAAGAATTTCCTACACAAGGCAACAAAAAGCACAAACCTGAAAGGAAAATACTGATAATTTTTACTATATTAGAATTACTTTATGGGGCGTGTGGTGGCTCAGTCGGTTAAGCGTCGGTCTTCGACTGAGGGCATGATCTCACAGTTCGTGAGGTGGAGCCCCGCATCCGGCTGTGTGCTGACAGCTCAGAGCCTGGAGCCTGTTTCCGGTTTTGTGGCTCCCCCTCTCTCTCTGCCCCTCCCCCACTTGCGCTCTGTGTGTGTCTCTCTCTCTCAAAAATAAATACACATTAAAAAAAATAAAAGAATTACCTTACATTACATTGATTTCATGAATAAAAACTCATTGTCCAAAGATGTTATTAAAAATGAATTTTAGGGGCGCCTGGGGCGTCCGACTTCAGCCAGGTCACGATCTCGCGGTCCGTGAGTTCGAGCCCCGCGTCGGGCTCTGGGCTGATGGCTCAGAGCCTGGAGCCTGTTTCCGATTCTGTGTCTCCCTCTCTCTCTGCCCCTCCCCCGTTCATGCTCTGTCTCTCTCTGTCCAAAAAATAAATAAACGTTGAAAAAAAAATGAATTTTAGAAACCACAGGCCAGAATCCTCACCAACTGTACCAAGTTGGAACTGCCACTACTATCACGGATTTCACCTCATTGCTGTTTGCAAGATCCCTGGTAGATGTAGTTTAAAAATTTTTAATAGCCAAGACTTCACTCAGTTATTGGCACAGTCTGTGAAGCATGGCTTTGAGACAGTATATGAGGTTACTAAAATATGTATGCGCATAAGCTTTGTAAAGCGTCCTGGAGCAGGACACTGGCACCAGCGTGTGACTAGCACCCCCTGCTGGACTGAGATCCACTTGCATGCTCTCCTCCAGTGGCTGTATCAAGTCCTTATTCAGATGGGTTCACCTCACAATCCTGTAACATCTGAGTCTTAAATGGCCTCAGGCTTCTGCCTCTTGAAAACTGTTGAGCCCCTCCTGTACCCGAAGGATGGATGAGGCAGACATGATCGAGAACCCACAAAGGAACTTTGATGATACTTGACCTCTGTGACCAGTTGTTGGATTTGGAGATGAAAGCAAAACAAAACAAAACAAAAAACCTTGGTAACATACTGTCAGTACCAAGAACCTGTTTAGTTTACGTTGTAATTCTACAATCAACTAAAATGTGTACTTTTAGCAGAACTTTGTGTATAGTTAAAGGAGAGATGGCCAAGCCAGGGACAGATTACCTATTTGAGAAACAGTCCTAACAGATTCTTTTGTGTTTGGCACTTTAAGGTCATCGTTTGGCAGAAGTTTAGCATTAATAATCTTTCTGAAGTGTGTTTTAATCAGGTTTAGAACCCATGTTGAGTCGTCTTTTCATGGGTTTTCATAATATTTCTAAATTATTTGTTTAATAATTTTTTTAAGTTTACTGTTATTTATTTTGAGAGAGAAAGAGCGAGAGAGTGTGAGTAGGGGAGTTACAGAGAGAGGGGGGGAGAGAGAATCCCAAGCAGGCTCCGTGCCGTCAGAGAAGAGCCCTGCATGCGGGCTCCATTCCATGAACCGTGAGATCATGACCTGAGCTGAGGTCATGAGTCAGATGCTTAACCGACTGAGCCACCCAGGCCCCCTGGGTTTTGTTTGTTTTTTAAGTAAAGGTTAATCTTGCTGATTAAAAAAAAATAGGCTAAAAGAAGATATAGACAGTGTATATAGCTGCCTGGAATAGTATGCAGATTATGTAAATATCATCTGTGAATCAGTAAGCTGAAGACAGCCCAAAACAAAGAGATGATAATATGAACAAGCACTTAATAGAAAAAACCAGTAGTCAGCTAATGTTTGAAAAGATGTTCTCTCTTGCTAGAAATCAGGGATATATATGTTAAGACCGTAGTGAAATACCATTCACACCCATGAAATTGTCAAGCATGGAAACAATACCAAGTTGAAGTGTTGATGTGGGAGGAGCATTGGAAGCTCTCATATAAAGAGAGTAGGGATATAAATTTAGCATTTATTCAAGTTGAAGATATGTCTACAATACAACCCAGCAATTCTGTTCCTAGGAATATGTTTGACAAATTCCTGCATATGTATGTAGGAAATATAAAGGAGTGTTCAAAGCAGCATTGTTATAATAGCAAAAAGTTAAGGAAAAAAAACCCTTGACTCTCCATCAATAGGGAGAATGAGTAAACTGGCACTTCTGTGGTAATGAACTAGATCTCTACATATCCACGTATGAGTATGGAAGAGTCTCATGTAGAGTATTCAGCAAACAAAAAAGGGCAAGTCACAAACGTGTACTTTAGCATGTGCACATACAAAGTTTTAACAACATGCAAAACAATACATATTGCATACAGATTCCACCTGTGTAATAAATGTATATGAGCTTTTTCAATCTATGCAATAGGTGCTTGTTGGTCATTGCTCTATCCTGGCGATAACATGGCACTTGAGGTGTAGAGTAGCAATAGGTTATTTTTTTTCCTGGGGAGACTTCCCAGAGGTAGTGACTGTAAATTGGGTGATGAAAAATGAGCATGGGTTTTCAAAGGAGAATTCATGCACTGAAATTAATGTGCGACAGCTCACAGAAGAGCTGCTCCAATATTCACTTAGAACCTTTTGATTTATTTAATACAGAATTTTTTTATTATTTAATATATAATTCTAATAAACTGAGTTGGTTTGTAATCCATGGCAGATTACACTGCCAGAGGCCGATACCCAGGTAAATGAGAAATGATAGCCAGCTGTGAGGTATAAAGGCAGGGCAAACCACCAAATGCTTGCATAAGAATTAAAACCAAAAGTAGTCTAAGGCTAAATATAACATAAAGGCAATGAATCATATGCCCTGGTAACTCTAGATAGCAACATATACTATGCTGACGATGACCTCAGGTTATCCAGACGTTTATGTTTCAGTTCAAGAATTCAGGAATATTTATGATATATATTTGCAATGATAGTCATAACATTTTTAAAAAATATTTGGAACTTAAAGGAAACCATTTTTCTGTTCTGCAAAGTTAACCTGTTTGGAATAGCAACTTTCTAAAGTATGCCTAGCAAGTAATGTATTTCTGTATTTTGTTTATTCAGCATACATTCCTTGAGCACTAATATATGTGCTAATATATTTATGCTTAGGAAACATAGAAAGTGCTAATTTGGCTGTGTGATCTCTTCTGTGCTTGTATCATTTTGAAAATTACAAAAATTAGAAGTATAAATAACTAAAAACTTTTGGATTTAAAACTTCAGTTGATGGGGCGCCTGGGTGGCGCAGTCGGTTAAGCGTCCGACTTCAGCCAGGTCATGATCTCGCGGTCCGTGAGTTCGAGCCCCGCGTCGGGCTCTGGGCTGATGGCTCAGAGCCTGGAGCCTGTTTCCGATTCTGTGTCTCCCTCTCTCTCTGCCCCTCCCCCGTTCATGCTCTGTCTCTGTCCCAAAAATAAATAAACGTTGAAAAAAAAATTAAAAAAAAAAACTTCAGTTGAGAAGTATGATAATAGTATATGCTTTTATGAATTTCCCATAGGCTTCTTGGAGTATGTATTAAAAGATTTTGAAAAGTTAAATCTCTTTAATCTTGTAATCCTAATTCTAAATATTTATCTTGAGAAAACAAAGAAAACTAAGGAGAATGCTTAAAAAAATTTTTTTTAAACGTTTATTTATTTTGGAGAGAGAGACACAGACAAAGCATGAGCAGGGAAGGGGCAGAGAGAGAGGGAGACACAGAATCCGAAGCAGGCTCCAGGCTCTGAGCTGTCAGCACAGAGCCCGACATGGGGCTCGAACTCACAAACTGCAAGATCATGACCTGAGCCGAAGTTGGATGCTTAACTGACTGACCCACCCAGGCACACCAAGGAGAATGCTCTTAAATGATGTTTACCTGGCATTATTTACAGTAATGAAAACCCTAAATATCCAGTAGCAAAGAATTGGTTAACTTATGTTATATTCATCCATCAGAATTCCAATTTGAGGATACTTAATGACAGAAAAATACTTATGCTAGGTTGGTAAATTGCAAAAATAAAAAATAAAAAAATGGCTGGAGGAAAATATGCCAAAATACTAGGTGACTAAAGTAATGGGATTAGAGGTAATTGCCTTTATCCTTTTTATTCTTTACTCTGTTTTCCAAATTTTCTAAAGTAAATATAGTAACTGTTATAACTGCAAAAACTCAAGTGCAATTTGCAAGATAGCATGTATTTTCCATCTTAGAATACATTTTTTGAAATC
This sequence comes from Prionailurus viverrinus, assembly GCF_022837055.1. Taxonomy (NCBI): domain Eukaryota; kingdom Metazoa; phylum Chordata; class Mammalia; order Carnivora; family Felidae; genus Prionailurus; species Prionailurus viverrinus. Next base: position 38,442,810 of record NC_062578.1, on the reverse strand, counting down.
TATTTTTATCTTGGAAGATCATTACTGACCATAGTTGTCCTTTTGTGGATACGGTCAATAACCAAGACTTGAACTTTGTTTGAAGCCACAATAATGAAATATAATCAATATAATAGGATAGAATAGAAATTATATAATTAATACAATATAATTTACCATTTATGATTTTAACTCATTAAAAATGACATTTTTATGCATGTTCTTGTCTCAAATGGAAGAAATAAATGGAAGCACATATGTCACTAACACCATAGAAGCAAACTCACAGAGATGAAATGGAGAATCTGCGTGTGAATAATGCTCTCTTTTGCTGTCGTGAATTTTCAGTTCTTCAGTGGGTAGTGCGCTCCCACGAAGACGCTGCTGTGCATATATTACCATTGGAATGATCTGTATTTTCATTGGAGTTGGATTAACTGTGAGTACTACTCTACCTCACTGTTAGAATTCTTTCTTCTCAACTTTATCAGTAGTAAACTGATGAGGCCTGAACCTTCAATGATCCCCAAAGAGCTCCCCAGCATATTAGGCCTGGAAGCTTCTGAAGGCCTGTGGGCAGTCTGAAGCCCACTCCGTGGGCCTGTTTTTAATGGAGCTTGCCCATCCTGCGAAATAGTCTTTTGGGGCTCCTCTAAAGGTTGTTGACGTTGGGGACTTTACCACCCATTTAACAGAAGGCCACTGTTTTTATTTAGTGCCATGGCCAAAGCAAAGGCAATACTCAATCAGCTACGAGGTTCTGAAAAACCATTCTCTTTGTTTCTATGAAGCACACATTTATTATCATTTTGGGGATGGCTTATTTTTAGAGGAGACTGAAGCTACATAGTTGGCATGAGGATTATTCGGTCCCAGGAGAAGGAGGAGTTACTGATCTTTTTTGTCTCCATTTACTTCCCATGCTCCTTTGTGTCCCCTCGTCCCATATTATTTAAACACTCCTGTTGTGTCGTATAACACTACGGAGTTCAGATTACAGATTTAAATACTTAAAGTGGGCTTTTTTGTTTATTTCGTAATAATAATAATAATAAACTTAATCAAGTGGGCTTTTTTGTTTATTTCGTAAAATTTATAGTTAATGTAACTAACAGTATTGTCTTATTAAAATTTACTCTGTCAGTGATAGTCAACAAATTTGACAACTCATAGTTCATAGGGATTTTATGGCCTCCGGGATAGATTTCATAAAAATCGCATGTAAGCCTATACAAGTTCTCTAAGCAATATTTGCTTAAAGTTTTTGATCTTTTATTACTATATTTGCTTTTTATTTTAGGTTGGCACCCAAGACTTTGCAAGGCGATTTCATGCAACCTATGTTTCTTGGGCAATTGCTTATCTCTTAGGTTTGATCTGTCTTATCCGAGCTTGTTACTGGGGAGCCATAAGAGTGAGTTATCCAGAACATAGTTTTGCCTAAGCTCGCTTATGATTCAGTGATGCAGGTGAGAGTATCTAGCAGTTCTTGATAAGCTACTCTGGACATCTTTAAATCATGTATCCTAATGGATCCCATTCTGGTTTATGTATAAAGTTTCAAGACTTTGCGAGTATTTTATGAACAAATGTTCATTGCACTACATTATATGCAAATAGTTTGTTTTGCTGCTAGGGTTTCAAGCTCCGAATAATAAAACTGTGTCTTCATGTTCTTTTACATCTCTTAAAGGTATTTTTGGATTTGTCACCAAACATTACATATAACATCACCCTTTCGTTATTTTTAAATCAGTTATTCCATTACTTGCTGATCTGTGAGTATTCCCAAGGAGGATTTATAAATGTTTCTACAAAAGCTTCACATTTATACTCACGTTTTAATTAAAAAGTGTCAAAATTGCTTGCTTTAAAATCTAAGCAATATGCATTTTGCTTGAACTGCTTACTGTAACTTTAACCTAAGATCATAGTGACCTTATTCAGGAAGAACAATTGAGTGTACCTTCAAAGACTTGACATTCTTGTCAGATAAAAACCATTTCTAGATACTGTATGCTTGTTTTTTGTTGTTTGTAGAAAGATACAATATTTTGGTAGTAACTTAAAATACAAGAATGAAAATATTTATTTGTCCACAGTTGGAGATGATGTTGGATAAATGTTTTTTCTCAAAGATCACAGGAGTTTTGTCTTTCATTTTTGTCTGCTTTTTTATTTACTAATTATAAAAGTTCTGGTCTAGATTTATGAAACTTAATGTTAATCATCTGTATGTATTCCTTTATAGATGTTGGAGGAAGTATTTCACATAACATGTTTTATAAAACTAACCATTTAAACAAAGATATATTTACACTGGGTTGCCCTCCTTTTCATTAGATCATAATAAATTTTTCCTCTTTGGGCTAATTATGGACTACTTATATGAGAAGAGAGCCTATGACATTTTACACTAGCTAAAATGTGAAGATTAGAGATAGTTACTCTTATCATTCTTTTCAAATATAGCTGGTCAGATAGTTACCCAATTTATTCCAGAAAGTAGATCAAAGACAAAAAAGCAACATAGTTTTCTAAGAATTCACTAGGATTTAAGGAATCAGCTCTCGCACTGCCTATCTTTGCAGTTTTGAAAAAGAAATTGCTTAATTGAGAAGAAATGTTCTAAAGCCTTTAATGTAGTAGAATTAAGATGATGAGATGATATGAGTAAATTAATTGGCTATTCAAGAGGGAAGAATAATAAATTAAAGTATTTATGTTCCTGACTAGTATGAAAATGTACTCATCAGAGAATCTGGAGCAAAATACATGTAAACTTAAAAGAGTAAATGATAAATGTCTAAATGCCGTAGCTCAGGATTATATGTACCTTTGAAAATACACTAATAAAGATTATTGTTCAAATACTGCCTCGTTATAGTCCATTTAAAAAAAAATAAAATGGTGTGGGGTGCTTGGGTGGGTCAGTTGTCTGTGCTGACAGCATGAAGCTTGCTTGGGATTCTCTCTCTCCCCCTCTCTCTTTGCGCCTCCCCTAGTCACTCATACACTTTCTTTCTCTTTCTTTCTCTCTCCCAAAATAAGTAAGTAAACATTAAAAAAAATTTTTAAATAAAAATAAGATGGTGTTTCCAAAATAGATTTGAGTTATTACTCAAAGGCGTTTTCCTGTTTAAGAACATATATAATGTCGGGGTGCTTGGTTGGCTCAATAGGTTGAGTGACTTACTTTTGATTTCGGTTCTGGTCATGATCCCAGGGTCATGGGGTTGAGCCCCACATCAGACTCCACATTGAGTGTGGAGCCTGCTTACGATTCTCTCTCTTTCCTCCTCTGCCTCTCTCACCTGCTCGTGTGCTCTCTCTCTCTCTCTCTAAAATAAAAAAAGGAAGAGCGTTATATAATGTTTCTTCATCTAATATTCACTTATATTTTTCTAGTATTTTCATGGTTTCCTTTTAAAAGTATAGATTTAAAATCTATTTATAATGCACTTGGTGTAAGGTATGAAATAAGAATCTAATTTATTTCTTTTCTTAATGGTTAGTTGTACCTGCATTGTGTATTGAATAACCAACGCATTCCTTTCCCACTAATTTGAAAACCCACATTAAATTGTATGCTGCATGATCTTTTTCCTTTTGGAATATAATTCCACGATAGCAGGAACCTTGGTGATCTTGTTCACTGCCTTATCTCCAGCATTTACAATAGTGTTTAGTGTATTTGTGTTCAACCGATTTGTTGTATGGATGAATAAATGATTGAATAAATTAGTGTGTTAAATTCTTATCCCTTGGGTCTGGACTTTATATTTTGTTACAGAATATATAGGTGAACATTCATATAATCTTCTGTTAAGTAAAAACTTTCTTAGTAAAACCCCAAAGCAGAAATCATACAAAAGGATTGATAGATTGTATGATTAAAAAAAAAACAAAAACACAAAACACTTCTGTGTGAAAAAAAATATAACGAAAGCCAAAAGATAAATTGTCTTTCTGAATTAGTAAGAAGAGTTAATCTTTGTAATATAGGAAGGGACTAAAGGCATGAAAAAAACTATTCATGAAAGAAGAAATACAAAAAGTAATAACACCTAATCAAAGAAAGTGAGTTAAAACATAGAAATACTATTTTTTACCTAGCATATTAACAAAGAATCAAAGAGTGATTAATCCCTGTAATGTTGAGGATAGGAGGAAGCACACACACACACACCACACACAGTCTTTGATGTAGTTATTCTGTCTCTAGGAATTTATCCTAAAGGTGTCCTGGATAAAAGAACAAATATATTTGTACAATGATGTTTATCACATTTGTGTTCATACTAGGGATTAAAAGCAAGAAGTCCTTCAATTCAGGAATAAGGGATAGGTGAAATAAGTTATAGTACACTCATAGTATGAAATAATAAGTAGTCATTAACAAAATGATGAAATTTCTCATCTAATTGGCAATGGCTCATAAAATATTGTGTGACTAAATCAGGTTACAAATCAATATGGACAATATAATCCAGTTTTTGAAGAAAATGATTTTAGGTGTATGTGTTCAAAAAACTAAGGAAAATTAACACTAAAACATTAACAGGGCTTATTCCTGGGTGATGGAAGATAGTCCAACTTTTTAAAAGTTTCTGTGCCAGCTTAACAGTTGGAAAGTTTAAGTTTTGCTCTTGATCAATAGATAAGAATGCCATGTGATGATCACGTTCTATTTTCATTTAGCCTCTTGAAGTTTTAAAATTTATTAAAATCCAAACCAATGCATTTCATTGATAAAATCTTAAATTTTAAAGTTAACCAATTATATATTTAGGCTAAGTCCTTTATGAACTAACATAAATTTTTAATTAAATCCACATTTATGAGACTTTGTACCCAGTTTTAGTCAAAGTAGAGCATTTCTTCCAAAGCCTGGTACAGATACGAAACACACAAAGGGCTGGGAAAATGTTTTTTGCAAGAATAGATCATAGTCACTAATCAGAAAAGGATTCTTTTTGTCCCCTGCTGTCCAAAGGAGTAAAAGATGGCTTAGTTCTTCTTAGAAAAGAGGGAAACAATGGAACCATGATCAATTATTCTTGAGTAAGTCGTTTGTGAGTGTGCATATGTCATTCAGAAGATCCTAATAATGCTGTGTGTCAGGTACAGGGTTGGCCTCACAGCACATGCCGTTTAACAGCCACGGGAAGCCTAGAAAGCGCATGTTCCCATTCCTGTTTCACCAGAAGAAATTGAGCGTCACTGTCTCGTAGATGAGCATTTTAAGTAGGACGGGCATCTGCATTCAAAACAAGCACTCCTGGATGGTTTTGGTGTAGTTTTCCCGGATCCTACTCTTGAAACACTGCCCTATACCATGCACACACATGTTCGCATCCACCTTCTTGGGCATTCACATTTCTTGTATAGAAAAAGTTTTCGTTGGATATGAGTAAATAACACCATTTCCTTTGTTTAGCTTTTGTTTTTAGTTTTGATTTAGCTATACCTGTGCTTGTATGTTATGAAATCATAACCTTTTCCATGTGCATAGTCTCACAAATTACTATAAAATATAAATTTGCACTTATTTGGTAGGTTTGGTACACATGTACACATATATGTATATCTACGTATGATATAAGCACTGACGAAAAAACCCCTAGTGTCTACTGATCTGCTTTACATATATGTTGATACTAAATCTCTATGTCATAGTTATCATGACTCTACCACTGAAGAAGTTCAGAGTGGCTAAATAATTAAAGGTCATTCAGCTTATATGAGATGGCGCCCGCTGGAATCAAACAGTCTGTCTGCCTCCAAAATTTATCTGCTTTCCAGTACAGCAGGAGATTTTATTGCGCTTTGCTCTGTAGAGAGTAACTTGAATTTTGTGCCCCCTGCTGTTCATTGTCTGTAACTCATTTGTGGAAAGAAAATTGAAAAATGTTTGCCCTCAGTATGTATTTCACAAAGAATAGAATACTTTTGTTTAAAAAATACTTTTATGAATTCGATGTTATATCCAGCTTTATTTAAGAGCATTTTATGTAACAAAATCTTACATGTATTTATTTTCTTTATCATATAATATCATAAGACTAGCTAGGAATATCACCTACTAACTATGAGGAAATTGACAATGAATTTTAATGTAACTTCTTTTAATATTGATAGCAATATTAAAATGATTGTTAAATAGCACAAGATGCTAAAAACGGATTTGTGAAGGTTTTTAATTTTTAAAATCCATGTTACATGCTTTGTTCCAAATATAAATAAATACTAAGGTTCTTTATATTTTGATAAATACACATATATTTGACTTGAGGTGGAATACTATGTGAAAAGCAGAAAATAAGAAGCCTATATTCTTTTGGGACTGGCCCACAGACTAAGGTATCAGATAAAGCTACAGGTCTAAGAGGTGAGTACGGTTTGTAATTTGCAGGTGAGAATATTTGATCTACCACAGAAGTAGCCTTTTGTGTTTTGACTGTGTAACTAAATTCATCTAAGGTAACTTGCTAAATCTGGTAAGTGGTCACTCACATTTCTCTCCACAAATTAAAAAAAAACAATTTTTTTTAACGTTTATTTATTTTTGAGACAGAGAGACAGAGCATGAGCGGGGGAGGGTCAGAGAGAGGGAGACACAGAATCTGAAACAGGCTCCGGGCTCTGAGCTGTCAGCACAGAGCCCGATGCGGGGCTCGAACCCACGGACCGCGAGATCATGACCTGAGCCGAAGTCAGCCGCTTAACCGACTGAGCCACCCAGGCGCCCCTCATTTTTTTAAATGTCCACATTTGAAATTAGGTATGGCTTTATTGTTAAGATTTTTATTTATTTTATTTTTTTTAACGTTTTATTTATTTTTGAGACAGGGAGAGACAGAGCATGAACGGGGGAGGGTCAGAGAGAGGGAGACACAGAATCCAAAACGGGATCCAGGCTCTGAGCTGTCAGCACAGAGCCCGACGCGGGGCTCGAACCCACGGACCGCGAGATCATGACCTGAGCCGAAGTCGGATGCTTAACCGACTGAGCCACCCAGGCACCCCTCCACAAATTTTTTAAATACCTACCCTGAGTGGCTTCTGCATATGTGTCAGTGCTAGTGGTTGGCTACAGAGCTTCTGAAAGTTCCCAATGTTCAAATCAATTTTTCTGAAAATCCTTGACGCAGAGCCTGACATTTCTACATCAGCTATACCTTCGGCTTAAGATATTGGACATTTAAATGTGGAAAAAATGTGTTACATTTTTATTGGTTTTTAAGCTTTTAGGAAGAGTAAGCTTGGGATACGTGTAGAGAATTCCTTAGCTCATACAATGCTTTACTTTCTTCCTGGCTTTTTCCTGAACACCTGCCTTACTCCTTCCTTTAAAAGATCCTCTCTACCTACCATCTGCCATCTGTAAATCTCCTTTCACTCTCCCATAATCAACGTAGACTTCGGTACCTGGTTTTCATTCTTACCATATGCCCTTGATTTAAGCGTCAACGTGAATGGTAATGCTCTGGTCTGGACTCAGTTCTGATTCCCGCAAGTCTAATGACCTTTACCTCTGCTCCACTTCTGCTATTCACCTCTAGCTGTACAGTGTGCTCATACTTAGAACCACTCCATCTCTAAAGTCTTACACTCAGATGTCCACTCTCTGGACACATACCTCTTCTATTCTTACAAATTTCTCACTCTCTTGGTACCACTATGCATGAATACCACTTTCAACACTTCCAGTTTCTTAATTATCCTTCCACTCCATCGTCTTCTCTATATTTACCAATGAATCCCACAACCACACAGATTAATACCACTACAGATTTTTAGTTTTCACCTTCAGCTACTCCTCAGCCTTGTGTACCTGTCTCCGGCTCTCTGTGTAAATTTCCCACAGATACTATTTGCAAACTTCAAAGTCCTATAGCCCCTTATCATACTTTCCACAGGAGACCCCCTTCCTCTCATAGCAGATGATTTATCGTAACTGTTCTTTCCTTTGTCCCCGCCCTCCACCTACCCTCTAGATCCATCCCATTCCCTCTTTCCTCCTCAGGGAACTCACAATATCTTGTCGTTATTTCTATCCATCTAGCTGCCCACATCAATAACTGGCCTCAGCATTTTCCCTTCTCATTCTCCTACCCTTTACAGTCCACCTGGTTTCCTTTGTTCTCTCAAATACATGCGCTTCTCTTCCTTCGTGCCCCTACCTACCTTACTTGTGGCTCTCATCAGCAGGGCCTGGGGGACCGTAAACGTCTATGCAGTGATCTCTCTGCTGCCGTTCTTGGTTTGCCTGCTACCTGTCCCTCTCCTTGACCCGTGTTAAACAGTTACTTGGGTGATTCTTTTCCGAACACACATACAATCTTATCATGTCTAAAGTCCTTCATGTCTAAGTCCTTCAATGTCTCCCTGTACCCTTTAGGAGACAAAAGACTATACTTCTGTAGCCTAACACTGAACCACTGACTCAAGCAGCGCCTCATATTTTGTGTTTCTGCAGTACTGAATTACTAGTGTTTTTTGTATTCACTGTTGTTCCATTTCTGTATGCCTTTGGACATGTCCTTCTGGCGGCACGGCATATCCCTAAGTTGGTAAACTCCTTTTTATCCTTGGAAATCCTGCTCAGGCATTACCGCCTCTAGGAACTCTTCCATGGTCCCTCTTCCTCCTGTCATCCCCAGATAGAATTATTTCCTTTACAACTTCTGTGCTAAGTATACACTTCTAACTACTGCATATACCACCCTCTATATTTTACTTATTAGTTTACAGGTACCCTTAAGACTGTCTTTCTCATCTTGCCGATTGTTCCTCGGTCATACTGAGTCTTATCTCACTTTGTCTTCGTATCCTCAGCGACTGGCATCTAACAGCCACAGGTCTTCAAAACTTTTTTGGTGGTGGTGGTGTTTTCCTGAGCTGAGATGAATAGAACCAAGTCTCTATGGTTTTTCATGTATTGCTGTCATGATGATGTGTATGTGCGTCTGTGTGTATATGTATCCGTACAATGCTTTGTAAATGTGGAAGAAGTGAATGAGAGGCAGACTACTGGCAGGAGGCTAGTAAGGAGATCATTTCGTAAACGCTCCATGATTGCTGCCCTATTCAGCTTTTCCCAACTCTCGAGGCTAATAAGTAGTACCACGCAGGCACACACGTACACACTGGGAGTGCCTTTATCTTCACCATTAGCTTATTGAGTTAGAATTGTGTTTGTGAATCTGCGACCTCGCCAGATGGTACATTTCATGAAAGCAGGTAACCGGTTTGTGTGTGTGTTATTGGTGCTCATATAGGGTTTTATTCACTAAAAGGAAGGTACTGTGAATAAGATATGAAATGTAATGGCAACAAAAACCTCTACTTAAAATTAATAAAAGGCATTTAATTGTGAGCTATTATCTTTCTAATTGGGATTCCTATTTCCACTCTTGTTTTCCCTCAATCCGCTCTCCAAACCTTTTTTTTTTTTTTTAAACCAAAGTGAGGGGCGCCTGGGTGGCGCAGTCGGTTAAGCATCCGACTTCAGCCAGGTCACGATCTCGCGGTCCGTGAGTTCGAGCCCCGCGTCGGGCTCTGGGCTGATGGCTCAGAGCCTGGAGCCTGTTTCCGATTCTGTGTCTCCCTCTCTCTCTGCCCCTCCCCCTTTCATGCTCTGTCTCTCTCTGTCCCAAAAATAAATAAACGTTGAAAAAAAAAATAAACAAATTTAAACCAAAGTGAATGTTTACTTAGAATGAGAGAAGCAATGCAATGACAACCAGTTACAAATTTTAAAAAGCTGACAAATGCCAGGCATTAAAAAAATCCTTAAAAATATTTAACTGCCTGAACCACCCCTCTACTTAACCTATATTTTTAACTTCGAAGTATTTTTTTAAAGTTGATTTATTTTGAGAGAGAGAGACAGAGACAGAGAGAGAGAAAGCAGTAGAGAGGTAAAGAGAGAAGGAGAGAGAGAATGTTAAGCAGGCCCGACTCCAGGCTCAATCCCAAGAACCGTGAGATCATGACCTGAGCTGAAATCAAGATCTGGACACTCAGTGGACTGAACCACCCAGGCGCCTAACTTTTATGTATTTTGATTGACTCTTCCTTTGAAAATTTTGTAACACATTTTCTTTGTGAAAGTAAATAGTTTGCTAATATCTTCAGCATAGTTGATCAAAATTTTTTATTATTGAAAATTTAGAGAAGTTGATTTCAATCATAACTTATTTAGTAATAATATGTCAGTTTTTAGTAGTGCTAATTTTGGGGAAATCTGTGGAGTTCCTTATGTGAGCTTAGTGATTACAGAACATTTCAAGTTTTTCTTGATCAGTGTGATTAACCTTAAATATTCTTGAAATTACTCACTAACCTGTTGCCAAGCTGTTGTCATAGAAGGGTATTATCAATTCTAGACTATCCTTGTAGTTGCTACTCTACTCTAGAGTTGAGTTCTCTACTCAAATCAACAAGAAATTTTTTCAAGTTTAAAGTTTCAGTGTATTTATAGGATTCATTCCCCTTCAATTACCAAAAACATTTGGAGTCTATTACTTCTATTTAAAATGTGTCTCGGGGCGCCTGGGTGGCTCAGTCGGTTGAGCATCCGACTTCGGCTCAGGTCATGATCTCGCGGTCCATGAGTTCAAGCCCCGCGTGGGGCTCTGGGCTGATGGCTCAGAGCCTGGAGCCTGCTTCTGATTCTGTGTCTCCCTCTCTCTCACCCTCCCCCGTTCATGCTCTGTCTCTCTCTGTCTCAAAAATAATAAATGTTAAAAAAAAAATAAAAATAATAAAATAAAAAAATAAAATGTGTCTCAGGGCACCTGGGTGGCTCAGTGCCTCTTGATTTCAGCCCAGGTCAGGATCCCAGCGTCATGGGATGGAGCCCTGCATCGTGCTCTACACTTAATGTGGAGCCTCCTTCGGATTCCTCTCTCCCTTTGTCCTCTCCCCCGCTCTCACAGTGTCTTGCTGTCGTGCTGTTTTTGGTTTGATCAAAAAAAATTTTTTTTCTTCTGGTTCACTTTTTTGTCACAATGATTTCTGTTGATTTCATATAGTAATATATACAAACTAATTTTATTGTGTGATATATATAAATGTGTATGTTATATTGTTAAATATATTCTTGAAGAAGAAAACTTCTGTTTTGACTACAGATGAGAACTGAATCCTACACTTATAATTTTCTACATCTGGGGGTTGGAAAGATTTGACTCCATTGTCCACAGACTACTGGTGCTCCGTGCCTCTGACCCTGCACTTTTTAGGTTCTGATGCCAGGTAAGTTGTCTCAGTAGGGGTAGGAGTATTCCTGGAAGCTATTTCTACATCCAAATAGCAATAACTTGGGGGGCGCCTGGGTGGCTTAGTCAGTTGAGCGTCACACTTTGCTCAGGTCATGCCACGATCTCACGGTTTGTGGGCTTGACCCACAAATCGGGCTCACTGCTGTCAGCCTGTCAGTGTGGAACCTGCTTTGGATCTTCTGTCCCCCTTTCTCTGCCCCTCTCCTGCTAGAACTCTGTCTCTGTCTCTAAAACATTTAAATAGCAAAATCTTAACGTTGCATGAAAGTGCTTCTGAAACCACACCTTTTAAAAAATGGTAAATCCTATCACATTAGTGCCCCACAGGAACCCTTCAATGTTTCCCATTGCTCTTATAATAAAATCAAACCTCCCTACTGGAACCTACAAAACCTTGTATGCTTTTGGCTTTTCCCATCTCTCCAAACTCATCTTCAAGATTCTCTTCTTGCTTTTTCTCTTGTCCAGCCATACTGATTTCATATCAGTTTCTGAATTTTGCCAAATTTTGTTTTTCTTGCCCCAGGGCACTAATATCTAAATTTTGCTAACCTAGACACTTTTTTTCCTAGTCTTCTTCATCAGCTTTAACGTGTACCTGGATGATCCCTTTTCAGAGAGGCATTCCTTCTTACCCTATTCTAGACAAGCTTTCTTTTGCCTTTACACAACCTCCTTTGGATGTTACTTGTCTTTTGAGTTCTCTAAATACTTCTTCCAGAATGCATGAATTTTCTCAATCAACCTCCCTTTCCTAATATTCCATTATTGCCCATTAAATGCCTATGACATATGTGTGTGTATGTATATAGGCATATGTATGTATGACTATATATTTTCTGTATTTATAAAATAGCTGTTTGGATACCTCAACTTAAATATCCCATTATAATATATTTATGAGTCCCACTCTGAATTGATCATTTCCCTCCCCAAATCTGTTCAGCCTCTCGCATTCCCTACCTTATGTTACCACCAACTATTCACTTGTTTGCCCAAGTCAGAAACTCACGAGTTACCTAGATTCCCTTATTCACCCTTCCGTCCTATCTGTCACTAAACGTTGATTTCACTTCAGCAACATCTCGCAGATCTTCGCTACTTCTAGGACATAATTTCTTACTGGAGTCATTGCAAATGCCTCCCAGGAAGCCTCTTCTATTTAACACTGCTGTATCCCCCTGCCCTCAAAATCTGCCCTCCATAATGGCTGTCAGAATGATCTCGCAAAATACTCAAAAGGACAAACTAAGAAAGAGTTAAGACCTAATTCATGTCCTCTTCTGTTTCATTTCCCCACTATCCGTTCCCCAACCCCAGCTACCCCACACTGGACACTTTGCCTTGGGCACTTCCTCCCCTCCTTTCCTGCCTTCTTTCCTCGGGCCAAATGCAACACACCAGGGGCCCAGCTCTGAAAACCGCTCCGACGCCCTAGCCCTAGCCCCGAGTCAGGTACTGCGCTCCCAGCCTAAATCTGCTCCTCTGGCACAGTACTTAGCATGCCCCCCATCCCCCCCAAGTGCCAGCTAGCGCAGGCGCCCGCCGGGTTGTGAGCCCGGGGACGACCAAACTACCCCGTTCCCCCCGGCAGCCGCCCCACGCCTCCTGCCTCCTGCCAGCACCCAGAGGGGCGAAAGAAATGAAAGAATAAAGGTGAAGACTGAAAATAAAAGATTCGGATGGAGGTGCTTCAACCATTCTTGGTCTTTGGGGACGGCAGTCTGAATGACATTAAGGTAACCGTTGCTGGCAGCTCGAATCCTAGCAGGACTCGGCGGGGAGAGCGGCCCGCGCCGTCGGGGCCGGCCGGCAGCTCTGACGCGGGAGGCCTCGCTCACAGAGGCGGCCTCGCTCACAGTCGCTGCCTGGAGCCCGACGCCCGCCCGGCGCAGGCGGCTCGCCTCGCGTCTCCCCGTCTCCGGCGAGCAGGGCCGCCGACTGGGGTCCCGGAGGCTGTTCATGCGGGCGCGCCCCGTCCAGGGCGAGCCTGCCAGCACCTCGGAGAGGCCACCCCCGGCCTCCTCCGCACTGCGCGCGGACAGCCAGAAGCCCCGCTCGCCCAGCACGCCCGGGAGGCGCGCACGCTGCCGGCTTAACGGTTCTGGCCCCGCGCGGCGGAGCTCCGGCCCCGGCCCCGCAGGCCCCGCCCCCGCCCCCGCCCCCTGTCCGCCTCGCGCCCCTCGGAGCCGTAGTCGGCCCCGCCTCCGCTGCCGCCGCCCCCGGCCTCGAGCGGACGCGCGGCGGGAGCCGTTCCCCGACGGGCAGCGGGGCGCTGGGCCGCCGCGTTTGGGTTGAGCGCGGCGACGCTGCTGCCCCGAAATCCTCCCCGATCTTGAGGCGGTAGGTGGCTGGGGAGGATGAGCAGATCTGGGGGGTGGGGGGCAGAAGTCGGGCCGGGGGTGTGAGGAGGCGGTGGGCGCCCTCTCCGAGCTCGGACCCCGGGAGAGTTGTGAGGGAGGGGGTCCCCGGGGTCGGGGGGGGGGACAAATCCGGCAAGGCCCCCCAGGGCCTCCTAGGTGGGTGGTAGAGTGCTAAGGGGGCGAGCCCGTCGGGAGGAAAGGGTGGTGACTGTTGTGGGAACACCTGGCGAAGGGCGAGGGGCCAGGGGCCCAGGGAGAGTTCCGCTGGTGAGGGCATAATTAAAACAAAAAACAAAAACGCCAGAAAAAAGTAAGTACATAGCGCCCTCTGTCCCAGGACCTGGTCCTTGGTGGTGCGATGGTTTGAAGACTTTGTCCCCCATACCCTGGCACCATCACTACTAATTTGAGGCAAATTTCAACAGTAAATCAATAATTAATTAGATTAAATTACAGACAAGAAAAAAGAAAGCCCAATAGGAAAAAGAGAGCCAAGAAACATATATACGGTTAATTCGCAGAATCAAATGGTTCGTGAAAGTAACTGAAGGTATTTCGCAGAAGTTGTAAGTAAAGATACGCCATTAAAAAAACCTGAGATATAATTGACATCTAACTAGGTTTCAGGTTTACGACATAATGATTCAATATTTGTATCAAGAGGTTTTAATTACTGATATTTTAAGCAAAGTTAAAGAAAAGGACAGTTACATCAGTTATGACCACAAGCGCACGTTATCTGGACAGTTTTTATCCTACCTAAGTGTTAAATTTTGTTTGTATTACAAGGTACATCACAGACCAAAAAGTTTTTTTTTGGTAAGTTGTAAAGAGAAGGTATGAAATGGAAAGTATTTTATGGAATGCTCTCTCCTCTTACAACTTTTTGATAGTTTAAATTTTTCTCTCATTTGGCAGCCTGATTTGTGGAATATAAAATATCTTTTATCACCTAAGTCGTAATCGGTTTATGTCTTAACTCCCCTGTATTTCCTTTATATTATTTTCATCTCTCAGTTTATCAGTCTGTGCTGTTTACTTGCAAAGAGCATTTGGTTTCAAGGAATCCTAACTTAGCATAATAGTATTTTGAAGTTGAAAATTGAGATTAAATCCTGTCTGATTATCACATGGGACATATACATGAGGTAGATGAAGGCATGGTCTTTCCACTTCTCAGATTATTTAATTTTATATGATTGTATTTCTTTTTGTTTTAATTCCAGTGTAGTTAACAAAGTGTTATGTTAGTTTCAGGTGTATAACATAGTGATTCAGCAATTGCATGTATTACTCATTAAGATAAGTGACTCTTAATCCCATTCACCTATTTCCCTCATGCCCCTGCTTCACCTTCCCTCTGGGAACCATTTGTTCTCTATTTTTAAGGGTGTAGGGTTTTTGTTTTTGTTTTTTTTTAATCTCTTTTTTTTCTTTGTTCATTTATTTTGTTTCTTAAATTCCACAAGAGTGAAATTTTGTATTTTGTGTTTTTCTGACTGGCATATTTCGCTTAGCATTATACTCTAGATCCATCCATGCTGTTGCAAGTGGGGGGGATTTCAGTCTTTTTTATGGCTGAATAATATTCCATTGTGTGTATATGTGTATATATAAGCGTATGTGTGTGTATATATGTATATATATCACATACTCTTTATCCATTCATCTGTATGATCTTATTAATTGCAGCAGAATCATCAGCATTTTCTAAAGAAATAGAGAATTTAGATTGGAAATTATTAGTATCCAGCTTCTAAATACAGTACATAGTATTTTTCTTAAGTTGTGACCTGTGGTAAGTTTGGCACTGTTATACCATGTCTACAGAATAAGGAAAGCATAGTAATCATGTAATTTATTTAGTATTCTAAGAAAAATTATAAATTGAGGAAATGGAAATTATTTATATATGCTAGTTTATTCAGCAAGTCTATTTATGTATAAATGTTCTAATTCATTAAAAAAACCCCATATACACAGTGTCCATATGGAATAGTAGAGAGTCCTATGTCTTTCTTTTACTTACCAAACATGCAAGTTTAGGGACAAGGGCATGAACTTTATAGTTAAATCCTCATTTTTGCCATATATATACTAGGTGATCTTGAGAATCTCTCTTCTTTTTCTGAGCATCAGGTTTTACATCTGTAAGATGACTAATAGTGATTCTCTACAGTACTTAATGTGTGGCTCAAAATGAAATAACATATGTAAAGCATTTAGCATGTAATAGGACCTCAAAAATGGAGTTTTAATAAAAAATGAATGGCATACGTTGCATAGTAAGATTATGTCCCAATTGGTCTGGGACATTGGTGGGTCCTTGGGATTTATATTTAGTTTGAATTTTTCTTTTTGAACAGAAAAGGAACCTAAGATATACTTTAGTATTGCTAGACGTAGAATAGCAACTGAAGCTTCCTGACATGGCAGTTGGCTTTTTGAGATGATTTGTTAACTATGTGTAAACTTGAAACAAAACAAAACAAAACAAAACTATTCAGTAGCTAGTTTTCAGCATGTATTAATAGAATGAAAATTTTGAGACAGTGGATCAAAACGCTTTTTTAAAAAATATACCACAAAGCTATATATTCATAGTTTAAAAGACAACTCTATGATTGGCCAACTACTTGTTATCCAGTGTTTTAAGTACGATTTTTTTTTGCTTCTGCAAGTGTTGTCCTTTGTAACAGTTGATACCATAAAGGCCTGCCCTAGGTAGTATTAGTAGCTTCAAAGGAAACTTTTGGAGCTCTATATTGGGTGAGTGAAGCAGGCATTAGTTTAAGATTGAAGTTATTTTGTATAATATTTTTGTAGTTAAATCTTTATGATTTTTGACCTAAACTGAGAGTTAGGCTTTGGTTTGTGGAGTCCTGTCCTTCATAGATTTCAATCCTGTGATTCAGTTTTAATAATAATTACTGTAATAATTAATGTAAATACTTGCCTTTTCCATTAATAACACTGTTTAAGACATGATGCTGTTGTATACTGTGAATTCCAAACTTATTCCCTATAATGTCAGTGTCTCTGTATAGAAACAGTTTACTTAAAAAATTAAATACTATATGACATCATCTTGTCTCATTTCCTTAACTGATAGGAATTTATGTATCTGGAGCCTTTGCTATATTTTTCCTACTATAAATTGAAAGGGTGGGCGATACTAAAAGATCTTTTATTTTTTGTTTATATACTTGTGTTGCAAAATCATATAATAGTTCTGTAACTCCCCAACTCTTGAAAATCCCTAGTTTGAATACCGTGGATTTGCATTGCTCAGCAACTGGAAAAAACTTTACAACCTATCAACTCAATTTCAGCTGAGCAGTGAAAAACAAGAAAGTGTGTGCCAAAGTACTCTATTGTATTCTGATTCATTAGTTTCATATGGGAAACAGGATGGAAAGTTACTACATGCTAGTATTAGGGTCCTAATTAAAATGTCTAGGATAAACATTAAATAACACAACATTAGATTGCTTTTTGGTCCTTATTTAAGATTTTCTTTCCACATAGAAAATGTTCAATAAATATTTGTCTGAAATATTTTTTTGGTACATATGCCTATAAGATTTTTCTTGTTTCTTATTATATCAAAGTTGTATTGCCAAAAAGTACGGACGGCATGAGTTTTGTTTAGAAGGTTGCTAATAGCCATGTTGAAATACCAGTTAAGAGACACATCGCAAAAGCTCCATAGGTATTAATGAGGAATACTAGCTGGCTCTCCAAACTTCAGGAAAAAAGTAACTGTTTTTGCACTTAGTTATCAGTGCTAACTTTGAGAAGTTGTTTATAAATTTATGATTTTAACATTTGAGTAATGTCTAGAGCCATTTTTTTTTACTTATTGTTTAATTGAAATCCAACTTAGTTAACATGCAGTGTAATAATGATTTCAGGAATAGAATTTAGTGATTCATCACTTACATATGACACCCAGTGTTCATCCCAACAAGTGCCTCCTTAATGCCCATCCCCCATTCAGCCCATCCCCCCACCGAACACCTCTCCAGCAACCCTCAGCTTTTAATCTTATTTAAGAATCTCTTGGGGCGCCTGGGTGGCGCAGTCGGTTAAGCGTCCGACTTCAGCCAGGTCACGATCTCGCGGTCCGTGAGTTCAAGCCCCGCGTCAGGCTCTGGGCTGATGGCTCAGAGCCTGGAGCCTGTTTCCGATTCTGTGTCTCCCTCTCTCTCTGCCCCTCCCCCGTTCATGCTCTGTCTCTCTCTGTCCCAAAAATAAATAAACATTGAAAAAAAAAATTAAAAAAAAAAAAAAGAATCTCTTATGGTTTTGTCTCCCTGTTTTTTGCTTCCCTTCCCCTTTGTTCATCAGTTTTGTTTCTTAAATTCCACATATAAGTGAAATCATATATTTGTCTTTCTCTGACTTACTTTGCTTAGCATAAAATGTCCCGAGGCATTTATAAATAGGTAAAAGTATGTTTTTGGAGCTAACAGGGAGTTATTAACCCTATTATATACTTAGGGAAACAGTTATTTAGGTAATGATCTGCTTAAAATCATATGGTTGCATTTGTCTTTGGATAAGCAGATATAAAGTCAGGTGGAATTTTATTTTTAGTTTTGTCTTAATAGGCATCATAATTTGAAAAGCTATATCCTATTCAGGCATCAGAAAGTTTTAGTTATATTTAGAAGGTATTTAAATTTATAGATTTATTTAGTAAAACCAATTATGTTGCAGGTACTATGATACGAAGATAAGTAAGATACAGTTTTTTCGGTGTCAGCTAACTCGGTCTAATCAGACACATGAAATAGATTTACTGTGGTACATTTTAGAATAGTTAATAAAATACAGTAGGGGTCAGTGGAAGAGGAAAAATAAATTATTGTTATTTTACTGTCAACTATTTGTTAGGAACTAGAAAGCTTCATGTGAACTATTTTATTTAACGTTACTGTTGAGACATGAGAATATTTTCCAAGCAAGTAACTTGACCTTGGTCTTGAAAAATGAATAGCACTTTGGGAGAAGAACAGCAGGGAGAGTGAAGGAACTCCAGAATGTATAAGTATAGGGTAAAACCAAATAACATTTGTGAATTCAACAATCTATTAAACACCCACAGTGTTCTAGACACTGTACTAGACACTGGTGATAGACCTGTGTGATAGAACTGTAATTTAACAGTCAGGTAAAAGGTAATTGCGACTAGTGCAGTAAATACCACATTGGAAGAGGGTAGATACAGGGGTGTTTTGTGAGCACATAAGGGTACGAACCTGTTCAGTTCTGCCTGGGTATGGGGTGGAAAATGGTTGGGGAGATTCTTGATTCTTTTTGGCCAGAAGCGTGAACATGGCATGCTATCACTTCCTAGACTCAGGATCTTGGGCAAGATACCTAATTTCTCTAAGCTTGATCTGTAAAATTAGTATTATTGAAAAATAATGAGGCTAACATTTATTGAGCTCTTACTGTGTGCCAGACATTGTGCTAATACTTTATACATATAATTTAGTTTTCACATCAAACCTAGGAGGTAGAGGCTATTGTTTTCCGTAGTTATATAACTAGGTGCTGGAGCCATAATATTAACAACAGGTAGGCTCACCTGAGACCTGAGATTTCACTCTTCATTGTGCCTAATTGATAGAGTTGTTCTGAATCTTAAATAATGTAACTTAGGTAAATAGTTTACTCTGCATGACACATGAATGTTGGCCTCTGTTTCTATTATGAATAATCCAGGAGGTGATGAGGAACTGACGTTTTCTAAGCAGGTGTGTGTATGTAAAGGGATCATAGTTTGGAGAGAAAGAGGTTATATTTACCCATTTGTTCAGCACCTACTTTGGATCCAGTCCAGGTACTGTTAGTTGCCAGGGAAAGGGGGTGAATGAAAATATTGTTCCTCAGTTACAGAATCTGCTCCTCACTTTTGCCAAGTATGGAAGACAAACAGCCATTATGTAGAGTACAATGTTCTTAATGCCATGATGTGGGCATAATCTCTGTGTCCCAGGAACATAGGGAGACAAGGGAGTTTTAAATCCCACTGAGTGATCAGGGAGATGAATTCAGAGTTATTGTGGAACCAAAAGAGTAGTGGCGAGAATGAAGAAAATAGATTTGAGAAATAGTTTGGAAGTAGAATGGACAGGAATTAAGAGACTAATGGTGTGGAGACTTTTATTTTAGATCTTATTTAGCCAAAGTTGGTCTGAGGGAGTTGGTGAAGACTTTAAGGACTACAGGAGGACGAGCATCTTTGGAGTCAAAGTAATGAATTTGATTTTGGATATGTTGAATTTGAGGTGTCTGTGATAAGATATAAATGGAAATATCTTTAGAAAAATAGAACTGGGATTTAAAAGAGAGGCAGGTGCTATATGTATAAATTAGGGCATGTCTATCACGTAGATAGGTAGTTGAAATCATGAGGAGAGTAGATCAGGTCAACGAAGAGGATCGAAGCCAAATTTGGAAGAATTCCTGAATTTCATTGGAGAAAGGAAGAGGAATAAGCTAAGGAAGTTAGAAGAGGTAGTCAAAGGTATAGGAAACCAAAAGAAAAGTCAGGCAAGTTAAAGGAGTAAAATGTCTTAAAAGAGGGAATGTTCCATCGTGACAGATGCTATAAAGATTGTCACGTATTATTTTAAGGGCTTGTGATTTTTTCCACCTTAATTCCTTAACTTATAAGGTGTAGGTATCTTCAAATGAGTGTTGTGGTTTTATATATATATAAATATATATAAATATTATATATAATATAAATATAAATATATAAATATATAAATATATATAAATATAAATATATATAAATATATATAAATATTATATATAAATATAATATAAATATAAATACATATAAATATATATATTATATATATATACACACACACACATATATGTATATATGTATATATGTATATAAAATTTGTTAAAGCATTTTGATTATCTTGTCAAAAAGATCAGATGTCTTTTTCCCTCTTCAAGTATGGAACTTCAAGGTCTTTGTGATAATGGAAACCAAAAAATTGATTGGTAAACCGCTTCAACCAGCAAGACCTGTTCGTCATCTGACTTCTCCCCCTGGTAAGTAATCTCGGGTATACATCTTTAGAGATGAATTGGATAATGGCTAAGTAGTATTTGAAAGGCAAACTCGTATATAAAGTGATTGTTTATGGTGGATAGAGAATAATGAAAACTAATGGTCTCCTTTGAAGAGTTTAAAAGTATTACCAAAGAAAAAGAGTCTTACTAGTCTCCCACTGCATAGGCTACCAGACCAGCAAAGGTAGGAAGAAGAGTAGGTCTTGCCTGAGAAAGACTGTGTGTATTTATTTTCATGTCTCGTTTTCATGGTTAACTGGCTTCTGCTTAAAATGATATTCCCAACCCAAATTGTGCCCGGTGATTATGGTCACTGTAGAGCAAAGCAATCATGAGGGAGAGAGAATTGGCCTTTAAAAAAAAAAATTCCTAACTGCATATAAATGAATGAATGGATGAATTAATTACTGAATACAGGCAAAACAACAGTTACAGGTTAGGGCTATACTTGAGTTGGAACATACAGTATTATTTTTCGGAAAATCTAAACAAAAATTTCTAAAATTAAAAATTTCTCTTTTGCTCACAAAACTGGGATTTGGGGCAAATTCTTAAAATACTTTCCTTAATTGGAATATTAACCTTTTAGTTTTTCACTGTTGAAAGAATGGCTTCTACTAACTTAGGGGTGTGTGTGTGTGTGTGTGTGTGTGTGTACACATACATGTATGCATTTTTAATCAATTAATTATTAAATTAATTAAGTTAAATTAAATATTAATATACAAATCTATTTCTCACCATCCTATCAAAATACTCTTTGGTCTATCCTATTAAAATACTCTTTGGTCCATGTGTTCAACTGAGTAACTTGCTATTCAGAAAAAGGAAAAAAAAAATAGCTCTTTTGTTGGGTGCAAAGATGAAGGAGAAAAGATAGAAATGGCACCAGTTCCTCAATCTTCTGTTTATTCTCCCATCCTTGGTTCTTACAAGGAAGATGGTCTCTACTTTGGTCATGTTTCTTCTGAAGATGGCTGTGTGACTTAAGACAGACAAATGAAATTAAGGAATCTTCTGGACCATAACTTTGGCAGTGTTGATGCCATGTCCCCTCTCTCTCTCTCTTTCTTTTAAATGTTTATTTATTTATTTTTGAAAGAGAGCATGAGCACGGGAGGGGCAGAGAGAGAGGGAGACAGAATCCCAAGTAGGCTGCATGCTGTCAGCACAGAGCCTGGCACCGGGCTTGATCTCATGAACCATGAGATCATGACCTGAGCCGAAATCGAGAGTTGGACGCTTAACCCACTCAGCCACCCAGGTGCCCTGATGCATCTCCTTCTGGTGTGCTGAAGAAGCAGTTGTTTAGGATCAAGTCTCAGATTTTCTTGTAAAGGGAAGGGTATAAAGCCATTGGCAGCAGCTCCTTCTGTGACCAGCCTTTTCACAGCACCTCTCACTCCCTCGTCTGGACAGATGCAGTTTTTTGTTCATCCTTTCCCTCCAAGGCCCTTGTAGGGGCAAAAGGTAGTGGGCTCATCTCTCATTTAATTATATCCTCTTAAGATCCAGAAAGGAGTGGGTTTATTGGGTGGAAAAGCTTAATAAATCAGAAATTAATTTTGGCCTTTTTCAATATACTTCTTCTGTACTCCTTAACTAGCTCACATCCCCCCAAAATTGTTTTTAAGATCCAGATAGAATTACTTCCTTTTGCGAAGCTTTCTTCTATATCACAAAGCCCTAGTATCTTCTCTGTACCTCTCAGATAACTTGTTTTTATCATAGTAATTGTTTATGAGCTTGTTTCTCAAAACAGACCATGAGCTCTTTTATCTCTGAACTCTTTTCACACTTACATACCCATTCCGTAACATAGTGGGTGACATTTCATAGTGTTTTATAGTGTTGAATGAATGTTTGTTGAGTAGAGGAACCATCAGAAAATATTTCAAAACAGTGCCTAGAATATTTTGGGCACTTAAGGTTTTTAGGTTGTGGTAATGGGTATTTAATGTAGTTTTCTTTTTTTCTGTCCTAATAGGAGCAGTATTCCCTTTCAACTTTCAAAACGAATATCCATGCAAAACTCAGTGCTTACAAAGCGGAGTTAGCAGAGTAAGTCCTAGAAATTATAATAAAATGAAGCATTGCAGACTGGAAGGTAACATTTGTTAGATGGGTATTTTATGCCGGGCACTGTGCTGGGTGCTTTATATAGTTTTTTTTTTTTTTGGAATTATTTTTGAAATTATTTTTTAAGTTTATATATTTATTTTGAGAGAGAGGGGTGGGGAGGGGCAGAGAGAGAGGGAGAGTCCCAAGCAGGCTCTGCACTGCCAGTGTGGAGCCTGATGTGGGACTCGAACTCACAAATCGTGAGGTCATGACCTGAGCTAAAATCAAGAGTTTCATGTTTAACAGACTGAACTACCCGGGTGCCCCATGCTTTATATAGTTTTTGAAATTATATTAAAGAAAATTATACCTGTTGCCCACCATTTCCAAGCCTAAACATTTTGCTATATTTGTTTGTTTTAGAAAATGTTAAAGTAAAAACCTAAATAAGATAATGTTCAAAACCCTCTATATCCCTCCACTATCTCATTTTCTTTTTTTAATTTTATCTTATTTTATTTATTCTCAAGTTAGTTAACATACAGTGTAGTCTTGGCTTTAGGATAGAATCCCACCATTTCATTTTCTTCACACCCTCCTCTTCTCACTCCACGTGTAGGTATGTGAGAATAGTTCTCATTGTGCAATGGAATCTTATTTTCTGCCATCCCCAAGCATCGCATTAAGGGTGTGCCTTGGGACTTGTCCTGGAGATGGGTCCAGAGAGGGGGTAGCTGGCCTGAGAGAGACACAGCCACATGCCAGGGTTCCGAGAGGAAGATGAGCTTGAGCCCCGGCCCTGTCACTTCCCAGCCCCGTGACCTGGCGTGAGTGATGTCTTTCACTTGTCAGAGCCTCAGTTTCCTCACCTGAAAATGGGGCTACTAGGTTGGTGTAAGGAGGAGGCAGCAGTGAGCTGAGGCTCCCAAAGTTCTGAGCACTGTGTCTGGCATGTAGTAACTGCTCTCTCCATTTGTGCAGCAGTTCTCCCGGCTGTGTCTGTGGACCGTGTCCCCTCCACCATCCCATTGTCTTCTCACCTTCCTTCTCACCTTCTTCCAAATGGTCTCGATTTGTTACTGTTTTCATGAATGTGTTCATACTTTTGCTACAACAAATAGAATTGTTTTTTTTTTAAAAAATTTTTTTTTTTCAACGTTTATTTATTTTTGGGACAGAGAGAGACAGAGCATGAACGGGGGAGGGGCAGAGAGAGAGGGAGACACAGAATCGGAAACAGGCTCCAGGCTCTGAGCCATCAGCCCAGAGCCCGACGCGGGGCTCGAACTCACGGACCGCGAGATCGTGACCTGGCTGAAGTCGGACGCTTAACCGACTGCGCCACCCAGGCGCCCCTTTTTCTTTTTCTTTTTTTTTTTTTTTAAAAATTTTTTTCAAATAGAATTGTTTTAACTGTTTTGTAATTTTATATAAATAGTATTGTACCCATATGTGTTTTTGCCGTTCTTTTCTCATTTAGGTTTATGTTTTAAACTATCTAACTTTTTGAATAAGTACAATAATCAAAATTGAAAACATGCAAAATGGCATGAATGGAAAATTTCCCTGCAATCTCTATCCCGTAGTCACTGATTTCCTCTGATCAGAAGTAACCATTCTACCAGTTTCTTACGTAGATACTTCTAGAAATAGATAATGCATGCATAAGAATAAGTATATTCATAATAAACAGAATATTAGGCAACTTGTAAAATGAATAAAGCAGTTCTATATGTGCTGACATAAAAAAATCTCTTTTTATATACAAATAACTACATTTATTTTGTTGTTCATTTTCTCTTGATGGGCTTGGCACTTGTTTCTATATTATAGTAAATGCTATAGCGAACATCCCTCCACATATTTTATACATGTTTGAGAGGTTCTCTGTGTTATAAAACTGAAGTAGTAGTAGTATGTTAGCAGGTAATCTCTATAAGAAACGGGTGGTATGTTTTCTGAAGTGGTTGTACTTACATTCCCACCAGTAGTATGTGCCGGTTACAGTTGCTTCAGAGCCTACCACTTTTTAGCCATTTTAGGATGTGAGTGTTAGTATCTAATTATATTTTATTTATTTATTTATTTATTTATTTATTTATTTATTTATAATTTACATCCAAGTTAGCATATAGTGCAATAATGATTTCATGAGTAGATTCCAGTGATTCATTCCCTATGTATAACACCCAGTGCTCATCCCAGCAAGTGTCTTCCTTAGTGCCCCTCACCCATTTAGCCCATCCCCCCACCCACAGCCCCTCCAGCAATCCTCTGTTTGTTCTCCATATTTAAGAGTCTCATGTTTTGTCCCCCTCCCTGTTTTTATATTATTTTTGCTTCGCTTCCCTTCTGTTCATCTGTTCTGTATCTTAAAGTCCACATATGAATGAAGTCATATGATATTTGTCTTTTCTCTGACCGACTTATTTCCCTTAGCATAATACCCTCTAGTTCCATCCATGTTGTTGTAAATGGCAAGATTTCGTTCTTTTGATTGCTGAGTATACTCCATTGTGTGTGTGTGTGTGTGTGTGTGTGTGTGTGTGTGTGTACATACCACATCTTCTTCTTTTTTTCAATGTTTATTTTTGACAGAGAGAGAGACAGAGACAGAGACAGAGTGTGAGTAGGGGAGGGTCAGAGAGAGAGGGAGACACAGAATCTGAAGCAGGCTCGAGGCTCTGAGCCATCAGCACAGAGCCCAACACGGGGCTTGAACTCACGAACCGTGAGATCACGACCTGAGCTGAAGTTGGATGCTCAACCGACTGAGACACCCAGGCGCCCCCATTCCACATCTTCTTTATCCATTCATCTGTCGATGGACATTTGGGCTCTTTCCATAATTTGGCTATGGTCAATAGCACTGCTATAAACATTGGGGTGTATGTGCCCCTTCAAAACAGTACACTTGTATCCCTTGGATATATACTTAGTAGTGCAATTGCTGGGTCATGGGGTATTTTTAACATTTTTGAGGAACCTCTTGAAGTTTTCCATAGTGGCTGTACCAGTTTGCATTCCACCAGCAGTGCAAAGGAGATCTTCTTTCTCCACATCCTCGCCAACATCTGTTGTTCCCTGATTTATTAATTTTAGCCATTATGACTGGTATTAGGTGGTATCTCATTGTGGTTTTAATTCGTATTTCCCTGATGATGAGTGATGTTGAGCATCTTTTCATGTGTCGGTTGGCCATCTGGATGTCTTCTTTGGAAAAGTGTCTATTCATGTCTTTTGCCCATTTCTTCACTGGATTATTTTTTGGGTGTTGAGTTTCATAAGTTCTTTATAGATTCTGGATACTAATCCTTTATCTGATATGTCATTTGCAAATATCTTTTCCCATTCAGTTAGTTGCCTTTTATTTTTGCTGATGGTTTCCTTTGCTGTGCAGAAGCTTTTTATCTTGATGAGGTCCCAATAGTGCATTTTTGCTTTTGTTTCCCTTGCCTCTGTAGACGTGTTGAGTAAGAAGTTGCTGCAGCCAAGGTCAAAGAGGTTTTTGCCTGCTTTCTCCTATAGGATTTTGATGGCTTCCTGTTTAGGTCTTTCATCCATTTTGAATTTATTTTTGTGGTGTAAAACAAGTGGTCCAGGTTCATTTTTCTGCATATCACTGTCCAGTTTTCCTAACACCATTTGCTGAAGAGACTGTCTTTATTCATTTCGATATTCTTTCCTGCTCTTGTCAAAAATTAGTTGGCCATATGTTTGTGGGTCCATTTCTGGGTCCTCTATTCTGTTCTATTGATCTACGTATCTGTTTTTGTGCCAGCACCATACTGTCTTGATAATTAGAGCTTTGTAATACATCTTGAAGTCCGGGATTGTGATGCCTCCAGCTTTGGTTTTCTTTTTCAAGATTGCTTTGGCTCTTTGGGATCTTTTCTGGTTCCATACAAACTTTAGGATTGTTTGTTCTAGCTCTGTGAAGAATGCTGGTGTCACTTTGACAGGGATTCCATTGAATGTATAAATTGCTTTGGGTAGTATCGACATTTTAAAAATATATGTTCTTCCAATCCAGGAACGTGGAATATTTTTCTATTTTTTGTGTCTCCTTTAATTTCTTTCATAAGCTTTCTATAGTTTTCAGTGTGTAGCTTTTTCACCATTCCTTGGTATTTTATGGTTTTTTGGTGCAATTGTAAATGGGATTGGTTCCTTGATTTCTCTTTCTGTTGTTTCATTATTGGTGTATAGAAATGCAACTGATTTCTGTGCATTGATTTTATATCCTGAAACTTTGCTGAATTCATGGATCAGTTCTAGCAGTGTTTTGGTGGAATCTTTTGGGTTTTCCATATAGAGTATGATGTCATCTTCAAAGGGTGAAAGTTTGACTTCCTCCTTGCCAATTTGGATGCGTTTTATTCCTTTGTGTTGTCTGATTGCTGAGGCTAGGACTTCCAATACTATGTTGAATAACAGTGGCAAGAGTGAACATCCCTGACCTTAGGGGAAAAGCTCTGTTTTTCCCCATTGAGGATGATATTAGTGGTGGGTCTTTCATATATACGGCTTTTATCATTTTGAGGTATGATCCTTCTGTCCCTACTTTCTTGAAGGTTTTTATCAAGAAAGGATGTTGTATTTTGTCAAATGCTTTCTCTGCATCTATTGAGAGGATCATGTGGTTTTTGTCTTTTTATTGATGTGATGTATCATATTGACTGTTTTGCAGGTGTTGAATCAGCCCTGCATCCCAGGTATAAATCCCACTTGGTCATGGTGAATAATTCTTTTAATGTATTGTTGGATCCGGTTGGCTAGTATCTTGTTGAGGATTTTTGCATCCTCTAATTATATTTTAAATTTGCATTTTCATAATGATTAATGAGATTGAGCATCTTATCATGAACTTATTTGCCATTTGTATTTTTCTTTTTTTCCTTTTTGGTCAAGGGTCTGTTCAAATATTTTGCATATTTTTAATATTTCGGTTGTTTGTCTTTTTATCAGTGAATTGTAAGAGTGTTGAAAATTAGTATATCATATGTGTGTTTATTTCTAAACTCCCTATTATTTATTGATTTATGTCTTTTCCCCCCAGTTTATGGAGGTATAATTGACATGTAAGATTGTGTCAGTTTAAGGTGTACAGTGTGATGATGATTTGATACATGCAATATGTTGCAGAATGTTTACCAAAATCAATTTAGTTAACACATCCTTAATTTTACATAATTATTTTGTTGTTGTTATGGTGAGAACATTTAAGATGTATTCTTTTAGCAACTTTCAGTTATACAACACAGTATTGTTAACTATAGTTACACACTGTACATGGGTGTCCCATATGTCCGTCTTTTTGTCAACATCACATTTTACTTATAGACTGTTGTAGCTTTATGATAAGCCTTCATTTCAGATAGTGAAAATTCACTGACTTTATTCTTTTTCAAATTTGTCTCAGCTCTCTAGGTCTTTTGCAATTCCATGTAAGTTTTAAGTGAGCTTGTCAGTATCACAGAAAGTCTGTTGGAATTTGATTGAGTCTAAAGATGAATTTGAGAAGAATTAACAACTTAACCATGTTGGCATATCTTACCGCTCTGTGTATTTTCTAGCATAAGGATCTTTTCTTCCACAAACATTCACTTTTCACTAGTTAAGCCAGCCTAACTACTACTAATCCTCCAAGTGTTGTTTAAGCATCACCGCCTATGTAAAACCTTTCCTGACATTTTTAAGTCAAGTTTTATTCTCTTACTCATTCCTTCCATGACACTTTCTGCATATCTTCATTATAGAATTCTCAAATTTTATTGATTTGATTATGTAAGGTTGTAAAATTTGTAAGATTATACATGACTTTATTGTAATATGATAATTGAGATAACAAACTAACATAAAATTTTAGTAGATGTAAGTTCTTATATGCTATGAAAGATTTGAAATAATCAGTGTATTTGAAATGATCAGTATTTTTAGTTGTTAATATATGCATAAATGATAAAGTACATTTTTTTCAGATTTCTTGACGTGTGATTTACAAAAATTGAATATATTTAGGTTATACAACATGATTTTTTATAAAGGTGTACAACCGGTTTAATGAATGTATACATCTTGATATTATTATAACAAGTTAATTACCACGTTCATCACCTGACATAGTTACCAGTTTTTGTGTGTGTGTGTGTGTGTGTGTGTGTGTGTGTGTGTGGTGGGAACAATTAGCAAATTTTAAGCATATAATACAATATTAATAATTATAACCACCATGCTGTATATTAGATCTCCAGAACTTATCTTATAATTGAAAATTTGTATTCTTTGACCAGCATCTCCCCATTTTCTCTGTCCTCCACTCCTGGCAATCACCATTCTATTCTCTAATACTATGGATTTGACTTTTGAAATTTCACATATAAGTGAGATCATACAATATTTGTCTTTCTGTGTCTGGCTTATTTCACTTAGTATGATGTCCTCCAGGTTCATCCATGTTGTCACATATGTCAGGATTTGCTTCTCTTTTTATGGCTGAATAATATCCTATTTATATATTTTTCGTATATCTCTATCACATTTTCCTTACTCATTCATCTGTTGATGGACTTGTGAATAATGCTATCGTGAATAATGATGCAGTGAACATGGGAATGCATAGTCTTCAAGACTGCGATTTTATTTCCTTTTGATGTATACCCCGAAGTGGGGATGATGGATCTTATGGCAGTTTTACATTTAATTTTTTGAGGAACTTCCATAATGTTTTCCAAAATCGCTGAACCAGTTTACATTCCCACCATCATTGTACAAGGATTCCTTTTCGCCCCCAACCCCCATTCTTGCTAGCACTTCTTGTCTTTTTGATAATAGCCTTCCTAACAGGTGTGAGGTGGTATCTCAGTCTAGTTTTGATTTGCATTACCCTCACGATTTAGCAGTGTTAAGCATCTTTTCATGTGCTTCTTGGCCATTTGTGTGTTTTCTTTGGAAAAATGTTTATTCAGGTCTTTTGCCTATTTTTAAATCAGATTATTATTATTATTATTATCATTATTATTATTATTTTGCTGTTGTGTTGTATGAGATCTTTATATATTTTGGATATTAATCCCTTATTGCTAATATGGTTGGCAAATATTTTCTCCCATTCTGTTGGTTGTTGTTTCATTTTGTTGATTGCTGCTTTTGCTGTGCAGAAGCTTTTTAGTTTGATGTAGTCCCACTTAATTTTGCTTTTGTTGCCTGTGCTTTTGATGTCATATCCAAAAAATCATTGCCAAGACCAGTGTCAAGGAACTTTTTCAATATGTTTTCTCCTATGAGTTTTATGGTTTCAGATCTTCTATTTGTTTTTGATCCATTTTGAGGTCATTTTTGTGTAGTGTAAGAGTCCAATTTCATTCTTTTGCATGTGGATATCTAATCTTTTCAAGATTTTTAATCTCTACACCAAGGGACTCATGACCCCAAGATCAAGAGTTGCATGCTTTACTGACTGAGCTACCCAGGCACCCTATTATGTCTTTTTATGTTAGCATTGTAATGTTTTGATTATTATAACTTTGTAATATAGTGTGGAAGTGTGATGCCTCTAGCTTTGTTCTTCTACTCAAGATTACTTTGGCTACTCAGGGTCTTTTGTGGTTCCATATGAATTTTAGAACTGCTTTTCCTATTTCTGTAAAAACTGTTACAGGAATTTTGAAAGGGATTGTACTGAATCTGTAGATCAGTTTAGGTAGTAAGAACTTTGTAACAATATTCTTTCAATCCATGAACACAGGATATCTTTCCATTTATTTGTGTCATCTTTAATTTCTTCAGTGTCTTATAGTTTTCCTCATACAAATATTTTACCACCTTGGTTAAATTTATTACTAAGTATTTTATTCTTTTAGATACTATTTTTAAAATGTTTTTAAATTTTTTTTCAGATTAAAATGTACTTTTCAATTTGATTTTAGGCTTGATTTTAGTGTCAGGGAAGTATGCCTCTGCTGCAATTTTGAAATTTAAAAAACTAATTTTTAAAAAGGACCATAACATTCATATTATAGTTTATTAAATCTAACAGGAACAAAAACCTTGGAGAATGAAAATCTTTGCCATTTTCATATATTTTCTACCTCTACTTAAAAATAAAAATTTTGTTAAAATTTGATTTTTTTTTCCTGATAACTTATTTTGGTGACTCGTACCGTAGAATTATCTCATTACTTTTCATTTTGTCATAGGGTTAGATAACTTTCTGACTTCATGGAGTTACCTTGGTAGCATTTGCGAATATTTAAGGAATGGGCTATAACTTGCTACTACAATGACTGATAGAGCAGAGATGTTCATTTTTTAGGATAGATTTTTCCAGAGAAACCTACCTTAATGAATTACCATGGTTCAGAGTATGGCCTACTGTTTGCAAACTGATTTTTGTCAGCAAAAGAGATGATTTTTTTTAATGTTTATTTATTTTTGAGAGAGAGAGAGCATGAGCTGGGAAGGGGCAGAGACAGAGGGGGACAGAGGACCCAAAGTGGGCTCATCTTTAATGAAACTGATTAGGGCTCAAACTCATGAACTGGGAGATTATGACCCGAGCCAAAGTCGGCTGCTCAACCGACTGATCCACCCAGGTGCCCCAAGAGATGATCTATCTTAAGGATAGATTATATATATTGACCCAAGTTTGTGAAACTGATTTATAAAATCATAAAACCCATTATTTTATCATGAGAAATTTACGGTCTTGTGCTCTGACATTCTCTTATTGGTTCCACTATTATATGCACTAGGGAGATTTACGGGAAGCTAAATTGTAATCGGGGTACTTCTTGGTGAGCATGGAATCAGAAGAGGAGTTAGTTAAAAATCCTGACAAATAGTTAAAGATATCTGTGAATATATTTTGAAAGAATTTTTTGCCTTTAATAAGCATTCTTAGAAGGTTGCTTATCCTTTACAGCCAGAAATAATGTCTTGACTAATACTTTGATTGTTTAGGAAAATAGTTTTGGCTGCTAAAAAAAAAAGTTATATAAAGTTTTTAGGCCATAGTTAAAAGGTATATTTTCTTATTCTTTCAATAGTGTAAGACGAATGGAATGCAAGCCTTTTCTCAAGGTCATAATGAACCACAGCAACATCAGTCTCCAGTTAAAAAAGGTAAATTTTTACCATAATTCTTAAATTTCATAAGGGAGTCTTAGTATTCATGGTAAGTTAATATTTGCTTAGCTGCAAACCTCATGTGCACAGGAAGTTTTATTATATTTTTTGTGGTTGATTTCTGGCTATAGTAATCATGCTATAGGTTTGACTGCTTTAGGGGAGAGACCATAATAGCAAGGCTTATACAAGATAGAAGTTTATATCTGTATCTTTTTTTAAGTATTTTTTATTATTTAAAAAATTTTAATGTTTATTTATATTTGAAAGAGAGAGAAAGAGTGTGATCAGGGGAGGAGCAGAGAGAGACAGACAGAGACAGAATCTGAAGCAGGCTCCAGGCTCTGAGTTGTCCTCACAGAGCCCAATGTGGGACTCAAACTCAAGAGCCATGAGATCATGACTTGAACTGAAGTCGGACACTTAACTGACTGAGCCACCCAGGCACCCCTATTTCTGTATCTTCCGTATCAGCTCATAATTGAGCTGGTGTGTTCATTCTGCTCTGATGAAATACTACTGGACTCAGTCTCATTGCTTTGCCATCTTTAATGTATGGCTTCTGTCTCATTGCCCAAGATGAATGCCTTGGATCCAGCCATCCTGTTCCTTATCTAGCCATCAGGAAGGAAGGGGAGAGGTAGTTCTCCGTAAAAGAATGACCCATAAAGTAGCATGTATCACTTTCACTTGGTATCTCATTGGCCAGTACTTATTCGTGCTGTACAAAACAGACTGGAAAATGTAATCTTTAGCTGAGTAGCCTGCTAATTCTGTTACTAAAGCAGAAGGGAAGAACTGCTCTTGGGGATAACCAATAGTCTCCCCCACCAGCCACTTTTTATTTAATGAAATAAAAATTATTAATTTAGTCTAAATTTTTGTCAATTTTTTTGTTTAAAAGTTATGAAAATACTCTGTTACCTTTTTATTCTAGTATTTAACTCCATATTTATAAATAAAATGTTTAAATTGTTTCCAAATTTAAAATTGTTTTGATATTCTATATTGGCAGCCTATTGTGGAAAATGAGAATTTAATGTCTTCCATGTCACTTCCCTCACTTCTTCACCCTTCTGTCTCCCCTCCCCACCATATAGTCATTTCACAAATTTTAGTGAAAGCATTATCACTCTTTATGTTATATGACTATGTAAATACAGTTGTTTAGCCAAGAGATGCATATGTCTTGCATACAATCCATCGTTTTTTCTTGGAGCATATGTAGCATGTATCAGTACTTCATTCTTCCTGTTTATGGCTGAATGATATTCTGTTGTATGGATATGCCACATTTTATTTATCTCTTAGTTGATGGACATTTGGGTTGTAAAGTTTTTGGCTATGATGGATAGCTATAAATATTTTTGTACAAGTATTTGAACACCCGTTTTCGTTTCTCTTGGATATATACCTGGGAGTAGACTTGCCAGGTCATATGGTTGGTTATTCTGTGTTTAACTTTTTGAGGAACTGTCAAACTGTTTTCCACAGTGGCTGCACCATTTTACATCCCCACTAACAATGTGTGAGGTTTTCAATTTCTTGACGTCCTTGTTAGGATATTTTTTTTATTATAGTAATTCCAGTGGGTGTGAAGTATCTCATTGTGATTTTGGTCTGCATTTCTCGAATAACTAAGGGTATTGAGTGTCTTTTGTTGTGTGCTTGTTGGCCATTTGTGTATTTTCTTTGGAGAAAGGTCTATCCAAGTCCCTTGACCATATTTCGGTTGGATTATTTTGTTGTTGTTGAGTTATAAAAGTTCTGGACACTAGACTCTGATCTGTTTTCTTTCTGCTACTTTCCTTCTTTCCCCCTCCCCTGCCCATGCTCACTTCCCTTGTCCCCCTCCATACACACTCACATACATGTGTATATAAGAAATCTGATATATATATGCATATATATTAGGCCCTTATCAGATGTCTGATACTAGGCTCTTACCAGATATATTCATATCAGGTATATAATTTGCACATATTTTCTACTATACTGAAGTTTCTTTTCATTCTCTTGTTAGTGTTCTTACATGTACAAATTAAAAAAAAATTGATGAAGTCTGATTTATCTTTTTTATTTTGTTGTTCATGCTTTTGATGTCATATCTAGAAATCATTGCCAAATCTCAGATCATGGAGATTTACCCCTATGAGTTTTATAGTTTTAACTCTTACACTTAGGTCATGATCCATTTTGAGTTAGGTTTTGTATATGGTGTTAAGTATAAGCCCAACTTCATTTTCTTTTTTTTTTTTTTTTTTTTTTGCATTGGCTATCCAGTTGCCTCATCACCGTTTGTTAGACTATTTTTCTCTTCAGTGAATTGTCTTGGCACCTTTGTTGAAAATTATTTGACCATAGGAGTATGTGTTTATTCCTGGGCTTTTAGTTCTGTTTCTTTGATCTATATATCTATTCTGTCCCAGTACCACACTGTTTTGATTACTATAGCTTTATAGCAAATTTTGCAACTGGGAAGTGTGAGTCTTCAACTTTGTTCTTTTTCAAGGTTGTTTTGGTTATTTGGGTTTTTTTGCAATTCCATGTGATTTTTAAGATCAACTTTTCCATTTCTGCAAAAAAGGCTCTTCTTTCAAAAGGAATTTGGTAGCAATGACAATGAATTTGTAGATCACTTGGGGGATTATAACAATATTAAATATTTCAGTCCATGAACATGGGGTGTATTTCCACTTATTTTAGTCTTTATCAGCATCTTAGTTTTCAGTGTACAAGTCATGTACCTCTTTGGTTTAATTTATTCCTAATTATTCTTTGTCAAGCTAATGGAATTGTTTTCTTAATTTCCTTTTTTTTAAGTTTATTTAGAGAGAGAGATGAGAGAGAGGGCAGAGAGAATGCCAAGTAGGCTCCACACTGCCAGTGTAGAGCCCAATATGGGGCTTGAACTCGTGAACCGTGAGATCATGACCTGAGCCAAAATCAAGAGTCAGATACCCAACCAATTTAGCCACCCAGGCGCCCCTTTAATTTCCTTTTTTGATTGTTCATTGATAGGGTAGAAGATACAGTTGATTTTGTGTAGGGACATTACTGTCAGCTTACAAAAAATAAAAAGGATGATAAGAAAATACTATAAATAGTTAAGTGTATGCCAGCAAAGCAGATAACCTAGATGCAATAGAAAAATTACTAAAACACAGAAATTACCACAACTTCTTAAGATGGTATAGAATATCTGAATGAACATCTAGCAAGTTAGGAGATTGAATTTGTAACAAAAAATATCCTACCAAAGAAAAGTCCAGGACTTGATGGCTCCACTGGTGAATTCCATCAAACATTTAAAGAAGAATTAATACCACTTTCTCAAATTCTTCCAAGAATTGAAGAGGAAGGAACACTTCTCAACTATCCTTTGGGGCAAGTATTACTCTGATACCAAAGCCAGACAAAGACATCATGTGAAAAGAAAACTACAGATCAATATCCCTTAGAATATAGGCACAAAATACTAACAAACCAAATCCAGCAGCAAAGAAAAAAGATTATATACCATGGCCATGTGGGATTAATCCCAAGAATCCAAGAGTAGTTCAGTATGTGAAAATCAATTTGTGTAATAGACCACATTAACAGAAGGCAGGGACAAAAACAAAACAAAACAAAAAAAAACAACCATCACCATCTCAGCTGATGCAGAAAAAGCATTTGACAAAATCCAATGCCCTTTCTTAATAAACACTCTTAGCAAGCAAGAAGGAAAAGGGAATTTCCCCAACATAATAAAGGGTATATATCAAAAACCCATAGCTAACATCATAATTAGTAGTGAAAAACTGCAAGTTTTCCCCCACCAAGATCAAGAACAAGGCAAGGATACCCACTTTCACCACTTAAATTCAACATTATACTGCAAGTTCTAACCAGAGCAGTTAGTTAAGAAAAAGAAATAAAAGACATTCAAATTGGAAGGGACAAAGTAATGTTATATCTATTCACAGGTGATACAACCTTATCCGTACAAAATCCTAAATCCATAGTATAGTAAATGTAAAAAATTATTAGCTAATAAATGGATTCAGCAAAGTTGCAGGTTACAAAATCTTTGTTATTCATGATTTTAGTAATTTGAGTCCTTTTTCTAGTTGACCTTTGTCATTTTGATCTTTTCAAATAATCAACTTTTGGTTTATTGATTATTACTTTTCTATCTCTATTTCATTTATCTTTAATCTTTATTATTTGATTCTGCTAGCTTTTTATTAGTCTGCTCTTTTTCTAGAAGTTCTTAATATTTGATGTTAGGTATTTGAGTTCTTTTTAATTTTTATTTATTTATTTTTAAAGTTTATTTATTTTGAGAGAGTACAAGCCGGGGAGGGACAGAGAGGGAGAGAGAGAATCCCAAGCAGGCTCTGTGCTGATAGCATAGGTAGTACCTGACACGGGGCTCAGTCCCACGAACTGTGAGATCGTGACCTAAGCCGAAACCAAGACTCAGTGCTTAACTGACTGAGCCACCAAGGTCCACTTGAGCTGTTCTTTTTTTTTTTTTTTTTTTTTTTTTATTCAACGTTTATTTATTTTTGGGACAGAGAGAGACAGAGCATGAACGGGGGAGGGCCAGAGAGAGAGGGAGACACAGAATCGGAAGCAGGCTCCAGGCTCTGAGCCATCAGCCCAGAGCCCGACGCGGGGCTCAAATTCACGGACCGCGAGATCGTGACCTGAGCTGAAGTCGGACGCTTAACCGACTGAGCCACCCAGGCGCCCCGAGCTGTTCTTTTTTAAAGTAGGTATTTGTAGTTATAACTTTTGCTCTGAGCACTGCTTTTGCTGTATCTTTTTTTTTTTTAATTTTTTTTCAACGTTTTTATTTATTTTTGGGACAGAGAGAGACAGAGCATGAACGGGGGAGGGGCAGAGAGAGAGGGAGACACAGAATCGGAAACAGGCTCCAGGCTCCGAGCCATCAGCCCAGAGCCTGACGCGGGGCTCGAACTCACGGACCGCGAGATCGTGACCTGGCTGAAGTCGGACGCTTAACTGACTGCGCCACCCAGGCGCCCCTTGCTGTATCTTTTAAAGTTGTGTCTTTGTTTTCTTTTGTCTCTATATT
Organism: Prionailurus viverrinus; assembly: GCF_022837055.1. Classification (NCBI taxonomy): domain Eukaryota; kingdom Metazoa; phylum Chordata; class Mammalia; order Carnivora; family Felidae; genus Prionailurus; species Prionailurus viverrinus. The sequence goes on along the minus strand of NC_062578.1, from coordinate 38,405,800 downwards.
TTCTCAGTATTCTTTGATCCATTGGTTTGAAAGTATGTTTCTAATTTCTACGAATTTATGCATTTTCCAGTTTTACTTCTGTTATTGATTTCTAGGTTCATTGGATTATGGTTGGAGAGGATATTTTGTATGATACCGTTGTTTTTTAAATTAAGCCTTACTCTGTAGCCTAAGGTGGTTCATCCTGGAGAAAGTTTCATGTGTACTTCAGAAGAATGTATATTCTGGTGTTTTTGAGTGAAGTATTCTGTATATGCTTGTTAGGTTTAGTTGGCTTATAATGTTGTTCATGCCTGCCATTTATTTCCTTGTTGATCTTCTGTCTAGTTTTCGGTTCATTATTGAGAGTGGGGTTTTGGAGTCTCCAGTTGTTGTTATTAAACTCTGTGTTCCTCCAATTTGGTCTGTTTTTTTCTTCTGTTGTTAGGTACTATATAATTATTATCACTTTAATGAATTGACCCTTTTAACATCATATATACATATATGTATGTACACATATGTATATATGATGTTACCTATTTATCTATTATAACAATTTTTGTCTGTTTTCATCTGTTATTGATATACCCATTCCAGCTATCTTTTGGTTATTGTCTGCATCAAATATCTTTTCATTCATTCACTTTCAGCTTATTTTTGTAATTGAATCTAAAGTGAGTATGTGTAGACAGCATATGATTGGGTCCTATTTTTAATCCATTTTGCCAATCCACACCTTTTAATTGGAGTGTTTATTACTGACAATTAATTGTAATTTCTAATAAGGAAGGACTGACTCTACCCATTTTGCTATTTCTATAACTTTTATATCCTTTTTGTTTTTCATTTCCTCTTAATGAAATATTCTCTTTATTGTTTAATAGATTCTACTGTATCGTTTTTTTCCTTTTCATTTCCCTTACTATATATTTTTTTTAAGTTTATTTATTTTGAGAGAGAGAGAGAGATACACACACATGCCTGAGTGGGGGAGGGACAAAGAGAGAGGAGAGAGAGAATCCTAGTCAGGCTCTGCACTGTAAGCATGGAGCTCTGTGCAGGGCTTGAACCCATGACCATGAGATCATGACCTAAGGTGAAATCAAGAGTCAGAAGCTCAACCGACTGAGCCATGCAAACACCCCATCCCTTACTGTATATTTTGAGGTTATTTTCCTAGTGGTTGCACTGGGAAATAACTTTAATTTACACAATCTAGTTTGAATTAATATCCATTTAGTTTCAATATTATAAAAAAATTTTGCTCCTATAGTTTCATTCCACCTTTACATTGGCATTGTCACAAATTCCATCTTTACATGTTGTGTAATCTATCAACCTAGATATATAATTCTGAATTTTTATCTATTTCTCTTTTTTTTTTTTAATTTTTTTTTTTCAACGTTTATTTATTTTTGGGACAGAGAGAGACAGAGCATGAACGGGGGAGGGGCAGAGAGAGAGGGAGACACAGAATCGGAAACAGGCTCCAGGCTCCGAGCCATCAGCCCAGAGCCCGACGCGGGGCTCGAACTCACGGACCGCAAGATCGTGACCTGGCTGAAGTCGGATGCTTAACCGACTGCGCCACCCAGGCGCCCCTCTATTTCTCTTTCAAATCACATAGAAATAAAGGGGAGTTACATCCAGAAATTCATTGCTACTAGTTTTTAACTTACCAATGTAGTTAGGTTTACTAGTGTTTACTTCTCAATGTGGGTTCCAGTTACTTTGTACTTTTTTATTTCAGCTTAAAAGATTCCCTTTAGCATTTTCTCTAAGGCAAGTTTACAAACAATGAAATCTCAGTTTTTGCTTATCTATGACTGTCTTAGGTTCTTTTTCATTTCTAAAGGTAGTTTTGCTGGTAGTAGATATTTTTGGTTGAGAGTTTTTTGTTTTCAGTACTTTGTCTTCCCACTGCCTTCTGGTCCCTGTGATTTCTGATGAGAAATCAGTGTTTTCACCCAATTGAGAATCCCTTATAAGTGACGAACTGCTACTCTTACTGACCTCAAAATTGTCTTATAACAGTTTACTTGTAATGGCATCTCGGTGTGAATCTCTTTGAGCGTATTCAGTTTGTAGTCCATTGAGCTTCTTGATTGTGTCAGTGTGTGTATTTCATCAGATTTGGGAAGTTTTCTCTTATTATTTTTTCAAACATTCTTTTTGCTCTTTCTCTTCCTGTGGCTCCCATTATGCATTTGTTGCTATTCTAGCTGTGGTCACACAGATCTCTTAGGCTCTGTTCATTTTTAATTCTTTTTTCTTTATACTCCTCACACTGGGTAATGTCAATTGACTTATCTTTAGATTTGCGGATTCTTTCTCTGCCTGCTCATATCTGCTGTTGAACCATTCTAATGAATTTTTCACTTTGGTTATTGTACTTTTTTCTTCAGAATTTGTTTGGTTCCTCTTTATGATTTTGATTTCTTTATTGATATTTTCTGCTTGGCAAGACATTGTCTCAAGATTTCCTTTAGTTCTTCAAGCATGTTTAAGGTAGTTTATTTAAAGTCTTTTTCTAGTACGTCCAATATCTGCATCCTCAGAGAAAGTTTCTATTTCTTTTTTTTTCTTTTCCTACGTTGGGGGCCATACTCCCTTAATTCTTGGCATGCATTGTACTTGAAAACTGAGTATTTTGAATATAATGTGTTAACTCTGGAAATCAGATTTTCTCCCTTTTTTAAGGTCTGTTGTTGCTGCTTGTCATTTTTGTTGTTTGGTGACTTTTCTGAACTGACATTGTAAAGTCTGTGTTTTTCACATGTGGCCACTCACGTCTCTGTTCTGATATCTTCATGGTCAGCTGATGATTGAGCAAAGAATTCCTTCAATACCTAGAACCAAAAAAACAGAAAAGGAAAAAAAAACCCTTTCCCAAATCTTTGCATATGGTTTGCTTCTATATATGTGTTGGGGTGTGCTTTCAGTACTCAGTTTGGCATTTTACAGCTCTTCCTTTGACTTTACTTGTTTCCGAGGAACCTGAAGGTTAGCCAGAGGTGACATCTTAGGACCTTCTCAAGCCTTTCTGAGCATGAACCTAGCCTTTAGCATGCATGTAGTCTTCTAGATTCCTGGGAACATTTGAGTCTTTCAGTGGCCTTATTCCCAAAAGCATCTTTTTCCCTAGTTTTCTTCCCAAGCTTTCTGAGTTTTCCTACTGTGTGCTTTAATTGTTATCCCTTGTCCCAGGTGGAACTGGCTAATATATTTCCCTATAAATGTTTTGTCAAATGGATTCAGATAGCAGTCTTCTCCCTGGGATAGTTTTTAGTTGAGATATAACTAGGCAAATCCTTTGAGATGATTCTTTAGGGAGTCACCAGACAGGTAAAAATGAACAACCACAGTTCTCTGAGAATATGGTTTGCACTCTTCTCTCCAGTCCTGGAAGCCTGTGTCAGGAAAGAGAGCATTTGTTTTCAAGGCCACTGCCCAGCTGGATTAGGACGTAAGCATCCCTCTGGTTTTGTTAGCTTTTGATTCCAGAATTCAGAAAAAAGTTGGTTCTGGAAGTTTTTTGACAGTTTATTTGTTGCTTTGGTGGAAGAATAGACTTCTAGGGTTTCTTTCTTGGTCCCTTTGGCTGACATTACTCTCTTCTGTTTCCTGATCCCTTTGTTTTCTTCTTTTTTGATTTACCTCCTCATTTTGCTCAAGTTCATTTTCCAGGAGCTTCAAAAAAAGGGTATTAGTTTGGTAAATTCTTTGAATTTATGTATTTGAAAGTGTACTAATTACATGCTTGACTGATAGTTTGGCTAGATAGAATGAATTTCTAAAGGTTATGCTAAGCGAAGAAGCCAGACACAAAATATTGGACATTGTATGATTGATTCCATTTATATACAGTTTCTAGAAAAGGCAAATCCATAGAAAGGAAGTAATTGCTTAGATGGGATGGGATTGAGAATGGGGAGTAACTACAAATGGGAGTGAGGTGTCTAATATTATATGTTAGAGTATAAGTATTCCAAAAATAGATTGTGACAATGGTTTCCCAACTCTGTAAGTATACCAAAAGTCATTCAATTGTATACTCAAAATGAAGGGCAGAGAGAGAGGGAGACAACACAGGCTCCGTGCTGACAGAGTGGAGTCCCACATGGGGCTCAGACCCACAAACCATGAGATCATGACCTGAGCCAACACCAAGAATCATAAACTTAACTGACTGAGCCACCTAGGTGCCCCTGGAAAGCATAACCAATGTTTCTATGAACATTCTTGTAAAAGTTTTTGGGTAGACATGTTTTCATTTCTTGTGGGTAGAAGTGGGATTACTGGGTCATATGGTAAATGTGTGCCTAACTTCATGACAAATTTGTTTCAGGTGACTATCGCCAGCAATAGCTGCAAATTCTAGTTGCTTTTAGTCCCTGCCAACACTTGGTATTAACAGTTCATCTGATTTTTAGTTTTTGCAATTCTGAGACGTCCTGATTTCCAAATTACTACAAACTTGGCAGTTTTACTACTGGTTCTCTACCAAAGAGAAATGAAAAATATGTCCAACAAAAGCTTGTAGTATACCCCCATTTTATTCAAGTTGGCAAATGTTGGCTTAAAGTTATTCATTGTATTCTCTTATTTCCTGTTTAACATCTGTACAATCTGTGGTAACCATCCCTTTTTGATCCTTGGCATTTGTTTTTTTGTGTTCTTTTCTGCATCAATTTATCTATCTTGATATTTGTCAAATTTGTTTCTCCTTTTTCAAAGAACCAGCTTTTGGCATTACATATATTGTTTTCTGTTTTGGTGATGTCTCCTTAAGAAATTCTTAAGTATAAGAAAGAAATTTCTGGGGCTCCTGGGTGGCTCAGTCTTGGGTAAGCATCTGACTTTGGCTCAGGTCATGATCTCACCGTTCTTCAGTTCGAGTCCCGCGTCGGGCTCTGAGCTGACAGCTTAGAGCCTGGAGCCTGCTTCAGATTCTGTGTCTCCCTTTCTCTCTGCTCCTCCCCAACTCATGCTCTGTCTCTCTCTCAAAACTGAATAAAAGTTAAAAAAAAATTAAAAAAAAAGAAATTTCTTGTACTTTGTTATTATTTTCTAGCATTTTAAAGTAGATTGTTAGGTCATTTGTTGTAGATGTTTTCTTATAAGAATTTATAAATTTCCCTTGGACCACTGCTTTAGCTGAATTTGTTTAGCACAAATTTTGACATGTTATGTTGCCATTCACCTTAAAATATTTTTTAATTTCCTTATTTCATCTTTGACTTGTGAATTATTTTAAAGTATGTTGTTTAATTCTAAGATATTTGAAGTTTTTCTGGATTTCTTATTATAGATTTCTTAACTTTATCAGAGTCTGTATGATTTCAAGTCTCTTAAATTTATTTTTTTTTGCATTTTTTATTGGAGTACAATTGACATGCACATTATATTAGTTTGATGTGTACAACATGATTCAAAATTTGTATATTGGAAAATGACCATCTCAATAAGTCTAGTTAACATTTGTCACCATACATAGTTACAAATTTTTATTTCCTCATGTTGAGAACTTTATGTTGTACTCTCTGCAACTTTCAAATGTGCAATACAGTATCATTAACTATAGTCACCATGCTGCACATTACATCCCCATGATTTATTTATTTTATAACTGGAAATTTATACCTTTTGACCCCCTTTCCCTACTTTATCCACTCTTCACCCCCTGTTTCTGGCAACCACCAATCTGCTCTGTGACCTCAGATTTTTTTTTTCTAATTCCACATATAAGTGAGGTTGTGCAGTATTGTCTTTCTCTCTCTTGAGTTATTTCACTTTGCTTAATACCCTCTAAGATCATTCATGTTGTCACAAATGACAAGATTTCATTCTTTTTTATGATTAACATTCCATTGTGTCTCTTTATACATTATCAGTAGACAGGATGCTTCCATATTTTGGTTATTATAAATAACGCTGCAGTGAACATAGGGGTACAAATATATTTTTGAATTAGTGTATTTGTTTTCTTTGGGTAAATACTCAGAAGTGGAATTGCTGGATTTTATATTTCCATTTTTAATTTTTTGAGGAAACTTCAATACTGTGTTTCAGAGTGGCTATACCAATTTACATTTCCACCAACAGTACATGAGTTCCCTTTTCTCCATATCTTTGTCAGTGTTCGTTATTTGTCTTTTTGATACTAGCAATTTTGACTGGTATGAAGTGATAGCTAATTGTGGTTTTGATTTGCATTTCTCTGATATTTAAATGTTGAGCATATTTTCATGGGTCTGTCATCTGTATGCTTATTTTTTTGGGAAAAATGTCTATTCAGCTTCTCTGCCCATTTTTTAATTGGATTTTTTGGTGTTGAGTTGTTGAGTTCTTTATATATTTTAGATGTTAACCATTATCAAATGTATCATTTGCACATATCTTCTCCCATTCAGTAGGTTGACTTTTCATTTTGTTGACTGTTTCTTTTGCCTTTCAAAAGCTTTTTAATTTGATATAGTCCCAATTATTTTTGCTTTTTTCTCTCCTAAGAGACAGATCCAAAAAAATATTGCTAAGACTGAGGTCCAAGAGATTACTGCCTTATATTTTATTTTAGGAGTTTTATGGTTTTAAGTCTTACTTTTCGCTCTTTAATCCATTTTATTTTTGTGTGTTGTATAAGAAAGTGGTCCAGTTTCATTCTTTTGTATAGATTATCATAGATTAATTGACCATATAAATGAGGGTTTATTTCTGGGCTCCCACTTCTGTTTTATTGATATTTCTTTTGTGCCAGTACCATAATGTTTTGATCGCTATAGCTTTGTAGTATAGTTTGAAATTGGAGTGTGATAACTCCAGCTTTGTTCTTCCTCAAGATAGATTTGGCTGCTCATGGTCTTTTTTGGTTCCATACACGTTTTAGGATTTTTGTTGTTGTTCCATTTCTGTGAAAATGCCATTAGTATTTTTTTATGCTTATTTTTGAGAGAGAGAGAGAGAGGCAGAGAGAGAGGGAGACAGAATCTGAAGCAGGCTCCAGGTTCTGAGCTGTCAGCACAGAGCCTGATGAGGGGCTTGAACTCACAGACTGCAAGATCATGATCTGAGCTGAAGTCGGACGCTTAACCAACCCAGCCACCCAGGTGCCCCAATGCCATTAGTATTTTGATAGGGATTGCATTAAATCTGTAAGTTGCATTGGGTAATATGAAAATTTTAGCAATATCAGATCTTCCAGCCCATGAGCATGGGATATCTTTCCACTTACTTGTGTCATCTTCAGTTTCTTTTATGAGTGTCTTACAGTTTTTATTTTTTTATTTTATTTAATTTTTTAATTTTTTTTTTTTTGAGAGAGAGCATGAGTGGATGGGGGAGGGGCAGAGAGAGAAGGAGACACAGATCTGAAATAGGCTCCAGGCTCCAAGCTGTTAGCACAGAGCCTGATGTAGGGCTCAAACCCATGAACTGAGAGATCATGACCAGAGCTGAAGTCGGATGCTCAACCGACTGAGTCACCCAGGTGCCCCGAGTGTTTTACAGTTTTTAGAGTGTAGGTTTTTCACCTCCTTGACTAAATTTATTCCTAGGTATTTTATTTTTCTGATGCAGTTGTAAATGGGATATTTTCTTAATTTCTCTTTATGATAATTTGTAATTAGTGTGTAGAAATGTAATAGATTCCTGATTTTTAATTTTGTATCCTGCACCTGACCGAATTCACTTAGTCTGATAGGTTTTTCATGGAGTCTTTAGTGTTCTCCATATATACTACCATGTAATCTGCAAATAGTGACAGTTTTAACTTCTTTCTTACCAGTTTGGATGCCCTCTATTTCTTTTTCTTGTCTGATTGCTGTGGCTAGGACTTCTAGTACTATGTTGAATAAAAATGACAAGAGTGGACATCCTTGTCTGGTTCCTGATCTTAGAGAAAAAGCTTTCAGGTTTAACCATTGGATATGATTTTACCTGTGGGTTCATGATACATGGATTTTATTATGTTGAAGTATGTTTCCTCTGTACCCACCACTATGATCTTTTTAATGTATTGTTGAACTTTGTTCACTAATATTTTGTTGAGGATTTTTGCATCTATTTATCAAGGCTTGAATTTTTTTGTGGCATCCTTTTCTCATTTTGTATCAGGGTAATGCTAGTCTCATGAGTTTAGAAGAATTCCCTCCTCTTCTGTTTCTTGGAAAAGTTTCAGAAGGATTGGCATTAATTCCTTGAATGTTTGCTAGAATTCATCAGTGATGTCATCTGGTCATAGATTTTTATTTGATGGGAGGTTTTTAATTGTTGGTAACAGTCTCCCTGCTAATAATTTGTTCAGATTTTCTCTTCTTCATGATTCAGTTTTGAGAGATTATATATTTCTAGGAATTTACCCATTTCTTACAGGTTGTCAAATTTGTTTGATGTATAATTGTTAATAGAAGTCTCTTTGTATGTAATTTTTTGTATGTCTGGTATTATTTTTGTAATGTCTCATTATTTGTGATTTTGAGTCCTCTTTTTTCAAGCCCCTTAACTTTATTGAGACTTGTTTTATCGCCCAGAACACGGTCTATTTGAAAATAATTTGTATTTTTCAGTTGTTGATGTAGTTTCTATAATTGTTAAATTAAGATGTTGATATTGTGCAGATCTAAGTATTTTCTAATTTTTGTCCAGTTCTATAAACTGCTGAAGAGGTAGTTTTATATTTTCTTATGTTTTTGTGGAATTGTCTATTTCTTTTATTTCCTTCCATGTATTTTGAAACTTTGTCATTAGACACAACGTATCAGTAATTATCTCTTTAGTTGATATTAAAATAGCCACTCCAGCCTTCTTATTCCTATTTTTTGCATGGTATATCTTTTTATATCCATTTACTTTCAACCTATCTGTATATATCTTGCAGGCAGCATATAATAGTAGGGTTTTCTTTTTTTAATCCACTTTGTCAATTTATGGCCTTTAACTGCAGTGTTTAACCTAAGAGTTAGCAAACTGTGTCCCTCAGTTCAAATCCTTGTTTAGGAAATTACATTTTATTGGAACACAGCCACATGCTTTATTTTCTGGGCTGCTTTTGCATTATAAGACTGAGTAGTTGTGACAGAGACTGTATGTTCCAAAACTCTCAAATATTTACTATCAGGTCTTTTATAAAAAAAAGTTTGTTGACTCCTGATTTAGACCATTAACATTTAAGGTGATGTGGTTGGATTTAGGCCTATTATTTTTTATTTTGTTCCATTTTTTTTCTTTTTCTGCCTCCTTTTGGATATTTTTGAATTTTTGTTGGTATTTGATTATATCTTTTGGATTGTTAGCTATATTTTCTTGTGTTTCTAAATTGTTGGTGTAGGGATTATAATACCTAACTCAGTGTACTTGTTAATATTAAACTACTTCATGTGAAATGGTGATGGTAAGACCTTGCAACCCTGTGTAGGTTCCTTCCCTTTCCACCACTGCCCTGACCTTTTTGTTGTAATTGTATGCATCCTATTCTCAACGAGTGTCATAAGTTTTGCTTTTAAAAGTCATATGCTTTTATGAAACTCAGTGGGAAAAACAGGAGGCCATTGTATTTGTCAAGCTACTTACCCTTTTTCTTTTATTCTTCATTTCTGAATATTAAAGTTTCTGTCTAGTATCATTTCCCTTCAACCTGAAAAACTTCTTGTAGCATTTCTTACAGATCAACGCTACTAGTGACAAATTCTTCTAATTTTTTTTTATCTTCTGAAAATGTCTTTTAACTCACGAGTATTCCAAGATTTTCCACTGGTTAGGTGTAAGGTGTAAAAAACCTCTCCTCTGTTTCTTTCTCTACTCTCAGTACTGTACTATATTCACAACACTTCACTTCTGACATTAGATGTATCATTTTTCCAGATATCAATATCAATTCTCTGCAACACCAGCTGGGTATCCTACAATTCAGTTTTCACACTAACTGGAATTAGTTTAGACCCCACAGATTAAGGGCTCAGACTCACAACACTACCCTTCACTTCAGATGACAGTTGCAAGCAGTAGGTCCCTGGATTACCCAGAATTTCTATCCAAGTTGGCTACAAATTGGAGGTTTCCAAGTTTCTCTTCTTGGATTCAATCATTTGCTAGAACTGCTCACAGAACTTAGGGTGATCTAACATTTACCAGTTTATTATATAATAAAAGCTATGATAAAGGATACAGATAAAGAGCCAAATGAAATGATACATAGGGAAAAGTCTAGAAGGGTCTCAAATGTGGGAACTTCTGTCCCTGTGGAGTTGGGGTGTGCCACCCTCCTGGTACATGGATTTGATGGATGTGTTTACCAACCCAGAAGCTCTCCACACCTCATATTTTTGGGATTTTTATGGAGGCATCATCATGTGGCATGATCACTCATTAGTTCAATCTCCAGTCCCTCCCCTTCTAGAAGGAGGTGGGGGGGGTGGGCTGAAAGTTTCAAGTTTCTAATCATGGCTTGGTTGACAACTCCTGTTGACCAGCCCCTGTCCAGGAGTCCACCAAAAGTCACCTCCTTAGAACAAAGGACATTTCTGTCACCCAGGAAATGCAAAGATATTTAAGAGCTGTGTCAGAAGGAGGATCAGAAACCAAATATTTGAAAAGATGCTCCTAGCATTCTTATCACTTAAGAAATTACAAGGGTTTTAGGAGCTTTGTGCCAGAAACCAAGGACAGAGACCAGTGTGTGTGTGTGTGTGTGTGTGTGTGTGTGTGTGTGTGTGTGTGTGTGTGTGTGTATTTTTTTTTTTTTTCTCTTTCACAATATGGAGTTCTAGGTTGTCATTTCTTTTGTGTTAGTATTTTAAGTATATTGCTCTGCTGGCTCAGCAAGTGGTCTTTTTTGGTGATAGTTTCTGAAAAGAAATATGCAGATATTTGAAGCATTGTTTTTATTCCCATTTAAAGATAGGGTGGCTCAGTCGGTTGAGCATCCAACTGTTGATTTCTGCTCAGGTCATGAACCCAGGGTCATGGGATCGAGTCACACGGAGTGTGGAGCCTGCTTGCGATTCTGTCTCCCTCCCCTGCTTGTATTCATGCTCTCTCTCTTAAAAAAAAAGGGGGGGGGGGAGTCTATCTTAGATCTTTTTCACCATTACTTAGCACACCTTTCATGCACAGATGTATAATAAATTTTTTTGAATTTACTTTGATTGTCTTACATTTTAAGTTAATATGAAGACTAGATAGGCTTATTAGGGTTCCATTTTGGCAGGGTCTGAATTGCCCAACAGGTGTTACTGCTGTTATATTTTATAATGCAAGAGCCCTTCACTAGATATAAATAACCAGATGAAAGAAGCCATGCATTACCAGTTTTCTGAAATAGTTCTCTCCCTTCCATTTTTCCTGGGTTACTTGGCTTCCTTTCCATGTAAAAGGAAAATGGGAGGCAGTAGGTACTTTTCAAAATTTTTTGCCTTTCTTCTCTTTTGCATAGAAATTACTCATCTTTTTATAAAATAATGGACTGTTAAGGGACATGCAGAAAGAAATGAACCAAAAACCGTTCTGGAAGAGTTATGTATTTTGTAACATTGCACTTGATATTTAATATCTATAGAGAGAATTAAATACAGCAGAGATTTCCTGTTGAAGCTCTCAAGTGTTTCCATCTGCAGAAAAAAACCAGACTTTCTGCCTGATCATCCCATTGTACTTCAAAAACCAGTAAGTAGTTTTCTAATTTTATATTCTAAAATATTTTTCTTTAGTATTTTCACTAGATTCTCACTAGATTTTTAATCTTATTATGAAATATAACTCAGGAAAGTACACAAATGTATAATATAACCAAACTGTAAGTAATAATAGAATGGAATTGTATTTTTAAGAAATACTTTTTCCATTGAAAGATACAGAACATCCCATATTAAATCTTGTAATCAATCCATCTGCAGTTGATTTTACTGTATGATGTGCGGTAGGGGCCAAGTTTTAGTTTTTTCTACATGAATATCCGGTCATCCTAGCTCTGTTTATCGAAAGGGTGGTCCTCTGCCACCTTGTGGTAATAGATGCGAGGTGTGTTTCTGGGCTCCCTACTCTTAGTCCTTCTATACAGTAAAACCAGTCATCCCACAAACAGTATGTCTTTGCTGTTCTTAGCGCTTTATATTTCTGTGTCACCGCCATCACATTTCACCAAAATGGATACAATAAATACACATATCTTTTAGGATATTGATTGGAAAGGACATGCGTCTCGCTACCAGACTTGGGTTCAAGCTGTGGCTTCACCTTGTGTACTAAAATATCATTCTAACTTAAGTCACTTGACCTTCTGTGTCTGTTCTGTGATTGTAGATAAGGTTGATAATCTCTAGTTGTTAAGGATTAAATGAAATGTATGGAAGAGCTTGGCATGGTACTTAGCTCTCATTGTGCACTTAGTAAATTGGCTTTATTTCTATTTCGAGTAGAATTTGAGTTTAGAGTTTTCACAAACTACTTTATATAGGTAAATACTCCATGGAGATTAACTCAGAATATGGGCATGCTGAGAATGGCTCAAATGTGAGATGTGTAACATACTTCCTGTGCTCTCCATTTTTAGGATTTCTAACCTTTGGGAATCCAAAGCTTTTTTTCTCTTAGAATCTTCTGAATTTTAACTTACAGTGTTTCTCAATGTTTCCTAAAGTCCCTACCTTGTAGAACCCTAGTCAATTTTTCAAAATTTAAGCAGAAATTTGTTTCTTTCAGAATACCTTGCACACAGGAATATTTTGTCATGAAAAATGTCCTTAATGACGTTCACATTTTCCGACCTGTTCAGAGATCTTGATATGTATGAGTAAATCAGTGCTATATATTGTCAAGTTTTCATTTGCAGACTTATTTCATCTCTGACATTTTATTTTGTAAATAAAAGTTTGACATACACATTATTTTGAACAAACCAGGTACCACAGAAACAGAACAGGTTTGAAATACAATCTAGTATATTTAAAAATGAATTATGTTTTATTAAACACAGGAGAACTGTTTTGACAAGTTCCAGTTACTATAATACTTTCTATAGCAACATGCATTTAAGATCTGTAAACACTTAATAGGGTCACAGTATTTGGTTTGATAAACTAGTAAAAACTGTATTCATTCAATCTAATTGATAAATTAACTTTTTCTTCTATGTTACAGGAAAACCACCCAAGTTTTAAGTAGCATTTTAAGAACAGATGAATTTGAACATAAAGAATTACTCGTTTTATATTTTGGACACCTGCAAATGAAGTGGACCTAGTAACAATAACTGTAATGGACTGTGACAGTTCAGCTTATTTTTAATTTTGATGGTTGGGTATTTGGTTTCTCCCTAAAATGAGAAAGATATTTTAAACTATAAAGAATTTTCTAATCAGTTTCAACTTTGCAGGCAGTTTCCTGCATAAATTGGGAAGTAACACTGGAAAGTAGGAATTCGGTTAGTAAAGTGGGAAGACTGTATTTATAATTTGCATGCTACTTGCAATTTTTTTTGTTTTTCATCTCTTGTAATAATGGAATGGAAATGTAAGCTGTAAAGATTCCCAAATATAAAGTATTTGCTATGATGTATATATGGTACATAATTTCTTGTTGCTTTTAAAGTTGCTTTTGTTCTGTTTGCCACTGATTTCATACCAGCATTTTGAAAGGCTCTTTACAATCTCTCCAGAGGCTTGGGATGATTCAGGATGTTCAATGCATAGTTCTCCATGACAGGAAACAGAATCTTTTAATAGGCAGTTCTTTGGTCTCTAGGTTTTTGATAGCATTAAGATTCATAATCACTAGCAGAGAGTGACAATTTGGAAACCAGGAACCTGAAGGTGGAGAATAGCTGCTACTTGTTGTGTCTAATCAGACTACATGAACAGAAGTTGGGCAATTGCAAAATAAAACTGATATTTTTATCTCCAAAAGAGGAAAAAATTAGGCATTTGCAAATAATTGAGGTGCATTAAGTTTCAATTCTGTAATTTCTTATAACAAGAACACATGGATGAAGAATTTGGGGGTTTAAGCTTTTAGCTCCTAGAAATTTTATATAATAAATTCCTGCATTTTGTCACTCTGGATGTTACTATTGAAAAAAAGTTTCTTCCAGCATAGTGTCAAAAAAAAAATTGCTGATGTAGATAAAGGTAAGTGTAAACTTTCCCTACTTTTATTTTCTCAGATCCCCAGGTCTACTGGCAAGGCATTTGAGACCATCATTTGGCAGAAAGTTTATCTCATACTGAATTCTGAACTCCCTAAAATCAGTACCTTTTTCCTCACTGGTCTTTGGGCTTGGTACCTAGATTTAAGCTTTTAGTCCATGGGAGACTTCCCATCTTGGTCTAGTTTTCATTACTTTGTTCCCCAGAAAGAGATTTTTTTTTAATAGGAACAAAACCCCCCATAAATTTATGGGTTAATTAAAAATGATACATTAATACCTAGGGCCCAGATTTTTCACTTATTTTCTGTCCTATTTTCCCTTTATATATATGTATATATATATATATACACACATACATACACACACGTGTATATATATATATATATACACACACACATACATACATATACTGTGTATCCACACACATTCTCACACACATAAAAATTTATATATAGTTTGTGTAAAAGCTGGGGTCAGTATAACCATATTTTTTTTGACTCTAGTTTAAAAAAACTATGATAGAACCTATTCTACTTTGGAATCTAAACAGCCATTCTGCTCAACACTGTTACTGAGGGCAGAAACCTTTTTGAAGTCCTACCACCATTGTACTTCGGAAACTGCCTCATACTTAGAAGACTTAGGTACTTTCTGATTCTAATACTATGTTTTTACTGGCTATAATTTGTATTTTTTTGAAACCATTTATAAACAACCTTTTCAAGAAGAGTTTGTATGTCAGACGCCACTGTATATAATCAGAGTGAGACTGCAAAGACTGTGCTCTTATCCGTTTGCTTTTGTACATGTGTATAGTTTGTTTGAATAATCATTGTACAACTCCATTCATGTTCTCTGCTTTGTATATAAATTAAAAGAGTTGAGCCAGGTGTTGTTTCATAGTGTTTGTCATCTTTAGAAATGACCAAAGACATACACACATATGTACACATGCACACACACATTTGTGTGTGTGTATATGTGTATATATGTCAAAATTTACTGCCCTTGTCTAGTAGAAGCTATGAAAAAAATAATTTAGAGTGAATGAGGACTGAGGGCATACAAAGGTAGTGACAGAAGTTAGTATTTCATAATTTTAGTTCGACCTTCTGAGTTTTCCAACAGTAAAAAAAAAAAAAAAAAGTTTTTTCCTTGAAGACCTATGGCTTCAAAGGAATTTGGATTAGAGAATAACATGGTAACAAACTCCCATATGTACTGGATTTTCACTAGCAGCATTTACCGGAATAGATTCTATTAAAAATATGTAATATATGAGCTTGTACAGCAGAGCATATTAGGGACACAGTTAACTGTTCCAGTGACATTAGAGCTGTTGTCATTCTAGTGTTGAGACTGGGAAATGTTTTCTGTCCAATACCTTCCCTAAAGTTTTGTGCTTAATGTATAGTTCTTCTTTGTTCACTGAGGTTAAAGTTTTGTTTTTTAAATATTTTGAACTCATTAAGTGCAAATGTCTATTTTTTAATAAGAAATTTAGTTCTCTGGATTATGTGCCAAAAATTTGAACCTGATTTTCTCAAACTAAGACTGTCCTCTTTTCTTGATTTGTTGAACTTACATACAGGGAATTATGATGCTAATAAATGATATAACTATATATCATTATAGAACTATACAAGTTCCGTTACTAAATGGTACCCTAACTATCACAGAATTGTTCACTTGCAAAAAACCAGTTTATAACCTGACAGGTATATAGAGAGTGTAGATTATAGCCAAGATTGTTGTATACTCCTGTATCAACTTTTTTTCTTTTTAGCTTAAACAACAGAAAGGCATTTTCTCACAGTTCTAGAGACTGGAAGTCCAAGACCACGGTGCTAGCAGGGTTGATTTCTTCTGAGACCTCTCCTTGGTTTGCTGCTGGCACCTTCTTACTGTGTCCTCATGTGGCCTTTTCTCTGTGCACATGCATCCCTGCCGTTGCTCTCTCTGCACATAAGGACACCATTTTGGAGCATGTATTAGCGTTTTTCAGTGAATACTCAAAAGATCGTGAGTTGGGAATACAGTGAGCATTACTGAAGAATATAAGCTTCATTCACAGAAAACCAGTTACTTAAAAATGACAAAACACTGATTTAACCCCTAGCTTATGACAAATCCACAGAAGCTATCCTATATACTCTAAAAGTTCCCACTTCAATTATTTTTTATCACTTCTTTTTCACAAATTTGTTCCTTTATGTGTACACTTGTTTCACCTATTAGGATTTTGCCACGAAAGGGTTTTAGGTTACAATGTAGCAAAACAGCAGACTTCAAAAATTTAGCTAAAATTCACATGAAAGATCTAGAAGACATTTTAGAAGAGTGCACGTCTTAAATATATTAAAAGTATAGTGTAGATTAGTAACTGCAGAGAATTTTCTAATTCACATTTTAGATGAGAATACTTGTTTTTCACTTGGAACCATGAGGAAAATGTCTAGGAACATCTAGTTGTTCAGGATCCACCATGAAGCTGAAAAGAGAAAAACAAATTTTTAAACAATGGAAATAATTGCCAGGGTGTAATCATTCTTAAAAAGACTATTTTCTCCCATCTTTAGTCTGCGTTATTATCTTTCAAGTCACTATTTCCTAAGCCAAGTTGATCTCTTTCTTTGCAATATTTGTGCTAGATCTTTAGGCACTTGGTTATAGTCTAATTTTGTTATGAATGAATGGAGCTTATCTTGGGCAATGAGGTCATAAATGTCCTGAAGATGAAATCATGTTGTTGGTGTTTTAATCTACCTAGCTAGTACTGGCAGCGGTTTGGGAGTATAAGACACTTTTACATAACAATCTCATAAAGAGTGGGTATAAGCAAGTCGATGTGTTTTAAATATTTTTTTAGTACATCTATGTTGTAAGATTGAAAATGTCTTCCCTAGTGAATATAAATGTCCCAAAGACAACTCTATGGCAAAGTAAGACAGGTGGAATGCTGTGAGAAACAGACAAATGAAAAGGATTAAAACTTGTTTTCAAAGCTGTTGAAGTGACATGCTGGCTGACAACAGGATCTTATTTTCTTGTGTATCTTCTTTTCTCATAAACCACAGGCGTTTCTCCTTTGCCAAGGGATATTTTGGTCCACAGACCGAATTCTCACACTTCGGTCTCGGTGTTTTATGATGGCTAGTGGGCCTATTTAGCCATACTCTAGTATGACTCATTTTAATTATTTTTATATTCGAGAGTTCTTGGAATAGATTTTGGCTTGTATTTTACATAACTAGATACAGTCTGATTTTGTTGCTTTATTTCTTAAGATGTATTTTAGGTAAACCACTTAGAAACCTAATAAAAAAGCAGTCTTCCAGAAATCATAATTTGTGAGTTAAATTGAAAATACAAACCTACTCCTCTCTGATATCTGTCTTTTCAGATTGTTTTGTAGGTCTAAATATGTATAGCGAAACACTTTTATTTTTAGCCTTCATATGACAGACAAAATTTATAAAAGTGGTTATTGAAAATAGAAGTCATAGGGCCATTAAAACTATAAATAATATTTATAAACTAATTCTAGCTGTTTGTCCAGGGAGGTGTGTCTACTGTTGCAATTTACAAAACTTTCCTATCAAAAAGAATAGGATGCCCCAAACAGATGTTTGGAAAATCTTGTTTGAGGGAGATTTAAAAAATGTGTTAGAAATCAAGCCTTTCTTTTTATTCTTCCAAATTTCAGTAGTCACTGTTGAAATTAGATGTGATATTAAAATTAGTGGAGGGTCGCCTGGGTGGCGCAGTCGGTTAGGCGTCCGACTTCAGCCAGGTCACGATCTCGCGGTCCGTGGGTTCGAGCCCCGCGTCGGGCTCTGGGCTGATGGCTCAGAGCCTGGAGCCTGTCTCCGATTGTGTCTCCCTCTCTCTCTGCCCCTCCCCCGTTCATGCTCTGTCTCTCTCTGTCCCAAAAAATAAATAAAAAACGTTGAAAAAAAAAATTAAAAAAAATAAAATAAAATTAGTGGAAAAAAGGGTAGCAAAAGAAGGCATTAAATTGTATTGAACTTGGGCTCTGAGAACAAGAACTGAACCAGTTTTATTTGAGCCCAGCTCTTCTAACGTGGGAAATGCTCTCAGAAAGAGTGATAGAGAAATTTCAGCCACATTCATGGCTTTCTTATTTGAGGATTAAATCCGAGATACGCAGCAAGGGAAATTCTACAAGTTTACCATCTCTAAGCCAGACAAACCTGTTCTTCAGATCCAGAGTAAGTGAATAGCTAAAGCTCACGCCAGATGGTAAGTCTGACTGGAAAGCACTGACCCCTGATCTCACCTACTTTTACTTCCAGAATTTACCTTTTCACTTTCTATTATTCCATCAAAATCTACCCTAATTTTTAAAATCCTACCACTGTACCAAAACTGTTCTCTTGAACAGTGACCTCTGGTCAAATGCAGTTTTCAGTCCCATTCTCTCAAGTCCCAGTTCACTGGGCCCCTGAGGAGCACTGTGCCTTGCATGTTACTTCTCTTTTGGTTTCCTTGCTACTCAACTACTCTGATTCTCCTACCTCTCAGTGGTTCCCCTTAATTTCCTTAATAAAGGACGCTTTTCTCGCAACCTTAAAAATGAAGACATTTTCCTAGGCTTCTGTCAGATATCTTGTTTTTACAATATACCCTTTCTCACCAAGCCTGGGCTTCAAATATCTTGCCACAGTTAACTCCTGAAAACTGTATTGGTGAAGGAACTCTCTCGGTAGCTGCTGGTCAGGTGCTGCCTTTTTCCTGGCCTACGTTATTGCATACCTGACCAATCTTTCTCCTCCCATGACATCCACCTTTCTCCGTCCTGCCAGTTCCTACTGATTAGAGCATTCACTATCCCTCTCAAAGACCTTCAATGACTTCATATTACTAAGTTCACTCCTCATTGTATTTTCAACCTCATTTCCTACACTTTCTTCTCTTTCCACATGTATCATATATGAGCCTTATGCCACAGTCTTACTTTTGCACCAATTAGCCAAGCGGATTTAACATTTTTTGGATTTGTTCATGGGTGCAGTTTACCAAAGTATCATCCTCCATATTTATTTGTCCAACTCTCACTTTTTAAGGTCCAGCTCCAGAGTCCTCTCTTTTAAAAAACCTGTTGAAGCAATCCCTTCTCAAAGTCCACATGCATATTATGACCATTAGTAACTACTATGTCATATCCTGAGCTTGGTTCTTTTCTGCAAGCTTTGGTCTTTCCTATTGCTATTCATGGGAAGGGACTCCATTTTTACTCTCTACTCTAGCTCTTAGCATAATGTTTATTCAAAGTTAGAACTCAGCACTAGTAAACAGGCTAAGAACCCCAGTGTCCCCAGTACTTAGCACATATAATAACACTGAGTAAATATATTTAATTGGTGTTTGTTAGGGCAGATGAACAAATGAATTTTGGTTCTCAATTATCTCAAGCCTTGGCTAGGCCAGACTTCTTAGACAAATTCATTTCAGATTTCTCTTTCAATTCTGCTTTACCCCAATTACAAATATTTTAACAGCTATTATAATAAAAATATTTCTAGCATGATTCTAATCTGCAGCCTCTGGGTCACGTATTTCAAATTAATTCAATACACTATAGTAAAGCATTTGAATAATTTTTTCAAAATGTCATGATTTGACTTGTACTTCAAGTTTGTTAAATTATTGAAGATGACCAGAAAATGACTAATATTAGGTTTAATATAGCCAGGAATACACATAGGATCAACTAAGGACTCATGACAATAGAATATATAGATCTCTTATTTCCTCCTCCCACTTTCAGATTTTCAGATATACAAAGAAATAATAAAGAGAGAACCACTAATAAACTGTGTGTGTGGGAGAAAGAGCACACTATCTTTTTTTTTTTCCACACTATCTTTTAAAAAGCAAAAGACCATACAAAAACACATACAAGCACAGTGAAACCAGTATAATTACCAGGAACTAGCATAGTAGATGTGAGTTCTGGAGTTTCCAAGAAATCCACGTTACTTCTTTGGAATGTCTTGCTATAATTCGTCTGAAGGTGGCTGTATAAATATAGATTAAGGCTGTGAATTTTTATTAGAGTGCAAAACAGAGTTCAAATTCAATAAAAATGGCAAGGTTTTAGATGATTTGGATTGTCTGAATACAGACTTCTTTTTATCACTACCCACCCTAAGATAAAAAATAAAGGACATGTAATTTAACAATTGTCAGCAGAAAAAATATTTTAAAGACTTCTAAAAACAGAATACCATTAGCTCCCTATAGAAGATAAAATAAAAGGAGAAAGACTTTAATTGCAGAAAGAAGTTTAAACAGAAGGAAGAATACATTGGCTGCCCCGATGATTAAAAAAATAGGATAGCTAAGAAGAAAGACTATAGATTTTCTCTCCCTAGGAGAAAATAAATAAATAAATAAAAATCATCTTAAAGTGTAGGCCTGGAGTACAGAGTTGAATAAAGTTGCCCTTAAAGCTCCCTTTGGTTTTTAAGATTCTATTGGTGTCATTCTGTAGTATATTTTATTTTACTATTATTTTTTTTGGATGTTTTCTCATGTGCTTTTTTTTTTTTTATGAAATTTATTGACAAATTGGTTTCCATACAACACCCAGTGCTCATCCCAAAAGGTGCCCTCCTCAATACCCATCACCCACCCTCCCCTCCCTCCCACCCCCCATCAACCCTCAGTTCTCAGTTTTTAACAGTCTCTTATGCTTTGGCTGTTTCCCACTCTAACCTCTTTTTTTTTTTTTTTTTCCTCCCCCTCCCCCATGGGTTTCTGTTGAGTTTCTCAGGATCCACATAAGAGTGAAACCATATGGTATCTGTCTTTCTCTGTATGGCTTATTTCACTTAGCATCACACTCTCCAGTTCCATCCACGTTGCTACAAAAGGCCATATTTCATTTTTTCTCATTGCCACGTAGTACTCCATTGTGTATATAAACCACAATTTCTTTATCCATTCATCAGTTGATGGACATTTAGGCTCTTTCCATAATTTGGCTATTGTTGAGAGTGCTGCTATGAACATTGGGGTACAAGTGGCCCTATGCATCAGTACTCCTGTATCCCTTGGATAAATTCCTAGCAGTGCTATTGCTGGGTCATAGGGTAGGTCTATTTTTAATTTTCTGAGGAACCTCCACACTGCTTTCCAGAGCGGCTGCACCAATTTGCATTCCCACCAACAGTGCAAGAGGGTTCCCGTTTCTCCACATCCTCTCCAGCATCTATAGTCTCCTGATTTGTTCATTTTGGCCACTCTGACTGGCGTGAGGTGATACCTGAGTGTGGTTTTGATTTGTATTTCCATGTAGTATATTTTAAAAATGGTCTCAAAAATAAAAATTTGCATGAAATAGGTATTTCCAGGTATTTGTTACTTTCATTACCATAGCTTAAACCCTAAATATGGACTTACTGGAGGGCTATATTCACTGCCATTTAAAACCAACTAGAGTTATTTAATCTCAGAATAGCAAAAATTTTCTTTATCCAATTTGTAATTTTTTAATTAAAAAGGTGGATTTGTTTTTTTAACTTTGTTGAGGAATAATGGACAAATATGTACATTCAACATGTACAAAATGATTTGATACACATATACACTGTAGAATGGTTATCCAGAGAAGTCGATTTGTTTTTAATCTTTTCCAAACAATGTCTTTAATTTCCATCCCCTCCCCTGCTTTTTGCAGTGCTTAGAGACATTTAGAAAAGTTAAGCTATGATGATCTTAACCATTATATAGTTTTATTACAAAACACCACAGTAAAATGACTTTCTCATCCTTTCTGTGTCTTTGTTCACCTGCCCCCCTGACACTTTAGATAGCCATGACCCATATCTAACTCTTACTTGATAAGCATCAGTAGAATGGTTATACTTAAAGTAGGACAATTACCAAAGGTATTTGTTTCAAGAGGAAAGTGGTTTCTAATCCATGAAATAAATTCCTAAAAATTTGGGATTGAGGAAACTGAGCAAATGACACATTTTAAGGTAAGATAAAGCGAATGGGGCTTTTCCTACAGGTCCTAAAAATATCATGTATATTTCTCCCTGCTAGCCAAAAAAAAAAAAAAAAAAAGGCTGCTTATTACTTACCTATTCCACACACTACTGTTCTCCCAAAACTCATAAATCATGTAGCGAGATTCATTGGAAAGCTTTTGTATGGAAATGCTGGAATGGAAAAGAAAAGGCCTAAGTAGCCACAGGAAATTAAAGACAAACAGCAAACTACTTTTTCTAATCATCTCTGTATGTGGTATGAAACAATCTTATCTACTCATACAGGAAACACCCATGGTGCCTGCATGAAAAAGAGAGTTTTGTTTGACATAATTTTTTAATTTTCTGCTTTGGCATCATGAAAACTGTCTCAGTATATCACAGACATCACAAATATAACTTGTGTAAAATTTCACTCCTTCAAAAGATTATCTGTTGTGTCAGGGTTCAGAAAAATGTTTTGTGCCACTGCCCCTGCCCTCAAAAGCGCAGCTCTTTGAATCCATCCTGTCACTCCCTATAGCTCTTTCCAAATTCCTGGTCTTACCCCATCCTTGGACGGACAGCTTTTGTTTGGGGTCCTGTTGTTAGCCATGTGAGTCCACACTGCTGCTATATAGCAAGGCTTCTGGCTCCCTAGTGCCCAGTGGTGGTCCTCCTCTCCTTCCCTCCCTCCTTCCCCCGCTCTCTCTCTTCCACATACACACCTCTCAGTTTTCTCTGTTCAACTTTGAGAGTCTACATCCTAGCCATTTAGCCATGATCGTAGTTTGTTGTTGTTGTTTGCTTTCCCAATTTAGGCAAGAAAAATTTGTCCCTTGAAGTTCTTTGACCAGTATGAGAGTGGCTAAAAGCCTATATAGTAGGTTTTGAAGGAGTTGGGTGGGGATGTGCCGAAAAGACATGTTGAGGTAAAGGCTGGATGTAATCCTGGGGCAATGAACAGCCACTGAAGGATTTAAAGCAGGGAAGTAGCATGGTTAGAGCTGGGTTTTATTTATTTTTTTAAGTTTTTTTTTTTTAATCTTTATTTTTGAGAGAGAAAGAGTGTGAGTAGGGGAGGAACAGAGAGAGGGGAAGGCACAGAATCCGAAGCAGGCTTCAAGGCTCTGAGCTGTCAGCACAGAGCTGGATGCGGGGCTCGAACCCACGAACCGGGAGACTGCGACCTGAGCCAAAGTCGGACACTTAACCAACTGAACCACCCAGGCACCCCAGAGCTGGGTTTTAGAAGATCTTTCTGATGGTGGTATGAGGTATTCCATGGAGAACAGTCAATACAAAACAGGAAGAGAAGCTAGAAAGGTCATGATACTGCTTTCGTGATTCATGACAAAGATCCAAATTAAGGTAGAAAGGAGAGGGGGGGGACAGATTCATAAATTTAAGGGAGAGCAGGAGACAAATATAAAGATGCCTTTAAAAAATTAATTCCAGGGCCTTCCGGGGAAGATGGCGGAGTAGGAGGACCCTAAGTTCATCTCCTCCCATAGATGGAACTAGATGACACCCACACCAGTGTAAATAACTCAGAAAACGACCCATAGACTGGCAGAACAGAATCTCTACAGCTAAGTGTAGAGAAGAGACCACATCTCACAGGGTAGGAATACTGTTGTTGAGAGCTAAATGGATCATTGGACCGTTGGCAGAAGGGAGGGACCCGTGGTGGTGCAGGGGGGAGAGAAACAGACCCTCACAATGGGAGACCTGCACAGGGAAGATGAATCCCCATAACATCTGTCTTTGAAAACCAGGAGGGCCAAATTTCACGAATTTTAAAAACCAGCAGGACTTAAAAGCTGGAACTTTAAAAAATCAGCAGGTTTGGCTCTGGGTGAGCCCGAAAGGCCGCAGGAAACTGAATCTCCACCCTTAAGAACACAACAAACAGCCCCACCGAGATACAGCACAGGAGCAGCAGTTTGAAAAATGGGCTATACTAGAGGAAGATCTGTTGACTACTCTCAGGGCATGTGCTGGAGGGGCAGGGATCCCTTGTGGAACAAAGGAGCAGGCGGGTGCCGTTTCACTCTCCTGCTCCCCAGTATAAACCCACAGCCACCAGTGGGAACCAGGGAGGCATGGATCTGATCCCTACCTAACTTGCTAATACTCCGCATCCTGCCCCCCTGCGGTCCCCCGGGCAACCCTGCACTTCTGCAGATCCACCGTCTCCAGTCTCAGCTCTGGCAGGTAGGTCCCTTGCACAACAGACCGGCACAAACCTTGCTAACATCACACATCCTAACCCCTGTGCACTTGAGTGGATCTGCCCCGTCCAATATGCTCTTGGCTGGAGCCCACCCAAAGCACCACTCCAAAGTGACTCCAGCCCCTGGGAGAGGGGAAGATAACCACACATACACCAGGCCAACTACAGCCCCAGACGACAGCTGGTCTGATTACAGGCCACACCCAACAACAAAAACTCCCCAGGGCGAAAACAGCAAAAGTGCTACTACGTCTCTCTCTGTCAATGCGCGCTCTGACTCAAGCCCAAGGCAGCCTGAGACCGGCCCACCAACAGGACAGGGACCAAACACCGCTGATGACAGGCAAAGAGAGCCATTGCAGGTGACTGGACCGGAGGGAAAAGCGGCTCTGCCGAAACATTAGGGTGCATGCAACACACATAGCGGACACCCCTGAAGTGCCAGCTTCTGGTAAACGGGACACTGCACTGCAGGGCACTACAGGACCTCGTCTTCAGGGCCCACTATTTTCAAGAGCAGAAGACAGAGCTGACTTTCCCAACACGCAGACAGAGACAAAATGAGAGGATAGAGAAATATATCCCAAATGAAAGAATAGGGCAAAACGACAGCAAGAGACGTAACTGAAACAGGTAAGTAATATACCTGATAGAGAATGTAATGGGCATAAAGACACTGAACGTGACAAGAGTAGAGGACCTCAGCGAGACCCTTAACAATGAGACAGAAACATACAAAAGAACTGATCGTAGATGAAGAACAGTAAATGAAACTATACACTAGATGGAATAAAGAGTAGATTAGAGGAAGCAGAAAAACATCAGTGACTTGGAGGACAGAGTAGTGGAAAAGCAAGCTGAACAGGAGAAAGAAAAAAAAAAGAATACAAAAGGAATATAAATTTAGGGAACTCAGAGACACCATCAAGTGTAATAGCGTTCCTATTACAGGGATCCCAGAAGGAGAAAACATAGAAAAGAAGGCAGAAAATTTATTTGAAGAAATCATAGCTGAAAACTTCCCAAATCTGAGGAAGGAGACAGTAAAAGGAGCAAGAAAAAAGAAAACAGTTACATACAAGGGAAACCACATAAGGCT
Source organism: Prionailurus viverrinus (assembly GCF_022837055.1). NCBI lineage: Eukaryota > Metazoa > Chordata > Mammalia > Carnivora > Felidae > Prionailurus > Prionailurus viverrinus. The sequence continues at coordinate 38,380,346 of NC_062578.1, read as the reverse complement.
ATGAGCTGATTTTTTTCTGCAGAAACACTGCAGGCTAAAAGGATGTGGCATGATATATTCAAAGTATTGAAAAGGAAAAAGTCTGCAGCCAAAGACACTCTATTCAGCAGGGCTATCATTCGGAATAGAAGGAGAGAGAAAGAGTTTCCCAGACAAACAAAAGTTAAAGGAATTCATCGCCACTTAACCAGCCTCGCAAGAAATGTTAAAGGGAACTCTGAGTGGAATGGAAATATCATGAGTTGGAATAAGAAGTACATTGAGAAGCACAAGAGAGTAAAGTTAAGTGCATATGTAAAAATTGGTCAAGGGGCTCACAATATGTAGATGTAAAGGATGTAAAGCATGACACCATATACCTATAATGTGGGAGGAGAGGAGTAAAGAATGAGTTCAAACTTTAGCCACCATCAACTTAACACAGACTGCTATATGCATAAGATGTTACATACAAACAGAATGGTAACCACAAATCAAAACCTATATATGCAAAAAAAATTAGAAAGGAATCCAAGAATATCTCTAAAGAAAGCCAACTGATTGTGAGAAAAGAGCAAGAGAAGAATGAAACAGAGAAGGACAAAAACAACCATAAAACAAGTAAAAAAATGGCAGTAAGTGCATATCTATTGATAATTTGAGTGAAAATGGACTAAATGATCCAATCAAAAGACACAGGGTGGTGGAATGGATAAAAAAGCAAGACCCATCTGTATGTTGCCTATAAGAGACTCATTTCAGACCTAAAGACACATGCAGATTGGAAGTGAAGGGATGGAAGAACACTTATCAAGCAAATGGACATGAAAAGAAAACCAAGGTAGCAAGACTTACATCAGCCAAGAGACTTGAAAACAAATATTATAACAAGAGAAAAAGAAGGACATGAGATAATCATAAAAGGAATAATCCAACAAGAAGGTAAAACAACTGTAAATATTTATGCACCCAACATGGGAGTACCCACATACGTAAAGCAGCTACTAACAAACATAAAGTAATCAAGAGTAATATAAAAGTAAGGGACATTAACATCCCACTTACATCAATGGACAGATCATCCAAACAAAATCATAAAGAAACAGTGGCTTTGAAAGACACATTGGACCAGATGGTTCTAACAGATATATTCAGAACATTCCATCCTAAAATGAATACACACTCTTTTCAAGGGCACACGGAACATTCTCCAGAATAGATCGTATGTTAGGCCACAAAAACAAGCCTCAAGGAATTAAAAAAGACGGACAACATATCATGCATCTTTTCTTACCCCAATGCTATGAAAATAGAAATAAACATCAAGAAAAAAACTCTGGAAATAGCATATAGGGAGGTTAAATAACATGCTACTAAACAATGAATGGGTCAATCATGAAGTCAAAGAGGAAATTAAAAAATACATGGAGATAAATGAAAATAAAAGCTCATTGTTCCAAAATCTTTCAGAAGCTGCAAAAGCAGTGTAAGAGGGAAGTTTTATAGCAGTACAGGTCTACCTCAAGAAGCAAGAAAAATCTTATAATAGAGCTAGAAAAAGAAGAATAAACAAAACGCCGAATCACTAGAGGAAGTAAATAATAAAGATTAAAGTAGAAATAAACAAAATAGAAACTAAAAAAAGCAATAGAACATACCAATGAAACCAGGAGCTGCTTCTTTGAAAAGATCAACAAAATTAATAAACCTTTAGCCAGAACATATCAGAGAGAGAGAGAGAGAGAGAGAGAGAGAGAGAGAGAGAGAGAGAAACTTAATAAAATCAGAAATTGAAGAGGAGAAATAACAACCAACATGACAGAAATACAAAGAATTATTAAGATGATATTATGAACAATGATATGCCAACAAAGTAGACGATCTAGGAAAAATGAATAAATTCCTAGAAACCTGTAACTTCCCAAAACTGAAGCAGAAAGAAACAGAAAATTTGAATAGACCAACTGCTAGCAGTGAAATTGAATTGGCAATCAAAAAACCCCACAAACAAAAGTCCAGGACCAGACGGCTTCACAGGTGAGTTCTACCAGACATTTAAAGAAAAGCTAATGCCTCCTCTCCTCAAACTATTCCAAAAAATACAAGAGGAAGGAAAGCTTCCAGATTCATTCTGTGAGGCCAGCACTACCCTGACACCAAAACCAGATGAAAATACTACAAAAAAGAGAACTACAGGCCACTAACTCTGATGAACACAGATACAAACCCTCGACAAAATATTAGCAAAGTGAATTCAACAATACATTTAAAATATCCCAATCCATGAGCATCCATGAGAACCAATACTGTGAAGATGGCTATAGTACCCAGAGCCATCTACAGATTTAAAGCAATTCCTGTCAAAATACCAACAGCATTTTCCACAGAACTAGAACAAATCATCCTAAAATTTATATGGAACCACAGAAGACTCTGAATAGCCCAAGCAGTCCTGGAAAAGCAACGCAAAGCTGGAGGTATCGCAATCCAAGATTTCCAGCTTTGGTATTAAGCTGCTGGGATCAAAAACAGTATACTACTGGCACAAAAATATGGAGATCAATGGAACAGCATACCCCACCCAGAAATAAACCCACCGTGATTATATGGTCAATTAATCTTTGACAAAGAAGGCAAAAATATGCAGTGGGAAAAAGTCTCTTTGAAAAAGGGTGTTGGGAAAAGTGAACACCTACATGCAAAAGAATCAAACTGGACCACTTTCTTAAACCATACACAAAAATAAACTCAAAATGGATCAAGGACCTAAATGTGAGACCTGAAGCCATAAAGATCCTAGAAGAGAACACAGGCAGTAACTTGTCTGACATTGGCTGTAGCAACATTTTTCTAGATATGTCTCGTAAGGCAAGGGAAACAAAAGCAAATGTTAGGACTACACCAAAATAAAAAGCTTCTGCACAGTCAACAATCAACAAAAAGACAACTTGCTGAATGGGAGACGATATTTGCAAATGACGTATCTGATGAAGGGTTAGTATCCAAAATATATAAAACACTTGTACAACTCAACACAAAACCCAACACATAATCCAATTAAAAAATGAGAAGACAAGAACAGACATTTCTCTAAAGAAGACATCCAGATGGCCAAGAGACACATGAAAAGATGGTCAACATCACTAATCATCAGGGAAATGCAAATCAAAAGCACAATTAGGTATCACCTCACACCTGTGAGAATGGCTAATAAAAAAACACAAGAAACAAGTGTTTGTGAGGATGTGGAGAAAAAAAAGAACTGTCATGTACTGTCGGTGGGAATGCAAATTGGTGCAGCCACTGTGGAAAACAGTAGGGAGGTTCTGCAAGAAATTAAAAACAGAATTACCATGTGATCCAGTAATTCCACTACTGGGTATTTACCCAAGGAACAAAAAAACCCACTAATTCAAAATGATATGTGCGCCCCTATGTTTACAGCAGCATTATTTACAATAGCCAAAATATAGAAGCAGCCCAAGTGTCCACTGACAGATGAGTGGATAAAGATGCGGTGTGTATATATGTGCGTGTTTGTGTGTATACACATCGCACCTTTATCCACACACATAACAGGATATATTACCCAGCTATAAAGAAGATTGGAATCTTGCCATCTGCAACAACATGGATAGATCTGGTGAGTATGATGCTAAGCAAAATAAGTCAATCAGAGGAAGACAAATACTATGATTTTGCTCATATGTAGAATTTAAGAAACAAAAGAAATGAAGGAAAAAAGAGACAAACCAAGAAACAAAGTCTTAACTACAGAGAACAAAATGATGGTTACCAGAGGGGAGGTGGGTGGGGAGTTGGGTGAAACAGGTGAAGGAGTTTAAGAGAACACTTATCATGATCAACACTGAGTAATGTATAGAATTGTTGCATCACTATACTGTACATCTGAAACTAATGTAACACTGTGCTTTCACTATTCTGGAATTTAAAAGTAAAGTAAAATAAAAAACTCTGTAAGTCCAGCTTGTTCGATCTAATGTTTTAGATTATATTCAGATGAGAAATCAAAATGAAAGTATAGACCAACAGCAAGGATATTTATTTTTATTTTTTATTATTTTTTAAATATAATTTATTGTCAAGTTGGCTAACATACAGTGTATCCAATGTGTTCTTGGTTTTGGGGGTAGATTCCTGTGATTCAACACCCAGTGCTCATTCCAACAAATGTCTCCTCAATGCCCATCACCCATTTTCCTCTCTTCCCCGCCACCCCCCCCCATTAATCCTCAGTTTGTTCTCTGTATTTAAGAGTCTCTTATGGTTTGCCTCCCTCCCTGCTTGTAACTATTTTTTCCCCTTCCGTTACTCCGTTACTCCTGTTAAGTTTCTCAGGTTCCACATATGAGTGAAAACATATGATATCTGTCTTCCTCTGACTTATTTCACTCAGCATAATACCACCTAGTTCCATCCACACTGTTGTAAATGGCAGGATTTCATTCTTTCTCATTGCCAAGTAGTATTTCATTGTATATAGAAACCCTATCTTCATTATCTATTCATCAGTTGATGGACATTTAGGCTCTTGCATAATTTGGCTCTTCTTGAAAGCACTGCTCTAAACATTGGGGTACGTGTGCCCCTATGAATCAGCACTTCTGTATCCGCTGGATAAATTCTTTAAAGTGCTATTGCTGGCTCATAGGGTAGTTCTATTTTGAATTTTTTGAGGAACCTCCACACTGTTTTAAGGATATTGATTTAAAAGATAACAGAGAATGTATCAGTGTAAAAGTCAAGCTAAATGTAGTTTAGGATTTACCTAAGTATGACCAGCAGGTGGTGGTAACTGTACACAGAAATTGTAATATTTTCCTTTAGCTCTTTGCTGGGCTGGTAAATAGTTTAATGTTTTTCGCAAAGCTGTTGATCTGGATTGCCGAACTAAGGTATGATGAGCAAACATTGTTAGCTCAATTTCAAATATTCCAGGGAAAAGGTTTATAACAGAATCAAAGGAATTGGATGTAAAGTGAAATCAAAGATTTTCTAATCCTAGAGTTCTTGAATAAGCTCCTGGTGGGGTGTAGGGGGCTGTTCCTGGAAATCCCAGAAATGAGCTGCAAATTGATGTGCATGTCTATTTTTTTCTGGGAAGAAAATCCATAGCTTCCGTAACAGTTTCAAAGGGTCTCTAATCTCCGAATTTAATTTGACCATGTAATGGACAAATTTCAACCCATGAGGTTTTTTTTTTTTTTCTTTTTTTAGGATAAAGTTTAAAATACTCAGCCTAGCATTTTAGTCTCTTCATGAACTGCCTGCTACAGACTAATTCATTTATATTACATATCACATTAAATACCAACTTATCCTGCTATTGGACCTTCTGTTTTTCTAGACATCCATAAGACTGTAAGGAATTCAAAAACTTTTAGCATGATTCTCATGCTTTTAAAGGACTGAAGAAAGTATCACAGGGGAATGAGATCGAGGTGTGAAGCACAACCCAGCAGGCCTACCTTTCGCTACAACTTGTTAGTTTTGTCACTTTGGGCCCATTACTGAACCTGTTTCCTCATCGGTAAAATGGTGATGATAACAGGACTGTGAGGAGTAAAGTGTTGCGTGTAGAATATTTAGCCTAGTCTTTGGCAAATTTTGTGCGTATCAGCCGTTAGTTCAATAGCCAAGAAGGAAGTAGCACTTTCACTGGATGAGCAGTTTCAAAGGCTAAATCCTCAATGGTGCTAAAGCTGAGAAGTATGACAAAAGTAAAAGAAACTGGAGAGAAAACGAGGCCAGGAAAAAAAAAAACTGAAGGAAAAAAGACATATTTGTGAAAATGAGAAGCAGCAAGCCAATAATAATGATGATCATTATATTATTTATACACACTAACAGCAATGGTGATGATTGCTAACATGTGTATTGCTCTGTTCCAGACCCTGGTCTAAACATTTTACATGGATTAAGTAATTTTCATTACTCTGGGGACTCTGGGGAGTCGAAGTGACTCTGGGGATGATATACCAAACACTGTCTATTGCCCCAACTATTACCCCCCTCTTTCTTAACAGAACCTTGCCATTGTTGAGTTTGCAATATATCCAATCAGCCCATCAGCACTGGACTGAGACAGTCATCACCATCTCACTCCTTTCTGTTGGACACCGGTATCCTCACCTACCCGGGAGTCAGGAATGACCATGTGACTTGAGCTGGGCCAATGAAATGCCAAGGAATGTATGCAGGGAAGCAAGGGCTTCTGGGAAATGCTTGCATCCTGAGGATCAGATCTTGAAGGAAGGCTTGTTGGTATTGCACCCTTCTCTTTCTTCCTGACTATAGGTCTTCTGGTAAAGAGCCAGATGATAGAGCTAAAAGGCCAGTGCAGATTTTGGCTTAAAGGGACATGGGTGAAAATGCTAATCAGAATTGTGCTACTGACCGGGTGCTTTCAGGTAAGAGTGAAACTGACCAATACATAGCAGTGGTGTTTAAGGACATTGCTACTTGAGACTGTACAATACAGATAACATATGCAATGTGCATTAATGCCACTGAGAAAAGGTTAATTATGAAATAATTTTTAGAAACATTTCTCTTGGCAATATTTCCATTGAAAAGGCTTAGGGCTTGAATGATTAGCTTTCAATTATTTTCCAACTTAGAATTACATAGCACATTGCTGAGTTGTGGCTATATGCTTCAGTCTTGCTCCTCGATGTTTTCAGACTTCCTGTGATACTTACTACGCACTGGCTGAAGCAAGAGTTCTTTGGCCAAGCTGTCCCCGGATGCAGTCACTTAGAGCTTCAGCCCAGCCCTGAGCTCCAGGATTGAATATTCCTAGCAGCTGGAAAATGGCAGTGAAACAGTTTCTAGGGGAAAGGATGTGGTCAGGAACAATTGGGGTTGAAGATAAGTTACCAAAGGCAGCTGGCTCTTCATGGAAAAACTCTCTTCCTCTTGGCTTCCTGTTTTCCCCATATGTCCTATGTTAACTCACAGAACCTAACCACAGGAGTAAAGGGTCATCAGGAGGGACAATCTCCACTTCTCCACATGAAGATCCAGCCACCAATTTATTTCACCTACATAAAAATGCTGATAAATGATATGCCAGAGGGTATCATTTGTTCTTAAAAGATGATTCTTTGGCCATGGTAAAGTTCAGGGTCAATTCTAATACAATTCCACATTCAAGTTTCCTGACCCCTTGACATAGAGTTTAGAATACAGACAAATTCTAGAAGTCACATCTGAGAGTGACTTCAGAAAACATTTTATTCTACTTAGCAGCAGTGAAATTTTAGGCCATGAATGAGTAACTGATTTTCCCAACTGGATTCTAAGACCCTTGAAAGCAGAAACTCTTCTCATTTTTCCCAGTATCAAGCATGGTTCTAAGAATACACACATATATTCGATTGGTGCCTCCCCCCAGGGATTAATAAGCCTTCATGATTACAAAATAAGCAAAAAGATCATCAAACAGTGCACATGCACACGTGTGTGCGTGTGTATAATAGACGGATCACACAACTGATCTGCTTGGCTTTTCCACCAACAACTCATTTTAAAACTCAATTGACTAATACTCCGACAAGGGCTCTGTCAGCCCCTAAACAGCTAAGTCTTATAGTCAAGTACCTTCAGGGCAAAAGCCTCTCTAATTCAGTTGTTGGAATTTAAGAAAATAAGACCCTGTAATTGGAACAGAAGGGATCTTGTCCATTCTACCCATGGTTAACCACAGAAAGTCTAGGAAACTTTAATTCAACGATGACCAAATACGGGGAAGAAGGATTAAATGTGGGTTTTGGAGTCAGACACACTTGGGCAAGATGGTTAATGTATCTGAGCGTATTTCCTCCTTAACTGGAGGTGATACATCAGATCACTGCAGTGAAGAAGAAATAAGAGCATGGACACAAACTGCTTAATCTAGTAGCAAATCCTTAATTCCTACTCTGTGTTACAGCGGCATTTCCTATCTAGCCATGGTGAAGCTGAGCCTAACATTATGGGAGAAGAATCTGCAAAAGTGGTAATTCTCAGAGTTTTATTGTATCAGCCAAGCCCAAGGCAACAGTGCAGGGCACGGTGGAGCATAACTGACAGCGTGAGCGGCCCATTCGCCCATCAATGGATGCAGACAGGAGACTGAATTGGATTAACGGCCCAACTGAATTTAGACAGGCGTGCCAGCATAACGTGTATTCCATATGGTTTGCACCCATGTGGAGTGGTTCTCTGATGCTCCTTTCATCTGATGAAGTCTACTTTTTGAGAATTTCAGTAAAAGAAGGAAATCAGCTGAAAAATCAGCAGTAAGTGAGTCAAGAGTCCTTAAAAAACAAACCGGTCGTGCAAGGGAAGAGGAGAAGCTGGGTCTCCATTTATCTCCCTGGAAGAGGATCCTCTCCCTCCCTGTTCTTCACAGCTGGAGCCGAGGGAGCAATTTTCCTTGGCTGCTGCGAGGACAGAGTCCGTGGCAGGCAGCACAGATCTATCTACTCAGCTGCTCTCCCACACCTGCTTCCCCCCCTGCCGGGGCCATCCGCCTGGCTTCAGGCCCTTTGTCCCACACACATTAAAGCAGTATCTCTGAACCCTAAAAAATAAGCAAACTTTGTGCCCTATTTATAAATGCAAGAAGGCTAAACCATCCCTGGAGATTGTGATAACCGAACCAGACTTGATCTGCTCTATGTTCCCATTTCTTTGGCAAGTACCGTGCTCTGCTTTCTGTAGTGGATGGTGTACAGGTGCACACGTGCACACACACACACACACACACACACACACACATCACACTCTTTTTGCATTTTCCAAGCAGTCACTTCCAGTTTTACGTGAGTAGGCTTTTAAAGCTATATAGACTCTCACTTTGGCAAATCCCTAGGTCACTGAACTAAAAGGACTACAATGGTTTCAATGTGAGCCCTTCTGAGTTTGGTGTGAAGTAGGACGACGACAACAACAACAAAGCAAGCTCAGCATCTCCTGTGTTTCTCTTACAATGGCATGACTGGAAGATGGTGAGCGTCTGCCCTAAACAGCGCTGAGCAAGTCCCCTTAAATGCCAGAGAGTAGGTCAGAGGTCAGCCAGCCAGATGAGGAAGCGATAGCAACCCCAGCTCATGGTCTCTGGGCCTCTCTGGGCCGAGCACTCAGTTAATCCCTCACAATCACCTTAGGAAGTTCGAGATGAGGAACGGAAGCTTAGAGCCAATAAGGATCTTTCCCTAAATCACAAAACGAATACGATCCCAATTTTAACTCCAGAGCCAGACTTCTTAACTGGGGAGGTATTCTGTTGGAGCATGAATAAAACAGGATTACTGGGAGTAACACCGAAGTACTCAGAGACATAAAGTAGGAGTTTCTACGCGTGTGTGTAATACACACGTATGCACACATGCATTTAAGAGCTTTACCGAAGGAATACTCGAAAAGCATTACGAAATGCAGTTTAAACCAGCTCCCGAGGCAGGGGTGTTCTGGTTGTGGTCGTTTTCCAGAAGCAGGTGAGTCGGGGGCTGGGCTTTGGACTGGAGGCAGAATGTGGGCTTGGCCAAGACCTACCAGCTGGCCATGCATTTCTGGGAGGGAAAATGGCCGGGCCAGAGGCACGGATTATGCTGGAAAGGCAGTGGGCAGCTGGGCAAGCGCCGGTGAGGGAGAGACAATGGTAGCAGTGCTATGGATTCTCGAGTCGGACAAACACAGCGCCAGAGAAACAGCTAGCCCTTGGTTAAGACACTCAGAGAGTTACTGCGGTTCCTGATTAAGGGAACAGTTTATAATAACTGTTTCTGGAAAAATTTTTCTAGTAACTGTTTGTTGGACCACTTGGAGTAGAGAAACTGAAAATTAGGAATAGATCATAAATTTTAGTAGCCTAAGATAATTGAAACCTGAGCTGGGGAGGCTATGGAAAGAGGTTTGTTGTTTTTTTTTTTTTAAATGACCTGTAATCAAGACTTCAGATATTGTGCAGTTTCATAATGGCTGAAATGATTATTAGGATATGGGGCGTGTTGCCAAGGGAGCAATCAGAGCTAGATGTATTGGACTTGGGGCCTCATCTACCAGAGGTGATTTTAAATCAGTGTGGGCCTGCCTGGAGGCAAAAGGGGAGATTTCAGTCTATGTAAAATTCTCCGTTTCAAATCGTTCTCTCCGTTTTATCTCCCTTGGTGCCCCCAGTGATCAAAATCCACACAGAGCCCAAGAATAAAAGAGCAACATCCAGCTAAAGTCTGCCAAAATGCATCCCCCGGAAGGCTGGAATAATCGACAGAAACACAAGGAGATTCTCAAATGCCTTTCTGCCGGCCCCACCTTCATCCTGCACGCGAGGGAGCACTTACCGCAAACAGCCGCTTTGGGAAGAAGCACTCTCTACATAGTGTTTCAGAGCAAGCTGGAATTCTTCCAGGTCCTCCTCTATCACAGACATCTGACGCTGCACAAGCATGATGTGCTGTGGAGGAAGAGGCAAAGGTCACTGCTCTGGAGCCTTGCTGAAGCTGACCCCCTGCAGCCCAGCCCAGCCCTCCTCACAAGGCAAACAATTCTCATCTGAAAATATGACCAACAGGAAGACCCTGACCGATCCAAGGCAACAACACTGTATAAAAGCCGTAATGCAGGCAGGACATTCTTGCCTCTCGAAGCAGGTGCAAAGAGAATGTCTTCCCAATGACATACTTCCCTTTTAAAAGCAGTGGTTCTAATTTGAAGCGCTGGGGAGGTTTTAAAATTGCACTTCTATCAGAATCTCTGGACGTGAGATCCAAGCACTGGTATTTACAAAAACCTCCCCAGGTGACTGTAACGTGCAGCCAGGGCTGGGATCACCGGCCTGTAGTCATTTTTAAAGACTGGTCCTACCCCACACACCAGACAGCTCCACCTTCACCGTAAGTATTTTGTGATAATAGACATGTTTCGCACATCATTACAAACAACCAAATTTCAAGAAACGTGTGCTCAAAGTTGCATTTCCAAAGGTACATGAGCCGTCACAGGGTTCTCAAACACTAACCACCTAAGATATGCCATAGGCCCTGGTCAAAATCTCATGGCGTCAGATGGAGACTGTGTTTAACGGATCACACTGGGCTGGATGCCAATTGCTTCTTGTAACAAATCCTATCACCTTTATAGCACTTGTAGTTTTGAAGACTTTCCTACAGTTCTGCCTGTGAGCTTCTCATGGCATTTTGATCTCAGGATAAAGCCTTTCTTCTATCATCAAGGGTTGGGAATGAATCACAGAAGTGCAAAAAAAAAAAAAAGGATTGAGAGTGAGTTATAAAAGTGCAGAACAGGGGCTCCTGGGTGGCTCACTTGGTTGAGCATCCAACTCTTGATTTCGGCTCAGGTCATGATCCCAGGGTCGTGGAATCAAGCCTACTTAAGATTCTCTCTCTCTCCCCCTGCCCCCTCCCCTACGTGGGTGCTCTGAAATAAAAAAAAAAATTTAAGTGCAAAACAACAGCAAGAATGTAAGGATGATTCAGAATATGAGGAAAATAACTTGCACTGTGTAGCAGCAGAGCCAGAATTAAGCACCCAGCTTGCTGTCTCCTGTCCGATGAGTTTCTTGCTTCATTGTTAATAGCTACCATTGTCGAAGACCATAATACCAATAGATATTATGGTATCTATTAGGTATGATGGTATCTACTAGGTATGATGTTAGGCACTTTATGTATTCAATAATTGTTCCTACTTTGTTTTCCTGCAGGCAAATGCTGGGTGCTGGATTCTGGGCATACAGTGACGAATCAAGATAGAATCCTTGCCTTTATAAGGTTTAGTAAAGAAATCAACAAGGTTTGAAAACAACGTGTGTAGAATAACTTAAGGTATTGATACTAGCACATGAAACTGACGATATGTAAACTGACCAGAAGTCTATTAAATTTTTGACAGAAGTGTACTGTCAAATAAATCTTGATTCCAGTCTCAAAAATCCTCTGAGTGAGCCTTAAAGTAGTATTTGGGCACCCAAACGCACACGAGCGGGACACAAGCTATCAATACCGCATAACTCCTACAGAGTACAGTACTCTCCAGTGAGCTGTTTTTGATGTGGTCACGGAGGCTGATGAAACGAGAAGAAACTCTCAAAAGAAGAACAATGGACAAGGGGGTTCCTCCCGGAATGGAGATCCAGTGTCCCATCACAGAACTTCCTTCCCTGACAAATACCTTCCCAGCATGAATTCACTGTTGCAATGAACCAGTGAATGCCGTATGCTTCCTACTCATGCCTTTCCTGAATTGCACTTTTTATGACATTTCTCCTGGCCCGGTTTTATCATTGTATATTTTATCTCTGTGTTTGGGGGGAGTGGAAAGGGGAGATAGCTTACTTCTTGATTCATAAGTATATCGGACCGTAAGGGTCTACATCTTGATCTTACAGAGAGGACTGATCATCATGCAGGGATCCTAGACTTTGAGCCAGAAGCGGTAACGGAGAAGACTCTGGGTGTGTTCTATATATGTGAAAAGAATGAATATTTAATGACCGGAAGGCTCACTGTGGCAAAGACTCCAAACTATTCACCAAAATCCATTTCCTCTTCTTTCTAGGTACAGTTAGAGCACGTGTTGCATCATCCTTTGCAGTTAGGTGTAACCAACCGATAAGTTTTCACCAATAGAATATGAGCAGGAGTGCTGTGTATTGCTTTTGGGACAAGATGTTCAAGAAGGAGGTGAGCCCCTCCCACATTCTCTTCCCCTTTTCTGTTGATAGAATGACCTGTCTTGGGAATGGCAGAGCCACACTTGAGAGGAGGAGTCCGTGTCCCTAAATCATTGTGTGAACTGATTATTGGGCAAGGAAAAAACTTGCATTATATTGGAATCATTCTCCATTTGGGTCTATTTGTTTTCATAGCCCAGTTACCTAATGAGTTCAGTAATTTTAACTAAGCTTTGTTTTATTTCCCTTTAAGGATCAGAGATCAAGAATAGGTAAATACAAGCCTATAACTATCTCTTCAGATTGTGTAATGAACAATCAGCCCCCTGTACGACTCTCACAGGACCTGTTTTTAATATCAGTAACTAAGAGTTTAAGTTAATCTCTCTGCCAAAATCATTGTGGACATGTTCTTTTGACACAAATCTGTAGGAACTTCTCGATCATGTATTTGTGATCAACAATGACTCAGATGATTCTCATGGATTTTCTAATGAGAGATATAAATTCATATCTACCTATTCCACCATACTCCTTTTAGTCTGAAGGCAACTCTTATGTGGTCTAATTTGCAACCATGAGCAGAACCATGAGCAATGCATGTCCTTTGAAATGGGACTTTTCGGCTGCTTCTATGAAAACATGGATTCTACTTCTCCTTCCCTTGGATCTGGGCCAGCCTTATAAACTTGCTTTGGCCAACAGAACATGGCAGAAGTAAGAGGGTGCCAGTTTCATGGTTAGGCCTCCAGACCCCTTGTGAGTTTTCACACTTTCTCTCCGATCCCTGAAATTGTCATGTGAACAAGCCCTGTGAGAGCAGGGGTCAGCAAACTTTTTATGTGAAGGGACAGATAATAAATATTTTAGGCTTTGTGGGCCCTAAGGTTCCTGTCACATTCCTCCATCTGTTTTAGTGTGAGAGCAGCCACAGACAACAAACAAATGGGTGTGGCTGTGTTCCAATAATACTTTATAGGTAAAAATAGGCAGCGCACTGTAGTTTTGTCGACCTGCGTGCTGGTGAATTAAAGACTACAGAGAACAGAGCTGGGTCAGTGGATTCATCCCAGCTGAGTCCCCGGACATATAAGGAAGTCCCGCCAAGATCAGCAAAGCTGGCATGCAGTTGAATGCAGATGCCCTAAGGAGGCCAGCTGACACCAGAAGAACCACCCGCTTGATCCCACTTTAAGTTGCCTACCTCTAGAATTGTGGTTTAAAACACTTCATTTTGGGTGGTTTGTTACACAGCAGTAGCTAAATGATTCATTCACTTACATAGATGGATGTGAATATGATTTGGAAAATAAATTTACTTTGCAACCCAAACAAGGCATGCCTTTTCCCTCCTTTCCTCAGATATTTACACAAAGAAAACAACTTCCGAGGTCCAGATAATCTGTCTATGTGTTATGACTACTGTGACGAGACGCTTTCTGAATCTCCTTGGGTAATTTAAAATAGACCTTCTGAGCGCCAAAGAAAATCCTTACCTTTTCTAGGCTGGCCAGGTCAAGTTGTAGGATGTGGAGCATGGGAGAGGTAGAGAAGGTGCCCTGATACCTTAATGATATTTCTGTATGTCACTTATGTCAAATATACAGTCTGAGATCCTCACTGAAATCTGGTGTGAACAGCCAGCCCAGAGCATTTTTGTTTCTCTGCTTTAGAAGGCGTAGTGTTGCCTTTATTATTTACTTTATAGGGATTTTGTTATGATGGAATTATGACGGAATATTTACAGAACAGTACTTGCTAGTCACGTTAGGTTAGTTGCATCTACCTTTGACTTCTTGGATTTTTTAAAAAAAGTTTATTTATTTATTTTGAGAGAGAGAGCACAGGAGGGGCAGAGAGAGAGGGTGTGAGAGAGAATCCCAAGCAGACTCTGCACTGTCAGCATGGAGCCCAGTGTGGGGCTTGAACTCACGAATCATAAGATCATGACCTGAGCTGAAACCAAGAGTCAGATGCGTTACCGACTGAGCCACCCAGGTGCCCTTTGGATTTTTTTATTTCAAGGAATTTCAGCTTTTTAAATCTCTGGAGACAGAAATATTTTAAATGCAACTAATTTGGTTCATGTTTTCTAGCTCTACTTACTACACAGTTGTGTTCCAAGCATGTTTTCAGAAATGTAACAGACCTTCTTGTGTGCTCTTGTTCAATCTCATAATAGCTATAGCAAAGCAAGACTATGTTCTAATAGTCCCTGGCATATTAGTTGGCAATAAGCCCCAATCCATATGATATTGTATGACAGGATTCATTTACTTCACAAAATATTCACAGGCTTTATGAGGGAAAGGCAGAAAAAGATACTAGATTTGTAAACTCCTATTGTGTAAGCTATTCTGGTGTAAACAACAATAATGTACTCAAGAAAAGTTAGAGCTTTTGAAAAGCGCCAGAACATGATAAAACCTTGCTAAAAATTATATTGAATCCAAAAAGAACTTTTTGAATATAGAAAGTATCTAGGGAATTGACATCTTTTTCCAGTAATTGTTTGATAAGAAGTGCCATGCGAGGCATACAATGGCCTCAAGCAGAAAGGATTTGGGTGGATCAGTACTCCTGCCCAGGTCCAGAATATGTGAGCTGGCTGGATTCCCTTCAAAAATCATAATGACCTTTCAATGATTCATACTCCCTGCTTGGCACTTGACAGCTAGAAGACAATAAGTTACCCCCCAATTTTCCATGAGTCATAAAGTCATAGTCTTGGAGTTTAGATCTGGGTTTATCTCTGATGTACATTTCCTTTTTCATTATGGCAAGAGTAAGATTATGAATTCCAAAACTTGCTATCTTTGTCACATGATTGTTGTAAGCCACTTGGAACATCCTAACATTCCTACATAGCACCTTAGTGTTGTTCTTTTGGTGTGATGTTTGAACAATTCAATGTTGTAAGGGATAAGTAAATATTTTTAAAAGCTCCTTACTCTTTTTGATTTCATTTTGAATACTATGTCATTCTGGAAGCATTCCCGGGCCTCCTAAGTTGTGTTCCATCATTGTGCAAATCTATACTTTCCTATAATAACCTTCATCGCAGTGTATTGTAGACCCTTGTTTAATCACTGCAGCTCCTTCTGGTCTGACCTGTAGCCTGGAATATTCACTATTTCATCTCCAGACTCTCCCCCAGGGCCTGGCATATAACTGGTGACCAAGTTCTTCATACAACAAACAAGCAAGAGTTTGCTTTTGTTTTTAGTCATTGACTATTCTTTAATTTTTTTTAATGTTTTATTTATTTTTGACAGAGAGAGAGAGAGAGAGAGAGAGAGAGAGCGAGCGAGCATGAGCGGGGGAGGAGCAGAGAGAGAGGGAGGCACAGAATCCAAAGCAGGCTCCAGGCTCCGAGCTGTCAGCACAGAGCCCGACGCGGGGCTCGAACTCACAAACCATGAGATCATCACCTGAGCCGAAGCCGGATGCTCAACTGACTGAGCCACCCAGGCGCCCCTGTCATGGACTATTCTTAAAAGCTCTTTAATAAATTTTATTCACGCACTATTCACTCCAGGAAAGGATATGAACGGTATGAGGTGGTCCTGAAAACTCTAGAGCCCTGCGTCATTGTTTTTCATCTACCTCCATCACCTTGTCCTCATTCCTTTCCTCTTTAAGA
Organism: Prionailurus viverrinus; assembly: GCF_022837055.1. Taxonomy (NCBI): domain Eukaryota; kingdom Metazoa; phylum Chordata; class Mammalia; order Carnivora; family Felidae; genus Prionailurus; species Prionailurus viverrinus. Next base: position 38,364,024 of record NC_062578.1, on the reverse strand, counting down.
GCGGAGAGTACAGATTTAAAAAAGCTTGGCTTCACTTTTACTAGCTATGTGGCCTTGAACCAGTGGCTCCATCTTTTCATCCGAAATCACCAAATGAAATCGGAGCTGTGGTACTTTGGTATCATAGCTTTGGGGAGGATTAAATCGAATTATGTAAAAATCTTGCCCAGGATAGATACTCAATAGATGTTACTTCTCACTGAGGAAAAACAAAGGACCTTAAAAAAAAAAGAAAGAAATCACATCCTAGACTCATCATTATGTAATGGCTCACGTCCCAGAAAACTAGATGTGGCAGCTAGTTGGTTTCAGGACTCTTGCTGTGTGCTTAAATAAGCCTACCAGATACTACTGCTCTGCTCTCATGGCAGGAAATCTCAGGAAAAGGAGTCATCTGTCAGCTCCCAATCTCACTGGCAAAGAACAGCTCCACTTTAGTGCCCAGAAATGCACCAAACACTAGAGTCGGACTGTTGCAGTGTCAGGGCAGGTGCAGATCTGGCGGAGAACTGCTGGGGTCCAGCTAGGGGGCTTAAATCCTTCCACACCTTGACTCTCCACCTGCAAAATGGGGTTAATGATGGCGCCACCTCATAATGATGGATGAAGTGAATTATAGAAGTGTGTGTTTAGGATGACACTTGGCACATAGTAAAGGTTTACTAAAGATTAGCTTTAAAAAAATTAAGTATATCACGGGGCACCTGGATGGCTCAGTCGGGTAAGCGTCCGACTCCTGATTTCGGCTCAGGTTGTGATATCGTGGTTTGTGAGTTCGAGCCCTGCACTGGGTTCTGTCCTGACAGCATAGAGCCTGCTTGGGATTCTCTCTCTCTCAAAAGTAAATAAATACACTTAAAAAACAAAGTATATCATAAGAAGTTTATTCTCTGGTTTCTGATGGGCAATTTATTTTTCCAAGTTCTCATGTATTCACCAATGGAAAAGGCAAGCTACCTCCCTAGTCAATGACGTCTACTGGTTTGGGTCACCAAGATAAATCACTGAACATGGGAGAGCGTGGAATGACGAGTGCCAGCTGTGCACAGTGAAGATATGTTACGGTCATTCTGAATATAGAAGGTTTCATAAGAGTCGACAGTGATGCGTCACTGTCACTAACTATCAACTACAACTTTTTTTTTTTTAATTTTTTTTTCAACGTTTATTTATTTTTGGGACAGAGAGAGACAGAGCATGAACGGGGGAGGGGCAGAGAGAGAGGGAGACACAGAATCGGAAACAGGCTCCAGGCTCTGAGCCATCAGCCCAGAGCCTGATGCGGGGCTCGAACTCCCGGACCGCGAGATCGTGACCTGGCTGAAGTCGGACGCTTAACCGACTGCGCCACCCAGGCACCCCATATCAACTACAACTTTTAAGGACAAATACCTTACTGGCAGCTCTGAAAAAAAAAAAAAACTTGCTCAAATCATTACTGTATGTGTATTCCCAAAGAGCACAGCTACTCACTTTTACAGGTGGTTGAAAATAGTTAAGGAATATCCTTTCCTGCTTTTAAACAATATTGACTGCTGAACCAACTTGCCCAGTCCTGTTTTGTTCTTGTACTTTTATGTACTATTGAATTAGTAATGCTGTGTGGGTTGACGAATCTCTCAAAATTGACGTTGGCCTCTCTTCTGTCAGGGACCCGAGAATGGAACAGTCTGTCACCTTTAATAAACAATCCTTAGACGATTTCTCTCCCACATAGCTAGCACGAGAGAATAGTGTCACATCAGGAAATTATGTAAGAATAGACAATGGTCTGTCTCAACATTAGAAATGTTATGTTCGGTTTCCTGGACTAGAGTGTAGTGTTCTCTACATGCAAATCTAATTGACGATAGAGATACAAAGATTGCAAGGTCACAATCCTGTCCCTAAGGGACTTCTAGCAATAGCATTCCCAGTATGCGCGTTCGGCGGCCTTCTCTTTCTCAGCTTCCCACCAAAATGTACCCCTTTAGAATTCTGGGTGCCTGAGGAATTAACACAGACCACACCCCTGTCTTTGGAGGAATAGAAGCACTGAACATGTAGCGAACTATGGGCTATCTTTGGGGAAAGTGTCCATATCTATAGGATTCTAATCATAATAGTCATTATTAAGCTCTTCTGAGAACCTTCCAAAGCTCCCCCTTTGAAGACTCCCTTTGTACTGTGAGTTTGGACAGATGGGTAGGAGCCGATGGACAGGTGAACCTCACCTTTTATCACATAGGCAGTGCCTGTGGAATAAGTGCCTGGTACAGAGATGAAGGGTATTTCCTATCTTTTTCACACGTAAATGCAATTGATCCTATAAGACCTGTATAGTATACAATATAGTTATTAAGAAAAAAGTGATTTTCTGTGGGTTGCCCAGATTTTAAAATTTAAATTTTCACTAAACAAAAATGTAATGATCCACTTTTTCCAAACAGAATGTGCTATAAATTTGTGCCTCAAAATAAAGTAAAATAACAAATCATATATATGTGTTGCTTTTTAATTACGCAATCACAAATTTCTTTTTGTTGGGTCTCAGTGCCTGTTACCATCACTTTATCCATTTTATTTCGATCTCCATGAATTGCCACCCCTGCTGATGGACATCTTTTCCCTATGGATGTAAATGTTCCTTTTTTCTCTAAGTGTCAACTTTGTTTTTGAAAAATGATTTCTGAGCACTTGCAGTGTGCCTGGCCCTGGGTAACATAATACTAAATAGCATCAAGTTTCAGCTCAGGCATGGCACTCAGGCTTACAGGGGTTATAAAATGTTTATGACATAATTTGGATGTTGCCCTTCTCTGCTGGTCATATTCATTCAATTATTCAATAACTCATTGACTGATATGTGCATAAAATTCTCACTTTACACACATAACATGCTACATACTTACATAAAACTCCTGCAAAGTAGGCATTGTTAGGTTTTCACAAATCACAATTTAGAAACTACTACAGAGCTATGCAAAATAAAACATGCCTATGTATTCCTTTTTCAAAATTTCACTGAGATAGTAGCTAATTTTGAAGAACTTTTTTCCTTCGAATATTTGCCAACTACATATTTCTAACACTTTGACCTAGAAAGAAGAAAAGTACTTACAGATTTAGTATTCCCTTCAATAACTTCTTCTTCCCGTGGTTCAAGTTTGAGATCCTTTAAAGAAAGAAATGGGGAAGGCAGGGACCAGAAATTAGAGGAAACATCATATACTTGAATGGTAACTCTTTTGTGGCTGATATTGTGCCAAAAACAGTTCATTATCTGAAAGGATATGGAATCATTCTGATTTTAAAAATGAAGTTTTTCCAATAAAGACTCCTTTACCCATTTATCAATAGTAAAGAGCCATTTCAGTGTGTTCAATTTGTTATTACTTTAAGCTTACTGATGATATTAAAAGAGAACAAAAGAGAAAGGAGATTCATGAAAACTGGGAAAGGGTAGAACAGTAAAAAAAAAAAAAAAAAAATGAGTAGGCTGATTTCTTTTGCTGTTAGTACTGATCACCACTTTTCCTGGGAGATCATGATGGACATTAGTGTAATGGCTACAATACATTTACACTCTAGTGATAATTTTACTTAAACATGAACTCAAAAGCAAATGAAAACACTATTGATATTTTCTAAAAATGAAGGGCTACTAAAAAGATCCTAGAATTTTCTACCGTGATCAGCGGATGATGCTAATGTCTCCAGTGAAACCAAGCATGTAATCTCGGAGGACTTCATTCTAAGAATATATCACCTCGCATTGGTGGTGAGGATTATGCACAATAATTCCTTCAGATAGATAAAGAAATCCCTTGAAATCGGTATAAATCCAGACGGTCTGAAATAACATAAGCCTGTTAAAAACAGGGCTATGTTGCTTTAGCTATGCTATTCTCTTGCAGTAAAACCTTAAACAAGTTACTTGACTTATCTAGGGTTCACTTTTAGTGTTTCCTCTGCCTTAAGTTCTCTATCCCTAGGGCACCATCTAGCTGGCTCCTTTTCCTTTCTCATACCTCAACTCAAATGTCACTGCCTTAGAGCGACCTTCCCGGATCACCCACTTAAGTATCCAACCCCTCATCTCCACCATATTGCCTTAGTTTGTCCTCAGAGTACTTTTCCCTCTCTGAAATTATCTTGTTTCATTTATTTGTTTACTGATTTTGATCTGTCTGTATTGGATGAAGGACCTTACCTGTTTGAATCACTGCTGCATTTCCACTGCCAGAATAATACCTGGCATAAAGTAGATGCTTAACAAGCATCCGTTGAATAAATGAATGGCCTAATAGGGGTGCCTGGGTGGCGCAGTCGGTTGAGCGTCCGACTTCAGCCAGGTCACGATCTCGCGGTCCGTGAGTTTGAGCCCCGCGTCGGGCTCTGGGCTGATGGCTCAGAGCCTGGAGCCTGTTTCCGATTCTGTGTCTCCCTCTCTCTCTGACCCTCCCCCGTTCATGCTCTGTCTCTCTCTCTCCCAAAAATAAATAAACGTTGAAAAAAAAATTAAAAAAAAAATGAATGGCCTAATGAACACCCCATTTAAATCATAGCTTTTCTGTGAAGGCGAAGTGACGCAATGCATATGGGTGTGAAGTGACTCTTAAAGACAGAAACTGGAACAATGGTCTCCTTGCCCACTTTTTCCCTAACACCAACTCAGGTACACTTTTCACGTCTACTTTCTTTGATCTAAGATAACAACAGCTTAAATGAAGTCGTATGAACGCAATATCCTTAGTTGTACCCCTTCAAAGAGGATGCCCTGTGATCTGGTGATACACTTAGGGCTTCATGAAGATCAAACAGGTTTTGTCGCTGTTATTTAACATAAAGATGTTTCTGCAGAGTGGGAGCAAAATAGCAAACATAATCTCAATATATCCCCACAAATCCTCATAGAGGCTGAAATGGAAAGATAGAACGCCTGAAGGGATTTTTAGTGATTGCAAGTATTATTTTTCCCCCTCACGTGAATGGTATTGGGCCTGGTTTCCAGTGCAGGAAGGATCTATCACACTAAGTGGAGAGAAAAGAGAACACCTGTTCCACTGCAGGTACACTTCCTCTTAACGGGGAGATCAAACCTAGTGCCAAAAACTGCAGGAGACGAGAGAGTCAGCTGTGAAATGACATGCACTTAGCTACTGTTTGGCAATCGGGTAGTTGTTCCTCTAAAAGCCTAATTCGCAGTACAGAATAAGTTGTAGAAGCAAACGGAACTTGCACTGCCTCTCCATTCATTAAGACAGATCCTGCTGAGCCCTACACCGCTGGAACCCAATGCTGAAGACCATCACATCATACTTTCAGCAAATCTCTCAGACATTGTCCTCAAAATGAAACCCTTTCATGGAAAGGGAGGAAGAAAAAGTCTAGGGAAGAAAGAGATGTAATAATACTTTGATTTAAAGTTGGAAAAAAGGCATGACCTAAGTTTAAGCTATTCCTTTAAAAATAGCTATATAAAGTTAAGACACCAAATAAAGACAGGTTTGCCAAGCACCTCAAAGCCATTTGAAAAGGAGGTATTTGTGTTCTTTAAATGAATCTAAATTTATGTAACAATAGACTATGTTTTAACAAGGTCTGTTTTCCAAATAGAGGTCATGGATTTTCAGCCCTTCCATGATTGGAAAACTAATTTTCATAGCCGCCATTTTTCTCGTGAATATTTTTAGTCTCAGCTCACATATCAATTAATAAAATTAGGAAGGAGGAACGCTGAACTGCTGCCAACTGTAAGTTTAGGTTTTTTGCCCAGTAAATGGCCAACGTAAACGTGACAAACGGTGACATGGTGCCAGAGGGGCTGGCATTCTCCAAAGTCGCTTCCCCTGGACTCGATTACTTGTACAGAACCTCATTTTCAGGGGTCTTACTCAACCTCAGGACTTGGAAGTTTCATCTTTGTGGAGACAGTTCTTAAGATCTTAAACCATTGGCCTGACTTGTTACCTACCAACATCTACCTGGACATTTCTGCCTACGTGTCCTATTGGGTCTTGAAATTAACACATCTAATAAGCCGGTTCACCTCACCTCACCTCACCTCACGATCTCTCACTTGTCTCTCCATTTCTGTTAGTGGTACAATTGACCGAGACACTCAGGCTCAAATCCGCAGACTCCTCTTTGAGATACTCCTGTCCTTTACCCATCATACCCACTCAGGGGTCCTGTTAATTTCACTTTAAGTCTTTCACTCTGCCATTTTCTTTTCAGTCATACAATACAGGTCCGTCTCTTTCCATACCTAATCCCAGCAGGCTCAGATCTAGAACCTGCTCTTTAATGTCACTGCTTGAGATGGCTTTGGTGGCTCTGACTTTGAATGTTCCTGTTTAAATCTGTTTAAATCCAGTTTGTATGCTTGCTGTCCAATTTTCTATCTAAAAGATCTCTTTGGTCATGTCACTTACCTGTTGAAAAATAATAAATGCTTCCTGTTGTCTCCAAGACCAAGCCCAAGTCCCTTTCTCTATTATTTAATGCCATCCATAATATGGCCCCATCCATCCGCACAATCATATTTGTTATCATTTCCCCAAATGAAAGACTAACCAAACTGGTCTGAATATCCTCTCTAGCTGCTCTCTTTTTACTAAAATTTTACTGCTCCATAGCACAGGTTTGTTTGTTCACTAGTTTGTTATCAGACAAGCATTTATTCCAATTTTAGTGACAATACATTTTACTTTCCGGGAATTCTCTCTTCTCCCTTCAATATAGTGCTCTGGGACTGTTAATCAAGATGTTCTCCCCCTCATCAGTTAAGAAGCTACTTTCTAGAGGTTGAGAGTGTAATTACATCTTTTAGTATATCATGCAACCATTTCCCTGAGTCACTTTGAAACATTCCCAAGACATCAGCCAGGTCGTCCCTAAGAGCTGCCACATGCATCGTTCAAGCACCCTGCTACCTACGGCAGTGATAACTCAAGAGTCAGGCAATGCAGTACATTTATTTAACTTGCAACTCCACATATTACACATATAACTAGGGGTAGGCATGGGTGGCCTAAGAATTAATGTGAGCTTCTCTATTTGCTTTAACAGAATGGCTCAGGGGTGCCTGGGTGGCTCAGTCGGTTAAGTGTCCGACTTTGGCTCAGGCCATGATCTTACAGTTTGTGAGTTCGAGCCCCGCGTCGGGCTCTGTGCTGACAGCTCGGAGCCTGGAGCCTGGAGCCTGCTTTGGATTCTGTCTCCCTCTCTCTCTCTCTGACCCTCCCCCACTCACGCATGCTCTCTCTCTCTCTCAAGAACAAATAAACATTAAAAAAAAGAAAGGCCCAGATAACTACCAAGTAGTCATTTGTAGCATCACAGTGCTCCTGGCTATTATTCTATCCATGGGGCAGCCATGGATATATTAATACAATGAGGAAAACGGGTCACTGAAAAGTGAGAGGGAGAAGAAAGAAAAGGAAGCACCCACCTTCTTTTCCAGTCGATCAATTAATTTCTGGAGTCTATTGATCTGGGTCATCCACTGGTTGTCTTCTTCTAATAAGCCTTGAGGGGAAAATCATGAGGGCAATTAAACAGAGCAGGAATGCTTTGGCATCTCAGAATTTTCCTTTTACCCGGAAGGAAGCACACAGTGTCACTGACTAGTCAGCACCCTTTTAAGAAATATATTCACGTGAGTGCTTTCTAAGTTATTGATTTCCATAGATCCATGCATCCCAGTGGGTTCACTCTTACAAGTCTGTGGTTTTTATGTTGCCGCCTGTACTGGTCTTTGATAGTCAAAGAACAGCTCCTGCTGAGACACGTTTACCACCCCACGAGATGGCTGAGTTTTCTTCTGAAAAAAAGGAAAGCTTTAATCAACAATTCTAAACTTACTTCCAAAACGGTGGAAGAAGCCAGGGAAATAATAGGCTTGACCACAGTAAGGTAGCTGGTGTCTCCTTTCCTAGGGACTGACCCGAGCAAACACGGACAATATGGTCATGGCATAGCAGTTAAGAGAGCAGACTCTGGAACCTGAAGATCATGGTCAAATTACTTGGCTCCTCTGGCCTCAGCTTCCTTATTTTTAAAATGGCAATAATATCACCACTGGCCACATCGTCATTGTGAGGAATAAATTAGAATATATATGCATATATACAAACATATGCGTATGCATATATGTGTAGTATACGTATGTCTGTGTGAACGTATACACAAACACACATCTATAGTCCAGCACCGGGGCAAGCATTATGTAAGTTCTGCTGTTATTATTGCTGTAATTACATTTTCTAAAATAAGTAGCTTTTATTATTGTTTTTCAAGCTCTACACCCAATGTGGGGCTTGAACTCATGACCTGGAGATTATTCAAAGGTGCAGAGGGAAGAGTTGTGGTCTGAGCCCCTGCACAAACATCCTGGCATCCTTCTGTATCCTTATGGCAGCTTGTGCAAAATTATTTCATAGGCATTTGCTGAAATAATAGTATTGAATACTTCTTGATGGGAGAATGTAGTTGAATTCAAACCATAAAGCCTTGTTTTAGCTTTGAATGTTAGAAAGATAAGACCACAATTATAAAGAGGTAGTACTTTACATTAGAAATCACTTCTCTTTCTGCATTCTTGGGCAAAACTCTCAAAGCTTATCGCATAAATTATGATGCGAAACTAAGTAGTAGCACAGTCACACAGAAGCAGCCACAAAAAATCAGAATAAGGGTGCTTTATAATAGAAAACACTGTAACTGTATAAACAAAATCTATGTTTATTTTTAATTTAGGAATTAATTAACACATTTCCATTCCGGATTGTTCCTAAAAGAATTTAAGGTGGCTGTCACGTCAAAATTTCTTAGAAGGATATTTTGGGTTTTGCTGTGTTGTCAAAATGGTTAAAGCATAAAGGACAATCTATATTTTGACTCAGGAGCCTAGACGTGTCATTTCCTAGTCAACACACAGTAGACTGTATCATTGTTCCTAAGTTTTCACTATCTTCCTGTTATAGAATTCTACATATACAACCTCTGCCCCTCAACTTTGCAGGACCTCCTACCACAATGGATGGAGTACATGTCCCTTCCCACTATTACTGGCTTTGGCATGTGACTCATTTGGTCAATGGAGAGCTAGCAGGTAAGATGCACACAGTGGTTTTTTTTTTTTTTTAATTTTTTTTTTCAACGTTTATTTATTTTTGGGACAGAGAGAGACAGAGCATGAACGGGGGAGGGGCAGAGAGAGAGGGAGACACAGAATCGGAAACAGGCTCCAGGCTCTGAGCCATCAGCCCAGAGCCTGACGCGGGGCTCGAACTCAGGGACCGCGAGATCGTGACCTGGCTGAAGTTGGACGCTTAACCGACTGCGCCACCCAGGCGCCCCTGCACACAGTGGTTTTAACTGAGCTGTGTGATTTATGCTTCTGACACCCAGCAGAAGAGTTTGCTTCAAGTAGTCACTGATCCCAGGAGGCTACGTGAGAAGCAGAGCTGAGCCCAACCTAGAGGCTGGAGAGCACACATCACCCAAATCACAATCAACTACATACCCATGAACAAAAAAGACAAATATTTGCAATTGTAAACACTGAGATTTTGAGGTTGTTTCCAAGTAAAAATGGTCGAATGAATCATATGACCTTGGACAAATTGCTGTACTTCTGGGGAAATAAATATACTGACATCTATCTCATAAGGCACTAGAATATAAGATAATGATCAAGAAAGCACTTTGAAACCTTCCAAGTACAGTATGTGTAAATATAGGCTAGAGTTAGTACTTTGATTTTCTGATATATTAGATAAGGGTTAATTGTGTTAAAATGGTATGTTCAAGTGGTTTATATATATACATACATATACATATATACATACATAGCTTCTAGAAATTACTGTGATATTTTGTAACATGGATTTGTATATTTCAAATTAATTTCAAAGTAATTATTACAAATGGCATTATTAAAATATAATGACCTAAAAATTATTAATAAGGTTTTAGTCCAGGTTTGGGTCTGGGTGGCTCAGTCGGTTGAGCGCTCGACTTCGGCTCAAGGCATGATGTCGCAGTTCGTAAGTTCGAGCCCCACACAGGACTCGCTGCTGTCAGTGCAAAGCCTGCTTTAGATTCTCTGTCCCCCTCTCTCTGCCCCCGCCCCCCTTGCACGCTCCCTCTCTCTCAAAAAGAAATAAATATTAAAACATTTTTTAAAAGCTAAGGTTTCAGCCCAATAAAGGTTATATTACCCACTTCCTGAAACAGACTTTGCATATGTGTAGGCAGGCTTTAGGGGATCCGGAGCAAATTAGGGTAAAGGGCGCTTCCTTCCTTGAAACCAATAGGAATTTCTACAAGTCTCAAGGTCCCATCACCCTCTGTGCACTGCGAGGTGCGGTTGTGGGATTCTCATGGAAACAATGGTGTGGATCATCACCTCGTTCTTAATACCACAGGCTCTTTGCCACTGTGGTTCAGACAAACTTTTCTGAAAGCATTTCATTACTATTGCCGTTTTACTTGCTTAAAAAAAATAAATCAGTGTGAAAATCAAAACAGTCAGTTTGGAAGAAGAAAAATGGCAAAGCTACATTACCTGGACCACAGGCACTGAACTGGGGGCTTTTGGGGGAGAAGCTGTTGTGCCTCTGGACTCGGCGACTTGATCGCTTTCCAGGCCACTGGATCAACAGGACTTCTGGCTTGGTCGGCCCTTGCCTGGAACAGCAGAGACAACATTTAACCTCAGCGTCAGGCTCTGGCCCCGAGAAACGGATCTTCAGCCATCAGTCACAAAGATTTTCTGGTGTAGCGACAGGAGAAGTTAGGAGAATTACTGCTTGCCAACACGCTCTAGAGACCCAGAGGATTTGGTTTTATACACGTGAACCTACAGGAGAGACTCGGAGCTGGCTTTATGCTTTAAAAGTCTGAGTAAAAATCATATCGTAATTTGTGATTTAAGAAAAACTTCTTTCTTTTCTGGGCCAAACCATCAGTGGAAAAACTGTTTCTGTGTGTGCTGGTGTATTTAGTTTGCGAACACCTATGGAGTCTGTTTCTTCTTAGAGTTTTAAATTTTTTAAATCAAGGCTATGTATCCATATATTTTTAAAAGTCAAATAATTCTATAAAACTCATTTTAACAAATAGGAGTTCCTACTCACCTCCACACCACTCCCCATTCACAGAAGGAATGCTTACAACAAGTGTTCGTTTGGATGTTTATCCTCATACCTATATATAATATGCTTAAAGTGCTATCTCTTTATTCTTTAGTTTTTAAATGTATCTATTAGCTTCCTAAAAGGACAAGCTCAGGACAATGATATATGCAAGGAAATATTAATAAGGAATTTAAAGGAAGACTGCTTAAAAGGATGGATTCGATTCGGGAGGCAAGCATTTGGTTCCCTATTCTTCTCTCCTGGTTGGAATACAAACATGATAGCTGAATTCCAGCAACCATATTGGGTCATGAGGCAAACCTGAGGATGTACTCACTATGTGAAAAAGGCAGGAGGTCTATGATAAATCTGTAGAGCTGTCATACTTGTTTAGGCTGCTGCCACCACGCTCTTTCATAACAGATAATAAGTCCTTATGTGTTTAAGCCTCCTTTTTTTCCTGTTATATGCAGCAAAATCTAATACTAATTTATTCATCCAAAAATCTTCCTTTGTTATCAGTAAGGGAAAATTTCTTTAGCCTCTCTCTGGTGCTGATTCCCCCCCAACCCCCTTTTAAATTTGGATTTCATTTACTCTTTGGTTTGGTGGAAGGGAACATCTAATGGCTTCACAGGAAAGGGTGCACCATGCGAGGCAAAATTTGTGAGACACTGCATATTAAAAAGATACTTTTATTTTATTCTCCTACTTCATTGGTGGTTTTATGGGGCAAATAACTTTTTTTTTATTTTTTTAAATTCCAGTATCATTAATGCGCAGTGCTATATTAGTTTCAGGAGTACAATATAGTGATTCAACAATTCTATACACTACTCAGAGTTCATCATCATAGATGTACTCTGAATCCCCTTCACCTATTTCACCCATCCCCCCACTCAACTCCTCTCTCAGAACCATCAGTGTGTTCTGTATAGTTAAGAGTCTGTAACTGGTTTGTCTCTTTTTTCCTTTGTTTTGTTTCTTAAATTCTACATGAGTGAAATCGTATGGTGTTTGTCTTTCTCTTACTGAATTATTTCACTTAGCTTTATACTCTCCAGATCCATCCATGTTGTTGCAAAAAGCAAGATTTCATTCTTCTATGTGGCCAAGTAATATTCCACTGTGTGTGTGTGTGTGTGTGTATCTTTGATATCAATTAATCGACCATATGATCATGAGTTTATTTCTGGGCTTTCTATTCTGTTCCACTGATCTATGTGTCTAATTCTGTGCCAGCACCATGCTGTTTTGATGGCTACAGCTTTGGATTATATCTTGAAATCTGGATACCTCCAGTTTTGTTCTTCTTCTTCAAGACCATTTTGGCTATTCAGGGTCTTTGGTGGTCCCATAGAAATTTTAGGATTGTTTGTTGCAGTTTTGTGAAAAATACTGTTGGTATTTTGATAAGGACTGCATTAAATCTGTAGATTGCTTTGGGTTGTATGAGCATTTAAAAACTATTTCTTCTCCCAATCCACGAGCATGGAATGTCTTTCCATTTATTTGTGTCATCTTCAATTCTTTCATCAATGTTTTATAGTTTTCAGAGTACAGTTCTTTCATCTCCTTGGTTAAGTTTATTCTTTGGTTTTTAAATTATTTTTGGTACAAATGTAAACAGGATTGTTTTCTTAATTTCTCTTTCTGCTATTTATGAGTGTACAGAAATTCAGTGAATTTCTGTATATTGACTTTGTCTCTTGTAATTTTATTGAATTCATTTATCAGTTCTAGTAGTTTTTTGATGGAGTCCTCAGGGTTTTCTATATATAATATGTCATCTGCAAATAGTGAAAGTTTTACTTCTTCCTTACCAATTTGGATGCCTTTTCTTTCCTTTTCTTGTTGATTTCTGCAGCTAGGATTTCTAGTACTATATTGAATGACAGTGGTGACAGTGGACATCTTTGTCTCATTCCTGACCTTAGGGGAAAAGCTCTCAGTTTTTTACCAATGAGTATGATGTTAGCTGTGGGTTTTTACACATGGCCTTTATTATGTTGAGGTATGTTCCCTCTAAAGTTACTTTATTGAGGGTCTTTATCATGAATGGATGTGGTACTTTGTCAAATGCTTTTTCTGCATCTATTGAAATGAACATATAGCTTTTAATCCTTCCTCTTGTTCATGTGATATATCATGTTTATTGATTTGCAAATATTGAAATCCCACTTAGCTGTGGTGAATTATTTTTTAAAATTTATTGTTGGATTTGGTTTGCTAATATTTTGTTAGGATTTTGCATCCATGTTCTTCACAGACATTGGCCTGTAGTTCTCTATTGTAGTGTCTTTACCCAGTTTGGGTATCAGGGTAATGCTGGCTTCACAGAATGAATTTGGAAGTTTTCCTTTCTCTTCTATTTTTTTTTTTTTGGAATAGTTTGAGAAGAATGGGTATTAACTCTTCTTTAAATATTTGGTAGAATTCACCTGTGAAGTCATCTGGTCTTGGACTTTTGTTTATGGGGAGTTTTTGAATACTGATTCGATTTTATTGGTGGTAATCAGTATTCTGAAAGAGTATTCTTAGTTATGGCTTTTTTTTTTTCATTTCAGCACTTTGAATAATAGATCAAGCTACTCCCTCTGACCTGCAGTGTTTCTGCTGATTTTAATTATTATGTGTCTTGGTGTAGACCTGCTTGGGTTGATTTTATTGGAGGCTCTCTCTGCCTCCTTGATCTGGATGTCTGTTTCCTTCCTCAGATTCAGGAAGTTTTCAGCCATTATTTCTTCACATAAATTTTCTGCCCCTATTTCTCTCTCTTCTCCTTCTGGAATCCCTATAATGTGAATGTTATCGCACTTAATGGTGTCACTGAATGCCCCTAATCTAGTCTTATTTTTTACTATTATTTTCTCTTTCTTGAGCTTGATTGCTTTATATCACTGTGTCTTCCAGGTTACTGATCCATTCTTCTGCTTCCTCTAGTCCACTACTGATTCGCTCTACTGTAGTTTTAATTTCTATTATTGTGATCTTCACCTCTGTGGGTTTTTTTTTTTTTCATATTCTATGTCTTTGTAGAGAGTCTTACTGAAATATTCCGGTCTTTTCTTGAGTCAGATGAGTATGTTTATGACCATTAATTTAAATTCTCCATCAGGTATATTACTTATCTCCATTTCACTTTGCTCTTTTGCTCTGAGTTCATCCTGTTCTTTCACGTAGGACATATTCCCTGTCTCCTCATCTTGCCCAACTTTCTGTGTCTGTTTCTATATATTAGGAAAGTCAGCTATGTCTCCTTCTCCTGAAAGTAGTGGCCTTATGAAGAAGAGGTCCTGTAGTGCCATGCAGTGCAATGCCCCCCGTTTACCAGAAGCTGGCATTTCAGGGGTGTCTCCTATGTGTGTTACATGCATCCTAATGTTTTGGCCAAGCTGTATTTGCCTTCAGTATAGTCAGCTGCAGTGTCTCTCTCTCTGTCTGTTGTGCCAGGGTTTGGTCCTTGTTTTGTTAATGGGAAAGTCTGGTGCCACTTTGGCATTGAGTTTGGTCAAAGCAGGCATTTACCTGAACTGTGGTCGCACTGATCTCCAAGGCACTCCCCCTATATTGTCTACTGAGTGGTTTCTGTTGGTGGGCAGGGCCTGCAGTCAGACTAGATGTCTGCCCCAGTCCACTTCTGGGGCCCCAGTGGAGCTGGTATGTGTGGTTACCTTTCCCCCTCCCCAGGGCAGAAGTAACTTTGGATTTGCATTGGCCACTGTATTGGATTCTTGCCTAATGCCACACCTGTAGCACCATTTTGGACTCCTGCCAAGTTGGATTACAGCAGACGGGTCTGCAGAAGAACATGGGTGTTGGGCATGCTCTTGACAAGCTAGATGAAGAGTGTTTATGCTGATTCCCAAAGGAGTCCATATATCTACTCTGAGGTACGTGGGAGGGAAATGATGCTTGCCAACTCCTTTGTTCCTGGAGAAGTCTCCCAAAGATCCCTCCTCCTCCAGCACACATTTTGAGATTAGTAAATAAATCTCCTTCCCATATATTCATTCCCTTCAGTTTTCAAACTGCTGCTTCTATGCTGTATCTTAGCAGGGATGTTTGTTTTGCTGTTTCTTTGAGGGCGGGAACTCCATTTCCTATGGCCTTCCAGATCTTTTTTTTTTTTAATTCTAGGTGTTAAGCCCCACTAATTCAAAGAACTAACGAGTTGAGCCACTCTGGTTTTCAAATCCAAATGTTGTAGGGGTTCATCTTCCCTGTGTGGGTCCCTTGTGTCTGGGGTGCTTGGTCCAGAGTTCGGTCATCTCCCTTTTCCATGCTTACAGCATCCCTCCCTACCACAGACAGTCGAGTGGGTCTATTTGGCTCCTGACTGTATCTCCACCCCTCCTACCACTTTCAAGGTGGCCTCTTCTCTACATTTATCTGTGGAAAGTCTGTTCTGCCAGTCTCCTGGTCATTTTCTAGGTTATTTACACTTATGTGGGTGTTACTTAGGTGTATCTATGAGACTATGTGAGCCTAGGATCCTTCTACTCGGCCATCTTTCCCAGAAGTCAGAGTGAAGAATTTTAGGTTGCAAATCATTTCCTCCTCAAATTTTGAAAAAGCTGCCTCACTGCATTCTAGCTTTTAGTGCCATTATTTTAAAAAATCTAGTGTCGGGGCGCCTGGGTGGCACAGTCGGTTAAGCGTCCGACTTCAGCCAGGTCACGATCTCGCGGTCCCTGAGTTCGAGCCCCGCGTCGGGCTCTGGGCTGATGGCTCGGAGCCTGGAGCCTGTTTCCGATTCTGTGTCTCCCTCTCTCTCTGCCCCTCCCCCGTTCATGCTCTGTCTCTCTCTGTCCCCAAAATAAATAAAACGTTGAAAAAAAAAATTAAAAAAAAAAAAAATCTAGTGTCTTATTCATCCTCTGTGTTTGACCTAGTTTTTGGTCTGGGAGATTTTAGACACTTCTCTGTCTCTGGTATTCTGAAATACCATAATGGCATTCCTTGGTGTCAGATTTTACAATTCATTGTAATGGGCTCTTAGTCTGTTCTATCAACTTGGAAACTCATGTCCTTGTCTGAGAATTATTTCTTAGATAATTTCTCTCCTTTTTTTCTCTATCTGAAATTACTACTTTTCAAATCTTGAACCTCTTGGACTACCCTATAGCTTTATTATTTTTCTTTCTTATTTTTCATCTCTTTTTGAAAATGTCATCACACTTTTATCTCCAAATCTTGCTCACAGGTTCTTATTTCTGCAATCATAATTTCCAAGAGCTCTTTGAGTGCTTTGAATATTATTATTTTTAAGTAGCATCCTTTCCTTAATTCATAAATGCAATATTTTTTCTGTTTTCTGAGGGTATTGATGATTTTGGGGGGGGGTCTTCTTCTGTTCTCTGGATTATATGTGTGTTCTAAGTTTCTTTTTTTGTGTTTGATTTGTTCTCCTGGTTGTCCCTGCCTATTTCAGAGGGAAGAAACAGGGATGATTGGAGAGAGAGGCAGGGAGGGAGGGATGGGGAGAGAGAGAGAGACAGAGAGAGGGAGAGAGGCAAAGAGAGAGAGAGAGGCAAAGAGAGCGAGAGAGCGAGAGAGCAAGAGAGCGAGAGAGCGAGAGAGAGAGAGAGAGAGAGAGAGAGAGAGAGAGGGAGGGAGGGTGGAAGGGAGGGAGGGGGCAATTGCCAACTCACAGCCTCCACCGTAGAGTGGCCTGGCTAGGCCTATTCATTATGGGCACCATATCTTGGTACTTTAAGTCTTTCTCTTGGACTGAGAAAAGCCAGGGAAGCATCCCCAACTAGCGTATAAGCTCGCTGTAAGTGCTCTGAGTGGGTTTCAATGCTCACCGTTCAGTATGGAGACTTTCACTTAATGCCTCAGTTTTTAGTATCATGTACTAACCCCTGCTGTGCTAGGTGTACATCTGTTCACCTTCTCCAGAACGAACATCTCTAGGCTTCCTCGAGGAGTCATCACACAGCACTGGGTGGAGCTTTCAGCAATACATTAGCCCTGCCTTCATCCCCACTGCACATAGTGAAGCCAATCCTTGAGCCTTTCTGAGATTTTGTGGTACCCATTACATTGCATTTTGGCTTCATACATTGTCTATATTTCATCTTTCTCAGAGCTTCTACATCAGTCATCACTGGATTCATCTTCTTTCCATATTCCAAGCTTCTATCTTGTTGGTTCCTCTATCCTTATCTTTGTAGGCTTATGACTCCTTTTTGTCCAGGCACTGTTAATGCCTTTTTTGAAAAGTTTAGGGAGGAAGGAAAAGAAATCATGTTTACTCTCCAATCTTTAACTAGACCATCCTATGGAAAGTCAACTTTCTATCAATTTCAGTGGTCACAAGAATAGGAGACTAGATTAGTTATTCTCTACGTTCAGGCTGAGGGAATATGAACTGTCTGAACTTTTATAATTACCTATAAGCTTCCCTGACTTCTATGATAGCCAACCATCAAAAGGAGAAAAATAACTTCCAAACCTAGAAGGAAATCAGTCATTTCTCTGGATAAAGGAGAACTTTGGAAAATAGAGTAAATTTTCAGATTCCATTATAAAAAAGAAATTCACATATAATTAAACTGTGTTCCCAGAAATCTGGTTTGTGAGGAATGGAGATTTATATAAGAGGACAGGGGCCTCTAGAGGGAAAACTTCAGTGTAACATAATGATTATTCTTGTCATTGGCTATTAGGTACTTTCAGAAGACATGGAATTAAAGTGGCTCCCATTTACCAGTATGCCAGGACAGATACAAGGAGTGTTGTAGAACACCATCTGAAAATCTCACCTCTGTGGCATTCCAGCTGTACGCATCCCTTCTCTCTGAAATTGCCATTTTCACATGAATAGACACAGACATTCTGCCCAACATTGCATGTCTAACTCATTACTGCAGGATGACTGATACTGTGTGATTCCTCCCTGGGGTTGATAACTAGACTAGATGCCTTCTCAAAATTTGCTATATTCCAAAGAGGCTTTGTATCCCTAGGTTTCACAAATATTAAGCCTCAAAGTAACACTGATGTTTAAGGGGAAGCAAATTACTGTAACCCTGGGATTTTTAATGTTCTCTGCAGGTTCCAGCTGTTGACTATGCAGGGCATCATGGAGTCTTCCTTTATGTTACAAAAAACTGATGAGGTTTTGGGTACATTGATTTGACCTCTCCTCTCTGACGTAGCTCTAACTCTTCCCAAATCTTTACTATATACTGTTATGAGACTAATATTCCCTAAAACCTGGGACGCCTGGGTGGCTCAGTCGGTTAAGTGTCCAACTTCAGCTCAGCTCATGATCTCACAGTCCATGAGTTCGGGCCCCATGTCAGGCTCTGTGCTGACAGCTCGGAGCCTGGAGCCTGCTTCAGATTCTGTGTCTCCCTCTCTCTCTGCCCCTCCCCTGCTCATGCTCTTTCTCGGTCTCTCAAAAAATAAAGAAAAACATTAAAAATGTTTCCATTACATTTCTCTTTCATTTACAACCACCAATCTCGGATCATATGAAATCTAAATGCAGTATCTAGCTTTTAAGACCTTCTAGGGGTGCCTGGGTGGCTCAGTCGGTTAAGCATCCAACTTCGGTTCAGGTCACGATCTCACGGTTCATGGGTTCAAGCCCCATGTTGGGCTCTGTGCTGACAGCTCAGAGCCTGGAGCCTGCTTTGGCTTCTGTGTCTCCCTCTCTCTCTGCTCCTCCCCGTCTCAAAAATAAACATTTAGGACCTTCCCTGGCTTACATGCCAGGTAGGTTACGTCCACTGTCCCAGGTCCTCATCCACTGCTATTCTACAAGGTTCCCTTTATTTGGGATTCCCTTTCATTCGTTCAGTTTCATATATTTAACATGTAGTTGTGCCAGGTAGAGGGAAACAAGGCAGAGCCCCTGTCGTTTAGAAACTCCAAGTCTCATGGGAGAGATAAGTAAACGACTGGGTTTGTAGGTACGTCTAAGTAGAGGGTACTGAGGAAATACACAGTGGTGGAGCAGGAGAAATAAAGACAGCAGTGCTGTCCAAGCAATGACCAAGCAAATGGGGAAGAGCCAGCCAGAAGAAAGGAGATGGTACTATGGGGTGGGTGAGAAGACCCATTCCCCCAGGGAGAATATTCTCTGCCATTAAATCTACCCTAAATATCCTGCTCAAGTCTTGTCTCCTCTGAGGCTTATTTACTGGTCTCTTACTTGATATCACAGGAAAAAGAGAGCCATCTTTCCTGTCTTGTTTTTTCCCCCACCAATGAGGGCCCCTGGGGTTCTCCTGGCTTTGGTCTATGGTGACCAGCTGATTCGAAGACGAAACTAGGGAGAGGAGACACAGCACTTTTAAACATCAGCACAACTTGCACTCTTCCATCAGGGTCACCAGAGATTCTAAGTTGGATTTATGGGCACAAACTCATAGTGGAAAAGAGTTTTTTATTTGCTTTTTACTTTATTTTTAATGAAACCTCCCCAGGTGGAGTATCATGGATTTGGGGTGGGATGTGGGCATCCCTGGGTACCTTAATCAAATCCTGTACAACAGCACTACCCAGATTTACATCAGACCTGTTATAGTTCTTATTCTTCCAGGCTCTGTTTGAGCTAGAAACCTATAAATAAAATATTCATGAGTCCTCCAATGTCTTTCAGTTCTGCATTATCACATTCTTTCTCATTCAACACAGCTGCAGCTGTTGGTAGCTTTCACAGGGGGTCAAGGCTAGCCTGTGGCCTGACACAAAAAACAGCTGTTCATTATGTATTCACTATATAGCAGTGTATGTAGAATTCAAGTTTGCAGGAGATGACCATAGACAAAACCCAAAAGGTGTTTTGGGTGAAGAAGGGAAGGGGAGCACTTTTGCAGGCCTCTTCCCAGGGGGCTAATAATTGACTCTAAAAAGGGAGAATCTATTTTGCGACAAGAAAATCTAGACATAACCAAGAAACCAACCTTAACTTCCCGTTTGGAACCTGAAATCAGTATCACTGTGTTTCAAGATACTCCGTTATCCTCTGCTCAAACTTGCGGAACTGGCTGGCTGCTTGTCTAAAGCTCTGTTACACCTGCCATTTGAGATGGAATCACTCAGTGCAGTGGAAAGAAGTATATAATGTGAAAATACTCCACAGATCCATTGAAGAGTGCACACCCATGTTCATCAGCTGCACAAGCTCATTAGATTGGAGATTAGAGGCTTTTTTGTTAGGATTTGGTGGTGCTCACTCATTTTGACATTGTAAACACATGGTTGAAAATTCCACTGTTGCTCTGAGATGTCCTAATGATTATGTATCCATTAATTTGTTTAGAAAAAATGGCCCTACTGAGTACTTTATTAGCAGCCTGTTCAAAAAAGCTGTGGTTCTTCCTAACTTAAAATGCAAAAAGTTAGATGGTCACATATCTAGGTTTGAAGTAACACATGCAAAAATATGTTGCATAAGCATGAGTTTTGCCAAGCCCTTCTCTAGCTTGCAAGGTATAAACAATGGTAACTCAAGAAAGTACCAACTGTTGGTTGGAATAATTTTTATGTCTGCTTTACACATTTCTAATTCAGGTTTCTCTTTAGCATTAGCACCTTTATTTATACAGCTTTTATAATCTCATTGCTTATCTTCTCCGTGATATTACTTGGTGGTCTTGAATTTTGAAAACTTTTCCTACCATCCATTTTTCTCTATTTCCTTAAATAAAAAGGCTGATTCTGTCCCCAAGTCCCCAGGTACATCCAGTTCATTTGGCTTCTTGGTCTCTTTTCTATCACTTCCACATTTTCACATAATACTCATTTGCAAGATGAGCCCAAATCCCATCAGGAAATTCCACACAATTGTCTTTCACTCTCTCTCCATATTTAACCTTTTGCTTTTCCTAAATTCTTGGCAAGTTTTTTCCCCTTCTGTATGATAAGTATCACTTTGCACCGTGCATTATGGTTTTACTGTTCATGTCTTATTTACATATTAGATTTTAGCCTCCTGAAAAGTCAGGACTTTGTAAAATGCATCTTTATGTTACCGCAGTGTCTTTTAAAGACTTCTTCATCTATTAAATCCTCAATTTAAATTTGTTGAATAAACGATGGACAGTAAAAGTAGAATGGCCTCTTGTAGAGGAAAATATAAGGCAAGAACCCAACGGTGGTTCCTGTCATTCCATTTAAATTGATTAATTTTCATTTTTAGTTTTCATTAGTTTAAGCATGAATGCCCCTCAACTGGTATTTCACAGTAAGTAGCAAGACACCATATGAAAATATTTAACTTGCCTTTCTTGACGGGTTTGCTCCTCAGTAGTTTCCATGGCACATTCCAGAGAATTCTGGAGAGACTGAAGCTGATTCAAGGTCTCCTTCAATAAAAATCGGGTTACAAATTGTTCCAAGTTGGAGGCCTCTTGGTAGTCCTAAAGATGACCAAACAAAGGCAGTTACAAGTATGGGAAGGAAAAAATATCCAAGAATCGTTTTCCCCCATGTACCCAGCAATCTCAGATCAATCCTCGAGGAGAAACAAAGGCAGACATGTTGGCCCTGGAGGCTGGGGCAGAGCTCTATTCACCCACCAGCAGTTGAATATAAGAGCTGCAGAGACCACAGGAATATCTCTCATCTTCCACTGCACATGCATCAACATAAGGAAAAAGGACAAAACAAGCAGAATTATGGAACAGGCATATGTATAAAAGGAAAAGAATATTCTCTGGAGAAAAAAAAAGGTTGGAATGTGATTAACTCAGCTTGTTCTGTGCTTCATTTAAGTAACAACCACACCATCATGTATTTTCTCCATTATCAACTAAATGAAGTCACGTTTCAGCAACTGGCTTAGTTCCCTCTTGATGTATTTATTATGCCTGATCTGTATTATACTGAAGCCAAAGGAAATTATGTGTAGTTATCCCCAAACTCAGAAAATGTTAGGCATGGAATATTTAAACAGTTTGCTAAATCTGCTTATGTCCCTCCCTCACGAACCTACCTGAAGCTCAATTGTATCCAAATGCCACAAAAGCACTGTTCCTTCAAACAGCCCCAAGTCTACCCGGTGATCATTGCTTACAGAATAGCCGTACTTGCCAAGTTTAGTTTTGGGAGACAGGTGGGCTGTACATGGTGCTACCTGCTGTTCTCTTCTACAGTCTCAGGGAGAACCAGGAAAGAAATGAAAATCAGGTTGGCATGGAATCCAGCTGCCCAAGCCACTCTTTCATGGCATGAGACCAGCCAGTGAAACCTCATTTTCTAGATTATTGGGTGGGAATGATACATACAAGTTCAGCTAAGAAACAGATTTATCTAGCTCTGTCCCTAGATGACTTTTCACAGTTGAAAATACAAAACTGAAAGGAGTGACCATGACAAGATAATGCCGGAAGTTACAAGGTGCTGGGACATCTCATGTCATGGTTGGAAACTCAGAAAAACCAAGATGTAGTTATTTAATCTCTCTGGGTCTCAGTTTTCTCATTTACAAATCAGGCTATAACTCAGGCATATATTCCATCTCAAAATGGTCTATGTTTCCACCAACTCGGAATTAGGAAATACTGGATTGTGGCTTCCTGATGGAAATTACTTTGGAAATTTTCTTCTGATAGCAGAACCACCTACTGCCCTAGAAACCTTCATTTCATTCCTATTTTGAAATCATAAAATGCCTCAATTATCAGTTTCTTTTTAAGTGCATTCTTGTAGGTGAACACAGAAAATTCCCTTATCTACCCTATCTAATGATCCGATTTGAAATGTAAAAATTTTCATGCCTTTAAACTCCACCTAAGAAACTAACCATAAACCAAAACATTACATGCTTATAAAAACCTAAGAGTTTTTGTGAGTTAATTCAAGGTAAAAACACACCACATATTTAGTTTTATCAAACAGATTGCTACTTAGCAGCAATAAAAACTTCAAAAAATTATTTCTCGATGTGTTTTTTTTTAAACTGAGAAAAACTTTCTTTTGAGAAGAAAATGTGATAGAAAAAAAGGCATGTGCTTGATTCTTTACCCCTAGTCATTTCCCTTTTGAGAAAGCATATTTTTAAAATAGAATTTATTTAAAACATTTTTTAAAAATAAAAACAATTTATTAAAATGCCAAGACAGCGTAATGGTGTAGTCAGAGATTATGCCAATTACATTTGCATCTCAGTATACACCACGACTAATCCAAAGCCAAACTATGAAGTTTTCTACCTATTCGGAGACAGCCTGTAAGGTGAAGCATACATTTACTGAGCAACGCATTGTCCCATCAGCCTGGCTCTTTCCTCAGTTAAATGCTAAGTATGTGTCACATCAGAATGATAGAACTAATCGCATATCATTGCAATCAGATTTTAGCTTCTTAGACTCAAAGGTCACACCTTATACCTCTGTGGGCCTTATGGTGCCCGCAACAGATAACTCACTCAATATTTGATTGTAGAGAAACTCCTCTAAGTCTAAAAATTGATTGTATTAGCTATTGTGGTCTTAACATATTACGATTTGGGTAACGTTTGAGTGCAATACTTAAGGACAGTTAAAATCTGACAACTGGCTATTCCACGGCAGCAAAGTAAGAAGTGATTTTGATACTGAGACATCTGTCTCCCTCTGATGAGAGTTTGCTATTGTCACTAGTGACTCTTCAGACAACATTAAGAGGTGGCACAACCAGCTAGTACACTGTGAATGGCTGATGCCTTGACATTGAGAGGGGTGGGAGATGGGGTTAAGGTTTTGGGGGACTCAGTTCTTTGAGTCAATACAAAGATTGGCTGTTATGTTGCTACCACCCCTGGATCATGAGAAAAGAGCCTCTTTCTTTCTTTTCTTTTCTCTTTTCTTTTCTTTCTTTATCTTTATTTTTGAGAGAGAGACAGAGTGTGAGCAGGGGAGGAGCAGAGAGAGAGGGAGACACAGAATCGGAAGCAGGCTCCAGGCCCTGAGCTGTCAGCACAGAGCCCAACACAGGGCTCAAACTCACGAACCGTGAGATCATAACCTGAGCTGAAGTCTGATGCTCAACTGACTGAGCCACCCAGGCGCCCCTAAAACAGCTTGTTTTCTAATATTCCTGTTTATCCTTCCAGACTCTACTCATGGCACCGCCTTGGTAGAGCCTTTCCTTTCCCTGATCTACCACTTTGCTTCGTGGGATTAGGCACACTTCGTTTCCCTTCTCTGTGTTCCGAGCCAGAGGAGCTGGTTAATACGCAATTTATCACTGTATATTATAATGCTGTTCTACTTGCCCATCTCCCACATCCCAGGCGAGCTCTTTAAAGGTGGGAAATAAGAGGTGCTTGGGGGGGCTCAATCAGTTGAGCTTCTGACTTTTGATTTTGGCTCCGGTCATGATCTCATGGTTCGTGGGACTGAGCCCCATGTCCGCCTCTGCAGGGACAGCACGGAGCCTGCCTGGATTCTCTCTCCCTCTCTCTGCCTCTCTCCCACTTGTGCATGTGCTCTCTCTCTCGCTCTCTCTCTCTCTCTCTCTCTCTCCCTCCCTCCCTCTTAAAATAAATAAATAAACATTAAAAGAACCCATAAAGGTAGGAAATATACCTTATAATCATCTCTGCCTCCAGAATGCCCAGAACAAAGCCCAGCTCATAGCATGGTGCTTAAATGTTTAAAGGGTATGTGCACAACAGGACGCTACCTGTAGATTCAGGCACCAGAGGACGTATCTGGGCATCGGAAACTATTTTTGCCTTCCCCCAGGCACCAGCTGCTTCCCCCTGCCTCTCACCCTTGCCAGGGGCAGACACTGCCGTCCAGCCTGTCTGGTCGTGTGGGCTCTGCAATAAATGGAAATAAAGCTTTGTTCTTAACAGACTGTCCTCATTTCATTTTCTGGACCATGTGTTAGTCTTCTTTCCTTCCCTTCATCTGAATCCCAAGGTTTAGGACTGCAGACCCAGGTGGCATGGATTCAATCCCCTTTTCCTTCTCTGGGACGTGCAGCAGATGTTCCTTTGGAAGGTGGTGGCAAAAGAAGCAGATGGAAAATTAAATAGATAACAAGCTGGAAAATGTCAAAGCCTGGTCCTCTTTATTCTCAACAAACGTGTTGGTTGTGCAGGTACAAAAAGGGGTCTTTGCAGGCTGAACTCCCCGAAGACTAGTATGTTGGCTTAAGACACACATTCCTTTGAGCAACATCCAGAAGGCGAGAAACTGGCAGAAAGAACATCCACTCGTCTACGAAAGCAGCAAAAACACGTACAGATGGTACCTGATATCCAGATTCTGCCACTTTTTTCAAAAACAGTTTAGTCCTTTATGTCTATTGGAAAGGCTATAGGCAAATGAAGGTTAATTATATGTTTCTCAGATCCCAATACTGTTTATTCATGTCTTTGACAACTGTCATTTAATCTTGAAGCGGAAATTGTTAACAAACTAGCATTAATATTTCCGTTTGTGCCTTTGGAAAGCCACACTGTGAACAATCCGCCTATTTCTTTTATATGGAGCTGGGACAGGGTGAGGATTTATTCAAGTAAAAACCCTAGCATTAGAAGCACAGTCCTTTAAATATCAGGTTTCTTAGGGCACTGCCTGTGCATCTTAATTGTCAGATCATTTCTCAGAAAGCAAGCCCCTGCCCATCAGGGTGATGGAAGAGCAGAGATCCCGGCTATTAACCCACCATGAATCATCTGAGCTAATTAGGAAAATCAGAGCATCAGTCTTCCCTGTTTGTATTTGCCCTACTTGAAAATTAATCAGGTCGGTGACATCCAGCCTCAGTGTCTTCTTGTTTATGAGATCAGATGCAATTGGACTTGGGGTGGGGGGGGGAGGGCTTCTGACTTCCTTTTGATCTAAGCCCTGCAGCTATCCCTGTTCTTGTGTGAGACGTCTGTGCCTGCTTCTGTAACAGGAAAAACTTCACTTCTACAAGGATAAGGGTATCTTTTTCTTTTTCTACTCCCCCACAAACTGTTGCCCTTTAAAAACAGTAACTGGGGGCGCCTGGCTGGCTCAGTTGGTTGGGCGTCCGACTTTGGCCTAGGTCATGATCTCACCATTCCCGAGTTCAAGCCCCATGTCGTCGGGCTCTGTGCTGACAGCTCAGAGCCTGGAAACCGTTTCAGATTCTGTGTCTCCCTCTCCCTCTCTGCCCCTCCCCAACTCGTGCTCTGCCTCTATCTCTCAAAAATAAATAAACGTTGAAAAAAATTTAAAAAATAGTAGCTGGTTTACATTGCTTTATCTATGTCCTATTTCTTTAGACATTCTTAGACTGTCATTTTAAATGACTTTTATTTTTTTTATTATTATTGTTTTTAATATATGAAATTTATTGTCAAATTGGTTTCCATACAACACCCAGTGCTCATCCCAAAAGGTGCCCTCCTCAATGACTTTTCTTTTAAACTGGGAGACTACTATATCAAATTTAACCCTTAAAAAATAAAAAATAAATAAATAAGTAACTGGTCCTTAATTCACAGTCTTAAAAGTTGACTGAGGTTAATTCCAGATAGGTCTTTAGAAATTTTAGAGAGCAAAATGAGAGATTACAATATTTTCACATGCAGATTCCCAAGGGTTCAAGGAATTATAGATTTGCAGGTTAGTGAAAGAAAAAAGCAACGCTCTAATCATGGAATAAAATGTTACTAAATAACCAATAAATTTCAACAATTTTGAAGCCCCATCTTAACTAGCTATTCTATAGTTTGAAAGCAGAAAATACTTTAGAGATGAGTTGTATAATTTAACATCTTTACAATGGCAAACTCCACTGTAGAGGGCTCATGTTGAAATTATCAAAGATTGATTTCATGTAGGCTTCTTTCCTCTGGCTCCTTCTATTGTTGTGTTTTACAACAGAAGACTCTAACAAGAACATATGGCCCCTTGAATGTCTATGCCCAAAGAAGAATCCCATTCTGCTGAGAAGTGATCTTCTTCAAACAAGTGGAATTTTGGCAAAAACAAAAAACAAAAAAAAAACAAAAAAATCCCAAACCTGCATTTGAAGGTGGGAGAGTCGGCCCAAAATGAGGGTTAAGAGCTAACAGATGAAGTCTTGGGTCGCATTCATCACATCTAATAACACAGTGTGGTGATTACGAATCTGGGTTTGAAGACAGTTACACATAAGTTCTAATCAGTGTTATGCTACTCAACAGGAGTGTGAGCTTGGGGAAGTATTCAGCCTAAGTCCCTGTTTCCCTAACTACAGGTAAGAACAGTCAATCTCATAAACTAGTGATGATTGAATGAAATAGAGCCTGTAAAGCACATGTTAAGCACATGTCAAGCACATGCTAGCACATGTCTAGCTTATAGTTTCTGATAAATGTTCATCATTGCTATCAATCCATTGGAGTACGGATATTACAAAGTGTAATGCATAGGTAATTGGCTCAAAATTCACAAGGCCTGAACTTGAATGCTGTGATAACAGTTCACTTCAGAATTTTGCTGGGATAATTATATGTTGGTGTTCAGTGTGTAGCAGACTCTTCACAAATATTAATTTTTGGAGTTCCTTCTACATATATTTTGTACTGCACATCTGTTATCTTTCTTATTCAGAAATGTGTAACTTTTACACACATATTTCTTACCATATTGAAGCTGTGACTCATGGGATTCAAGCTTTGAGAAGGGTCAGTTAAAAATGTGGATTTCAGTGGATGCAAAAATTCTCAACAAGATACTAGCAAATCGAATCCAAAAGTACATTAAAAGAATTATTCACCATCATCAAGTGGGATTTATTTCTGGGATGCAAGGCTGGTTCAATATCTGCAAATCAATCAATGTGATATATACCACATTAATAAAATAAAGGATAAGAACCCTATGATCCTCTCAATAGATGAAGATTAAGCATTTGACAAATTACAACATCCTTTCTTGATAAAAACCCTCAAAGTAGGGACAGAAGGAACATACCTCTATAGCATAAAGGCCATATATGAAAGACCCACAGCTAATATCATCCTCAATGGGAAAAACTGAGTGCTCTCCTCCTGATATTGGGAACACAACAGGGATGTCCACTCTCACCACTGTTGTTTAACATAGTCCTACTCTCAGAAATCATCAACAAAAAGAAATAAAAGGCATCCAAATCAGCAACGAGGAGGTCAAACTTTCACTCTTTGCAAATGACATAATACTCTATGTAGAAAATCTGAGAGACTCCACTAAAAATTACTAGAACTGATACATGAAATCGGCAAAGTCACAGGATATAAAATCACCATTTGGAAATCTGTTGCACTTATTTTTTTTTTTTTAATTTTTTTTTTAACGTTTATTTATTTTTTGGGACAGAGAGAGACAGAGCATGAACGGGGGAGGGGCAGAGAGAGAGGGAGACACAGAATCGGAAACAGGCTCCAGGCTCTGAGCCATCAGCCCAGAGCCTGACGCGGGGCTCGAACTCACGGACCGCGAGATCGTGACCTGGCTGAAGTCAGACGCTTAACCGACTGCGCCACCCAGGCGCCCCTGTTGCATTTCTATATACCAACAATGAAGCAGCAGAAAGAGAAATCAATGAATTGACTGCATTTACAATTGCATTAAAAACCATAAAATACCTAGGAATAAACCTAACCAAAGAGGGAAAAGATCTGTACTCTGAAAACTATAGAACACTTATGAAAGAAATTGAAGAAGACACAAAGTAAAATGTCTATACTACCCAAAGCAATCTACACACTCAATGCAAGGCCTATCAAAATAACACCAGCATTTTTCACAAAGCTAGAACAAACAATTCTAAAATTTGTATGGAACCAGAAAAGACCCCAAATACTCAAAGTAATGCTGAAAAAGAAAACCAAAGCTGGAGGCATCACAATTCCAGACTTCAAGCTGTATTACAAAGTTGTAGTGATCAAGACAGTATGGTACTGACACAAAAATAGACACATAGATCAATAGAACAGAACAGAGAACCCAGAAATGGACCCACAACTATAAGGTCAATTAATATTTGGCAAAGCAGGAAAGAATGGAAAAAAGACAGTCTCTTCAACAAATGGTGTTAGAGAAACTAGACAGTGATATGCAGAATGAAACTGGACCACTTCTTAAATCATACACAAAAACAAATTCCAAATGGTGAAAGACCTAAATATGAGACAGGAAACCATCAAAATCCTAGAGAAGAAAACAGGCAGCAACATCTTTGACATGGGTTGGAGCAACTTCTTACTAGATGCATCACTGTAGGCAGGGAAAACAAAAGCAAAAGTGAACTACTGGGACCTCATCAAAATAAATGGCTTCTGCACAGCAAAGGAAACAGTTAACAAAACTAAAAGGTAATTGATGGAATGGGAGAAGATATTTGCAAATGACACATCAGATAAAGGGTTAGTATCCAAAATCTATAAAGAATTTATCGAACTCAACACCTAAAAAACAAACCAGTGAAGAAATGGGTAGAAGACATGAATAGACACTTTTCCAAAGAAGACATCCAGATGGCTAGCAGACACATGAAAAGATGCTCAGCATCCCTCATCATCAGGGAAATACAAAGCAAAACCACAATGAGATACCACCTTACATCAGTTAGATGGCTAAAATTAACAACTCAGGAAACAACAGATGTTGCCGAGGATGTGGAGAAATGGGAACCCTCTTGCACTGTTGGCGGGAATGCAAACTGGTGCAGCCACTCTGGAAAACAGTGTGGAGGTTCCTCGAAAAATTAAAAATAGAATTATCCTACGACCTAGCCATAGCACTACTAGGAATTTATCCCAAGGCTACAGGAGTGCTGATTTGTAGGGGCACATATATCACAATGTTAATAGTAGCACTACCAACAATAACCAAATTATGGAAAGAGCCCAAATGTCACTCAGATGATGAATGGATAAAGAAGTGGTATATACATACAATGGAATACTACTCGGTGATGAAAAAGAATCAAATCTTGCCATTTGCAACAATGTGGATGGAACTGGAGTGTATTATGCCAAGTGAAATAAGTCAGAAAAAGACAGGTATTATATGTTTTTACTCATATCTGGAATTTGAGAAACTTAACATAAGACATAGGGGATGGGAAGGAAAAATAAGTTGCAAATAGAGAGGGAGGCAAACCATAAGAGACTCTTAAATACAAAGAACTGAGGGTTGTTGGGACTGGGGGTTCAGGGAAAATGGGAGATGGCCATTGAGGAGGACATTTGTTGGGATGAGCACTGGGTGTTGTATGTAAGTGGTGAACCATAGGAATCACTGCCAAAGCCAAGACTACACTGTATACACTGTATGTTAGCTAACTTTACAATAAACTATTAAAAAAAAATTAAAAATATAACTACCCTATGACCCAGAAATTGCAGTACTACCTATTTATTCAAAGGATATACAAATACCAAGGGACACATGCACCCCAGTATTTATAGCAGCATTATCAACAATAGCCAAATCATGGAAAGAGCCCAAAATATCCATCAACTGATTAATGGATAAAGGTGTGGTATACATTACTCAGCCATCAAAAAGAATGAAATCTTGCCATTTGCAACAATGTGGATGGAGCTAGAGTGTATTATGCTAAGCAAAATAGGTCAGTCAGAGAAAGACAATTACCATTTGATTTTACTCACTTGGAATTTAAGAAACAAAACAGATGAAGATAAGGGAAGGGGGAAAAAACAGAGGCAAGCAAACCATCAGAGACTCTTAACAACAGAAAACAAACACTCAAACTACTCCTGAAGCCAATATTACATGTTAACTAATTTGAATTTAAATAAAATCTTAGAAGAAAAAAAACACAAAAGCCAACCAACAAACAAAACAAAACAAAATGTGAAGTTCACCTGCAAAAGAAATTAAAAAGTGTTTCTATTCTTGATTTATTTCTCATCAAGGATAGCACAGGGGACCCGACTTCTTGCATTCCTATTTATAACCTCTGAATTCTTTAAGCCATATCCTCTTCCAGATCATTTCATTTTCCAGACCCTCTTCAAAATGCCTTTTCAGTCTCTAACCTGACTTTATTTCCTTTTCCCTTTCTCTCCCCCAGATCTTTGTATGTATATGGGTGAAGCCACTATAAGTCGGGTTCTAGTCACCTGGGCCAATTCCCTTATTCTGCATCACAGAAATGTAGAAACTAGAAAAATCATAACAGGAGGATTTGGGGAAGATGGCCACATTGGTGGCATAGCTTTTGAAACTCCTGGAATCCACTCATAAAGGCAGAGCAAACAGATAAGAACAACAACAAAACCCCCACCAACAACAAATACAACAAAACGAGATTTGAAGGTATTATCATGAAACTCAAATTACAAGTGGGTAGGAATAAAATCACTGACAGGCACAAAATCTGCACAGCATGGTACCACTGGGTATACAGGAAGAAACAAAGGGAAGTAATGGGCTGTGTGACAGACCTGAGGACAAAAGGACTCCAAGACAGCTAACAAATATTCACTAGAAAGCATAATTAGCTAACTTGAGAACATCAGCTAAACCTGGAAAGAGTTTTATCCAAAAGTGGGTGAACATAAATATCCTGGTAAAGCCTATAGGGCTGGAACCATGGAGGACCCGTGGACTCTTAAAATCAACTAGCTAATACTGTAAGCTAGGAGGGCCCCACATTGAAGGGAAACGGTGGGGAGTCAAATCAAAGCTGAGCAGGATAGGGTCACAGAGATTTTAAAGAAAAGAAGATTCACTTAAAAGGAGGGGAGAGTAACAGAGCCAGGAACTCTCAGAGGCAAAGTCACTAAATTTTTTCAATACTACAAGACAGCCTCTGACAAGGGAGCTCTGTGAAGCCAGAAAAAGTATTATGTACATAGGCATCTTTTAAAAATTCAGGAAAATTAGTATTTTTTTAAAGTGGGCTACAGAAAAGTATTAAGGTTCAATTTTATATAATGTATTATAAGAAAATGGAAATTAAAGAGCAGAACACCATTACTGCAGACAATGAAAGCACACCAGAAAGACAAAGTTCACAAAACAGATGAAAAGTATAACTAAGTATTTTAAAATGAGAAAAGAATGGAGAAAAGAAACTGAAAAAATGAAAGAACAACAAGAATCAGATTATCTCAGAAACAAGGTGACAAAATTCAGAAAAGAATTAGACATAGAAGAAAATTATTTCAGAAATTAAGTCTAAATTAGAAGGAACACAAGAACACATAAACATAACAGATAATACCTTAATAAATAAAAATAAAAAGGAGGCAGTCCTTTAAAAATCAAAAGGAAATAAGGAAAAGCAAAAAGACTGGAGAAAAAATGACAAATATTGAAGACAAAGAATATTCAACAGACTATAATAGAGTTCTTTTTTTTTTTAATTTCTTTAATGGTTATTTACTTTTGAGAGAGAGAGAGAGAGAGAGAGAGAGAATGAGCGGGGGAGGGGCAGAGAGAGACAGACACAGAATCCGAAGCAGCTTCCAGGCTCTGAGCTATCAGCACAGAGCCCAATGTAGGGCTCAAACTCACGAACCATGACCTGAGCTGAAGTTGGACACTCAACCAACTGAGCCACCCAGGTGCCCCTAGAGTTCTTAAAGAAGTACCGAAACCATTACAGGAACAGTGCCAACACTAGACTCTATTATTCAAAAATGCTTTAATTAATTTACTTTTTTTTGAGAGAGAGCAAGCATGAGTTGGGGAGGGGCAGAGAGATAGGGAGAGAAAGAATCCCAAGCAGGTTCCACTCTGTCAGAACAGAGTCTGACTCAGGGCTTGATATCATGACTGCGAGATTATGACCTAAGATGATATCAAGAGTCGGATGCTTAACTGATTGAGCCACCCAGGCACCCTAAGAATGCTTTTCTGAAATATGAAGACTTGGAAGTAGATATTCAAAGTGTGAAAGGTGAAATAAAATGAAGTCATGGATGTCAAGGGTTGTAAAATGGAGTCGGAAGATCATTAAGGAGGTGAACCTTATGCATACCATCTCATAGGTGGAACCATGACCTTTTGAACTGGGCCAAACCACGGATAATCAAGGATTCTGCAAGAACACCTATAACTTGCCACTGTATGAGACTCTTGCTTAGTGATAGCCTTAGCAACTAATTATGTTTAGGTAAGATTAGTGTTCTGTACCCAACATCAATCAAAATTCTTTGTAAACAATTTATAAGGGCATTATCATTTTGTCATTAAAAATCCCTGAATCTTGCTCCCTAGGAGGACACTATTTGGATTGCTACCCAAATCTGTGTACCCCAAATGGCAATTCTTTGTTCCCAAATAAATGCTTTTGCTTATTAATTCCTGCCTATTGAGAATTTTAGATTGACCAAAGCACACCATATACCTAACAATATCAGCTCAGAACAAACATCAAGGCACATTTCTATAAAATTATTGGGCTTTAAAAGCCAAAGAAACAAATTCTTTGCGCACTTAGACATAAAGAGCAAATGACTTGTGGGGTTAAAAAACAAACAAACCAACCCAGGGGCGCCTGGGTGGCTCAGTTGGTTAAGTGACTGACTTTGGCTTGGGTCACGATCTCACAGTTCATGGGTTCAAGCCCCACATCAGGCTGTGTGTTGACAGCTTGGAGCCTGAAGCCTGCTTGGGATTCTGGGTCTCCCTCTCTGTCTTCTTCTCCCCCGCTTGTTCTCTCTCTCTCTCGCTCTCTCTCAAAAATAAACATTAAACGATATTAAAAAAAAAACCACCCCAAACTGGATCACCGTGAGACTTTCCAAAAGCAACATTTTTATGTCAGAAGAAAGTGAACTGCACCATGAGAAGGCAATCAGCAAAATCTAGACTATGAGCACCTCTCTAAAGAATTGCAGGGTTATCTGTAAATTCAAAGAGATGTTAACACACATTAAAATGGGCACAACTAAAGTAAAGATTTTAGAGACGAATATCAGTGTGATGAAACCGTAATACCATGCAAAGGAATGATTACTAGAAGAAATCTGTTTGGTCGTTATATCCAGGTGGAGAGAAGACAATTGGGACAAGGCACATGGAAGATCTGGGGGGGCTGGTAGGTTTGGGTTTTGATCTGGGTGGGGGTTTAAAGAGTGTTTGCCTATAATCATTAGGTTCTACATGTGATTTTTGTGACTTTCCTCCTTTTCATTTTATTTTTATAAAAGGTAAGATATGTGTAGGAACCAGCCTGGTAGAGATACACTAGCCTCATATTTTTGAGAGACTGTGGGAGTAGAAAGATAAGGTCTATAAAATACAGAAGTCTTTGGCAGGCACCAGGACAAGAAAATCTGTAAACACTTCCAAATTAGTAATTTTTATCACCTCTCATATACTATCTGCTCAACTGCTAGCCTGTATTTTTCTGGAGTGTAACATAGAACCAAATGTTAAATTTTTCAGTATGAAGAGCACAGAGCTATATTTACACACGATTTGGGCTAAATTTATGTTTGTTGATGTTGTTAATAAAAGATCATTAAAATTTCTTCCCCATAAATATGCTGCTTTCTACCTTACAACTCACACGCTTTTCTTTGAATATCATTTTTAAGCACATGTAATACCTCAAGGGTAACATGCACTTGTAATCTGACTCCTTCTAAACAGTGTTATGTGTCAGATGGATAGTTCTATTTTAACCAAAATCTTAAAATATGTGGAGTTAGTATGTCTAAGTTACTGAATTTTTCAGAGACAAATACATCTTCAAACGTCATTTGTGATCTTTCAGCTTTCAAAGACATAATATCTTTATCTTTGGTCTAAACAAACTCTATGACAGAGGAAAAAAGAGTTTTAAAATATTAGGAGCATTTACAAACAGAATATATGGGAAATAGTAGATGCTTAATATATATGAGTACTGACACATTTTTGGATTTCATTTGCATTTGTGGCTCACTTATGAATAGAATACCAAAACATTCCAGTAACTTTTTGTAAAGGAAGAAATATCACTGGTAATAGATCACTTCTTCAGAATAATAAATAGGCAAGTATTTTCACCAGTGGGACTGAAATAATTACAAATGTTGTATTTCATTAAATATGAAGTGTCATTAATTATAACATGCATCTTTTTTTTTGTATTTTGTACACCACTAGGAAATAAAAATATCTGTAATTCAGTGTTATACCATCAAGTGCAAGCTTGTATCCCCACTGCATAGATATTAAAAAATGAAAAGATACACCTCTTAGAGATTGATGAAATACAGGGTTTTGCCACATTTCAATATGGTAATGACTAACAACAAGAATACAGATGATCTCTTTGTACCTTAGTTTCATCCTGTTATGTCTTTCACATTTTAAAGATATTATACTGAGAGACAACACTGAACATTTCTGTTACAGAGTCAAGAAAACGGTCAATGCAAGAAGGAACTGGCTACAGGCTGAAATCACAGCCACGACTTGCCTTTCTTAAAACTGGGTTTGTGGCAAAGTCTCCTGGCTTGCTTTAGAAATATCTAGACAGACTTAGTTGAAATCTTCCTAAGCATCCAGAGGAATAAGTTAGGCATTCATGGTAGAAGTGTCTCTAGGGTATAAGGTCACTAAAATAATGCAACTTGCTGATATATACGCACACCCTAGGTGGATTTCAAATAATAAAGACCCCCTGATTCCTAGATGATTAAAAATATATGGGGAACTATACAGGAAACACACATAACAGAACAATGGATTATAAAAACCTACCTAGATCCTCTTTTCTAAAAAAAAGTCTTTTAGATGATTATACAGATTACTTACAATCAATTCTGAATATCTTATTTTCAAACTGGTAAATTGGAAGGTAGTAAATTAAAAAATTTACTGGAAGCTCTGCTTTTGTCAACAGAACTTGTTAAATTTCCTAAAAAATACTTCTTTTACAAAATTATTAAAAGTATGACAAATATTTCAAAAGTATAGCCAAGCTTCTAAGAAAGTAAGAAAAAACCCAACAGTGCCCCAAATGAACGGGAAACAGATACACATACTATGAACAGGAAACACCCACAGACTATAATCTAGTACTGAAATCCTTGCTGTACTGTAAGCATTTCTGTAGCCAGAAGCTTCAAGTTTCAGACTGTAATAATTTTGGGGAGAAGATGAGTCAAGGTGGAGGGTTGGAACTGGAACACAGAAGTGATCATTATTGCCCATAAACAAAGGAAGACGACATTTTGTCTCAGGCTTAGCTACGAATACAAAAAATTCTTGAAAACTTATAACCAAAGCAAGTCCACATTAGAGTCTGAAGTTCAATATCTCTACCTGCAGGATCCAGGAGATCCATAAACTGAGAGATTAATTTAAAGTACTTCTGTATTAGTAATATCCTGGGCCACCTATCATAAAAAAATATATTCTCTGTGTAGGAAATACATTATCAAACCAGATTTCTCAGAATACCCAAAGATTTAATCATACAAGTATGAATTCACAGCTGAAAAAATTTCAGTCTAACCATGTATCCATATTGCACAAAGAAAAAAAGAATCCTAAAAAAGACCGGAAACATGCTTCAATGATCGAAGAAATTAAAAAAAAAAAAGTAGTTGAAACATGAGAAAGGAAAGAGAGATTATAACAGAAAGGCAGTCAGATTTCAAAGGAAGCAAGAAAGAACTTTGAAAAAAGGAATTAAATACTCAATGGCTAGGTTAAATATGAGATTAGATACAGATAAGGAGAGAATTAGGGAATTAGAATATAAATCTGAAGTAATTACCAAATTGAAGCACAAAGGTGGACAATATGCAATAAAAGAGACAGAGAAAGGGAAAGGATCTAACTTTCTACACAGTTCTAATAGGTGGGCAAAGAAAACTGAAAAGAGGCAACAGCCGAAAATTTTGCAGCACTGAACCAGGGTATGACATCTCAGATTCTGGAATCATAGCAGATGCCAAGCAGAATAAATAAAAGAGATATCAGCACTTGAATGCAATATAATGAAACTTCTTAAATAACCGAAGTACTAATATTTTATTTTCTCTTCCCTCCTGAGGAACCTACAGCTGAAACAGCATGAATAAATCCTTGTTCCAGCTCCCTCTGGACATGCAGCTGTTACACCAGTAGATGTGCTCTTCTATCTGCCACAAGGCAGAGGAAATTCCAATCATCGGCTCTCGCTTTTAGAATTCACCACAAGTAAGTGGTGAATCTCTCCCAAAGTCCCTTAAACTCCAGGGTGCAAGTGACGAATATTTTTCATGGGTCTCTTAAAGTCCTCCACTAGCTTAGACAAATCATCTGAAATTTCATTTTAGACTTTCAGCAAATAAAGGCTATATTGGACCTTCACAATTTTTCACAGGCTATATTGGACTTTCCCCGGCTCCCTTTTAAAGTTACTGGTCCTGTATTTTTGCCTTATTTTTTCTATGATGTGTTCTTATTTTCCCTTATTGATTTACAGAGCATCTTTAAATGTTCTTGATACTAGTCCTTTGATAGCTGAGTTTTACAAATACATTCTCCTGCTTTTTGTTTTTTTTCAAATTCTAAGTGCTATCTTTTTTTTAATGTGAAATTTATTGTCAAATTGGTTTCCATATGACACCCAGTGCTCATCCCAACAGGAGCCCTCCTCAATGCCCATCACCCACTCTCCCCTCCCTCCCACCCCTCATCAGCCCTCAGTTTAGTCTCAGGTTTTTTTTTTTTGTTTTGGTTTTCAGTTTTCACATTTTTTTAAACTATGAAATTTATTGTCAAATTGGTTTCCCTCCAGCACCCAGTGCTCATCCCAAAAGGTGCCCTCCTCAATACCCATCACCCACCCTCCCCTCCCTCCCACCCCCATCAACCCTCAGTTTGTTCTCAGTTTTTTTTTTTTATGAAATTTATTGACAAATCGGTTTCCATACAACACCCAGTGCTCATCCCAAAAGGTGCCCTCCTCAATACCCATCACCCGCCCTCTCCTCCCTCCCACCCCCCATCAACCCTCAGTTTGTTCTCAGTTTTTTTACAGTCTCTTATGCTTTGGCTCTCTCCCATTCTAACCTCTTTTTTTTTTTTTTTCCTTCCCCTCCCCCATGGGTTCCTGTTCAGTTTCTCAGGATCCACATAAGAGTGAAACCATATGGTATCTGTCTTTCTCTGTATGGCTTATTTCACTTAGCATCACACTCTCCAGTTCCATCCACGTTGCTACAAAAGGCCATATTTCATTTTTTCTCATTGCCACGTAATATTCCATTGTGTATATAAACCACAATTTCTTTATCCATTCATCAGTTGATGGACATTTAGGCTCTTTCCATAATTTGGCTATTGTTGAGAGTGCTGCTATGAACATTGGGGTACAAGTGGCCCTATGCATCAGTACTCCTGTATCCCTTGGATAAATTCCTAGCAGTGCTATTGCTGGGTCATAGGGTAGGTCTATTTTTAATTTTCTGAGGAACCTCCACACTGCTTTCCAGAGCGGCTGCACCAATTTGCATTCCCACCAACAGTGCAAGAGGGTTCCCGTTTCTCCACATCCTCTCCAGCATCTATAGTCTCCTGATTTGTTCATTTTGGCCACTCTGACTGGCGTGAGGTGATACCTGAGTGTGGTTTTGATTTGTATTTCCCTGATAAGGAGCGACGCTGAACATCTTTTCATGTGCCTGTTGGCCATCCGGATGTCTTCTTTAGAGAAGTGTCTATTCATGTTTTCTGCCCATTTCTTCACTGGGTTATTTGTTTTTCGGGTGTGGAGTTTGGTGAGCTCTTTATAGATTTTGGATACTAGCCCTTTGTCCAATATGTCATTTGCAAATATCTTTTCCCATTCCGTTGGTTGCCTTTTAGTTTTGTTGGTTGTTTCCTTGGCTGTGCAGAAGCTTTTTATCTTCATAAGGTCCCAGTAATTCACTTTTGCTTTTAATTCCCTTGCCTTTGGGGATGTGTCGAGTAAGAGATTGCTATGGCTGAGGTCAGAGAGGTCTTTTCCTGCTTTCTCCTCTAAGGTTTTGATGGTTTCCTGTCTCACATTTAGGTCCTTTATCCATTTTGAGTTTGTTTTTGTGAATGGTGTGAGAAAGTGGTCTAGTTTCAACCTTCTGCATGTTGCTGTCCAGTTCTCCCAGCACCATTTGTTAAAGAGGCTGTCTTTTTTCCATTGGATGTTCTTTCCTGCTTTGTCAAAGATGAGTTGGCCATACGTTTGTGGGTCTAGTTCTGGGGTTTCTATTCTATTCCATTGGTCTATGTGTCTGTTTTTGTGCCATGTTCTCAGTTTTTTAAGAGTCTCTTATGCTTTGGCTGTCTCCCTCTCAGTGCTATCTTTTGAAGTATAGATCTTCTTGAATATATTAAAGTGAAAGTGATCAGTTATACCATATTCTAGATATATTACT
This sequence comes from Prionailurus viverrinus, assembly GCF_022837055.1. Lineage (NCBI taxonomy): Eukaryota > Metazoa > Chordata > Mammalia > Carnivora > Felidae > Prionailurus > Prionailurus viverrinus. The sequence continues at coordinate 38,324,628 of NC_062578.1, read as the reverse complement.
GTGTTCTAAATCTTGTTTATGAAATCTTACGCTATGCCAAAGTTACATTTTCTAATATAAAAAACCTCTTAAATCTTTACTCTTTTTCCATACTTTTTTTGCCAAAACTATCACAAGTTAGATTTCTACAGATCTTCTATTGGTTTGAAGATATACAATTTCTGTTTTACATTGATTTTTTCTTGCTGAACTGTCTTATTCATTCCTCCTAGAATGATGATTCTATGTTTTAACTTCTCACTCAATTCTTTGTCTCTTAATCTCATAGTTTCTAGATTTTTGTCTCTTTGAACCATATTCTGTGTGATATCTTCAATTCTACCTTCAAGTTCCCTTATTCTCTTTCCCACTGTATCTAATCTACTTTTAAACTGGTATCCTGATGTTTTAATTTCAGTTATTTATTATATGTACTTCACTCATACCAATTGTTTTGGTTCTTTCTCAAAATTTCTTGGTCTTTTTTGTATACTCTTACCCAATTTCTCACATTTTTAACCCCACCACAAACTTATATGAATATATTAATATATTTATTCCCTGATATTTTCAGTGTATACAGTTTTGGACTATGAGTTGAAACATTTTTATAATATTGCTACATATTATTTGCAAGATTAATCTTTGAAACTTATTGGACAAGATTAAAAGAAGACTAAAAGAGATTTTTGATTTTATTTTTGTCTAGTTCCTAGGGGTACCTTATTTTGGAATAATTTTAAATTAAATTCTTAGCTTGAGGCTACTCCCACTACACCCCACTACACAGGAAGTTTAAATGTGGCTTGAAAATTCACGAGGGCTGACTTGTAGTTATAATTCTCGGCTACCCTTTGTTTATTCAGTGTGGAGGATAATTAGAGGTAATTTTCCTTGTTGTAAAGAGTGAAACTCTTTGGGTTCCAAGTTTATGCAGTTAGTCTCTTATTGGATTCTTAACATGCAGATGGGTCTCTTCTTAGACAGCCTCCTTGGGAGCATGGCTAGGCTTTCTCTCTTTCTTGTGTTGTTCTTTAAGTCTCAAAAAGTCAAGTAAAAGGTCACTGGGTTAAAGCCAGCTTCCCAGAACTGCTTATTTCTTTGAGGTCCGTCTTTCACTTAGATATTGGCCTATCAGGAACCTTTACTTTCTTTCCAGGTAATTGACACATTTATGAATTAAAAAAGTATATTGTGTCCATCATTTTTATTTTGTATAAATAAGAGGATTTTTCAAGGAACTATTACTCCAGTACTGCCATAACAGATGTCGCTAATTACTTTCTACGAATTACTTTATGTAAGCCTCACAAACTTATCAAAAATTAAGTAAGGTCTTAAGGTCATAAGTTTTGACTTTTTTGTTCATGAATAATAATTGGTCTATGAGAAAAAAATTAACAAAAACCAACTTTACTTTAAAAACCTGTTGACTCTTATGCAAACCTACATATATAGACTAAAGTTGCTTAGAAGTTAGGACACGTTTTCTGTAGACACAGCAATATTAAAACTTTAAATTAAAAAGATAAATAACTTTCACTTTTAATGTGACAATTTGGTCACTATAAATCAGAAAATGCAGATAAACAATGTAAGATGTTAAAATGATTATTCTAGGACTTCCAGGGAATATGGCAGAGTAGAAGGACCCTAAACTCACCTCGTCCCACAGATGAAACTAAATAACACTCACATCAGTGCAAATAACCAGGAAAACAATCTGAATGCTGGCAGAACAAACTCCTGAACTAAATGTAGAGAAGAAGCCATGATGAAGAGGGTAGGGAGTATACAGTGGGGAGCTATTCTGGCCACCTGAGGGAGGGAGCAATGGGCACAGAGAGGGGCAAGAAACAGACTATCACACTGGGGAGCCTGCACAGGGAAGAAGAATTCCCACAGCATCTGGCTTTGGAAATCAGTGGGGCCGAGTTCTGTGAATTCTTAGAACAAGCAATACTTAGAACCTAGAACTTTAAAAATCAGGAGGCTCAGCTCTGGGAGAGCCCAGAGGGCCACAGAAAGTGGAGTCCCCACCCTTAAAGACATAGCACAACAAACAGCTCTTCTACACAGAACCAGCAGCTTGAAAAATGCTTGGGGTACACAGGAGGGAGAGTCAGTTACTAACCTCAGAGTTTGCTGAGGGACTTCTACAGGAATAAAAAGGTGGCAGGCACCATTTCCTTCCCCTGCCCCCCAGCATGGTGCTGGCATTCACTACCTAACTTGCTTACCCTATACTCCACCCTTGCCAGCTAGAGCTACCTCGGTACTCTGTGGGTCCCCTCCCCCAGAAGATAGGCACAAACCTTGCCAACACCATGTCTCCCCACCTCCCAAGGAGGATGTACACACCTCGTTAAAACTACACTTCATGACCCCACTTTGTGGAGTGGCCTAGCTGGTCAGGTCTCTCCAGTAGCTGCATGTCCCAGGGGGAAAAGGACCAGCACATGCAGCTTGCAGTACTCCACACCTACACACGCACACCTTGTAGAGCACCCTGGCTGGCTGGGTCTTCACAGTGGCTGGTCCTGTCCTATGAAGAGGATCAGTGCCACCTTCTTAAAAGTGCCTGCCCTGCCCACTACTTTCAAGAGCAACAGACACAGCTAACTTTTCCTAACAGAGACAGACACAGATTGTTAGGCAAAATGCAGAGACAGAGGAATATGTTCCAAATGAAAGGAAAGACAAAATTGCAGCTAGAGGCTAAGGGCTAAAGTGAAAGTGAGATAAGTAATATGCCTAATAGAGAATTTAAAGTAATGGTCATAAAGATACTCACTGGACTCGAGAAAAGAGTGAAGAACCTTAGTGAGACCCTAAACACAGAGATAAAAAAGAATCAATCAGAAATGAAGAATATACTAATCGAAGTTAAAAGTATATTTAATGGAATAGAGGAAGGCTAGGGGAAGCAGAGAAATGAATTAATGACCTGGAACACAGAGTAATAAAAAGTAATTGAGCTAAGTGAGAGAAAAAATGATTATGCTAAATGACAATAGACTTAGGGAACTCAATGACTCCATCAAGCATAATATTATTCCCATCATAGGGATGCCAGAAGAAGATATAAAAGAGGGTAAAATTTTATTTGAAGAAATAATATCTGAAAACTTCCCTAATCTGAAGAAACAGATATTCAGATCCAGAAGGCACAGAGATTCTCCAACGAAATCACTACAAGGTCAACACCAAAACATAGTAATTAATATGGAAGAAAGTAGTGAGAAAGAAAAAAATTTAAAATTAGCAAGAGAAAAGAAGACAGTTACATACAAGGGAAACCCCATAAAGCTATCAGCAGATTTTTCAGCAGAAACATTGCAGGCCAGAGGGAATGGTATGGTAACATTCAAAGTGCTTATAATCTGCAACCAAAAATACTCTATCCAGCAAGGCTATTATTCAGAATAGAAGGAGAGATAAAGTGTTTCTCAGACAAACAAAAACTAAAGGAGTTCATGACCCCTAAATCAGCCTTATAAGAAATATTAAAGGGTACTCTTTGAGTGAAAAGGAAAGACTATAACTGAGAATATGAAAAGTAGGAGACATGGAAGAAGTAAAAATAAGTATTTCTGTAAAATCAGTCAAGAGATTCATAAAATCAAAGAATATAAAAAAGGAAACCATTTACTTAAAACATAGAGGGGAAAAGAATAAAGAATGTGTTCAAACTTAAGAAACCATCAACTTCATATAGACTCTTATATGCAGAAGAAGTTATATACAAACCTAATGGGTAACCACAAATTAAAAAACCAGCAATAGATATGCAAAGAATAAAGAGAAAGGAATCCAAGTATATCATTAAGGAATCTCAACAAACCATGAAAGAAAGCAAGAGAAGAAAGGAACAGAGAAAAGCTTAAAAAAGCAACAAAACAATTTTAAAAATGGCAATAAATACATATCAATAACTACTTTGAGTGTAAATGGACTATAGGCTCTAATCAAAAGGCATTGGGTAACAAAGTGGATAAAAAAACACGACCCGTCTATATGCTGCCTACAAGAGACTTGTTTCAGACCTAATGACACCTGCAGGTTGAAAGTGAGTAGATGGAGGAACACTTATTATGTAAATGGATGTGAAAAGAAAGCCATGGTAGAAATATTTATATCAGATAAACGTTAAAAACAAAGATGGTAACTCTTGTTACCAAAGACAAAGAAGGGCACCAAATAGTAATAAACAGGACAATCAAACAAAATGATATAACAATTGTACATATTTATGCACTCAACACGAAAGCACCCAAATATATAAAAGAGTTAATAAACATACAGCAACTAATCAATAGTAACACAATAATAGTAATGAACTTTAACATCCCACTTACATCAATGGACAGAGCATCCTAACAGAAAATCAACAAGGAAAACAGTGGCTTTGAATGACACACTGGACCAGAGGGACTTAACAGATGTATTCAAAACATTCCATCCTAAAACAGCAAAATACACATACTTTTCAAGTACATATGGAAAAGTGTCCAGAATAGATCACCAAAACAAGTTACAATAAATTCAAAAATATCAAAGTCATACCATGCATCATTTATGACCACAGCCTATAAAATTAGAAATAAACCACAAGAAAAAAACTGTAAAGACTACAAATACATGGAGGTTAATCACATGCAAAAAAACAATTAGTGAGTCAATCAAGAAATCAAAAAAGACATAAAAAGTTACATGGAACCAGCGGTCCAAAATCTTTGGGAGGCAGCAAAAGCAGTTCTAAGGGGGAAGTTTATGACAATACAGGCCTACCTCAGGAACAAGAAAAATTTCAAATAAATAATCCAACCTTACACCTAAAGGAGCTAGAAAAAGAACAAACAAACCCTTGAATAAGCAGAAGGAATGAAATAATAAAAAACAGAGCAGAAATAAATGATATAGAAACTAAAAAAAAAAAAAAAAGAAACAACAAAAAAACAAAAACAAAAAAACAAAAAAACAATGGCGCAGATCAATATAACCAGTAGCTAGGTCTTTAAAAGGATCAGCAAAATTGAAAAAAATTTGTCCAGGGGCACCTGGGTGGCTCAGTCACTTAAGCATCCAACTTTGGCTCAGGTCATAGTCTCATGGTTTATGGGTTTGAGCCCCATGTCAGGCTCTGTGCTGACAACTCTGAGCCCAGAGCCTACTTTGGATTCTGTGTCTCCCCCTCTCTCCGGCTCTTGCTCTATCTGTCTCTCTTAAAAATAAATAAACATTAAAAAAAAATTTAAAGATAAACTTTAGCCAGACTCATAAAAAAAGACAGAGAGACCTCAAACAAATCACTAATGAAAGAGAAGAAATAAAAACCAACACCACAGAAATACAGACAATTGTGAGGGAATGTTATGAAAAATTACAAGCAAACATGGATAAATTCCTAGAAACACATAAGCTACCAAAATTGAGTCAGGAAGAAATAGAAAATTTGAACAGACCGATTACCAGCAATACAGTTGATTCAGTGATCAACTTTCAATAAACAAAAGTCCTGGACCAGATGGCTGCCAGGTGAATTCTACCAAACATTTAAAAGAAGAGCTAATACCTATTCTTCTCAAACTGTTCCAAAAAGTGGAAGAGGAAGGAAATATTCCAAATTCATCCTGTGAGGCCAGCATTACCCTGATACCAAAACCAGATAAAGACACCACAAAAAAGAGAATTACAGGCCAATGTCTCTGATGAACAAAAGAACATATTTGCAAATGGCATATCAGATAAAGCATTATTAGACAAAACATATAAAGACTTTTTAAAACTCAACACCTAAAAACACAAATATTCCAATTAAAAACTGGGCAGAAGACATGAACAGGTATTTCTCCAAAGAAGACATCTAGAAGGCCAACTGACACATGAAAAAATGCTCAACATAATTCATCATGAGGAAAATGCAAATCAAAACCACAAAGAGATATCACCTCACACCTGTCAGAGTGATAAAATCAAAAACACAAGAAATAACAAGTGTTGGAGAGGATGTGGAGGAAAAGGAACCTTTGTGCACTGTTGCTGGGAATGTAAACTGTGGAAAACAGTAGTGAAGTTCTTTGAAAAGTTAAAAATAGATCTGTATGCTGAAAACTATAGAAAGCTTATGAAGGTAATTGAAGAAGATATAAAGAAATGGAAAGACATTCCCTGCTCATGGATTGGAAGAATAAATATTGTCAAAATGTCAATACTACCCAAAGCTATCTACACATTCAATGCAATCTCAATCAAAATTGCACCAGCATTCTTCTCGAAACTAGAACAAGCCATCCTAAAATTCATATGGAACCACAAAAGGCCCCGAATAGCCAAAGTAATTTTGAAGAAGAAGACCAAAGCAGGAGGCATCACAATCCCAGACTTTAGCCTCTACTACAAAGCTGTCATCATCAAGACAACATGGTATTGGCACAAAAACAGACACATAGACCAATGGAATAGAATAGAAACCCCAGAACTAGACCCACAAACGTATGGCCAACTCATCTTTGACAAAGCAGGAAAGAACATCCAATGGAAAAAAGACAGTCTCTTTAACAAATGGTGCTGGGAGAACTGGACAGCAACATGCAGAAAGTTGAAACTAGACCACTTTCTCACACCATTCACAAAAACAAACTCAAAATGGATAAAGGACCTAAATGTGAGACAGGAAACCATCAAAACCTTAGAGGAGAAAGCAGGAAAAGACCTCTCTGACCTCAGCCATAGCAATCTCTTACTCGACACATCCCCAAAGGCAAGGGAATTAAAAGCAAAAATGAATTACTGGGACCTTATGAAGATAAAAAGCTTCTGCACAGCAAAGGAAACAACCAACAAAACTAAAAGGCAACCAACGGAATGGGAAAAGATATTTGCAAATGACATATTGGACAAAGGGCTAGTATCCAAAATCTATAAAGAGCTTACCAAACTCCACACCCGAAAAACAAATAACCCAGTGAAGAAATGGGCAGAAAACATGAATAGACACTTCTCTAAAGAAGACATCCAGATGGCCAACAGGCACATGAAAAGATGTTCAGCGTCGCTCCTTATCAGGGAAATACAAATCAAAACCACACTCAGATATCACCTCATGCCAGTCAGAGTGGCCAAAATGAACAAATCAGGAGACTATAGATGCTGGAGAGGATGTGGAGAAACGGGAACCCTCTTGCACTGTAGGTAGGAAGGCAAATTGGTGCAGCCGCTCTGGAAAGCAGTGTGGAGGTTCCTCAGAAAATTAAAAATAGACCTACCCTATGACCCAGCAATAGCACTGCTAGGAATTTACCCAACGGATACAGGAGTACTGATGCATAGGGGCACTTGGACCCTAATGTTTATAGCAGCACTGTCAACAATAGCCAAATTATGGAAAAAGCCTAAATGTCCATCAACTGATGAATGGATAAAGAAATTGTGGTTTATATACACAATGGAATACTACGTGGCAATAAGAATGAAATATGGCCTTTTGTAGCAACGTGGATGGAACTGGAGAGTGTGATGCTAAGTGAAATAAGCCATACAGAGAAAGACAGATACCATATGGTTTCACTCTTATGTGGATCCTGAGAAACTTAACAGAAACCCATGGGGGAGGGGGAGGAAAAAAAAAAAAGAGGTTAGAGGGGGAGAGAGCCAAAGCATAGGAGACTGTTAAAAACTGAGAACAAACTGTGGGTTGATGGGGGGTGGGAGGGAGGGGAGGGTGGGTGATGGGTATTGAGGAGGGCACCTTTTGGGATGAGCACTCGGTGTTGTATGGAAACCAATTTGACAATAAATTTCATATATTGAAAAAAAAAAGAAAAGTTAAAAATAGAACTACCCTATAATCCAATAATTACACTACTGGGTATTTATCCCCAAAATAGAAAAGCACTAATTCAAAGGGGTACATGTACCCTTATGTTTATTGCAGCATTACTCACAATAGCCAAAATATAGAAGCAGCCCAAGTGTCCATCAATAGATGAAAGGGTATAGAAGATATGGTGTGTGTGTGTGTGTGTGTGTGTGTGTGTGTGTGTGTGTAAAATGGAATATTACTCCACCATAAAAAGAATGAAATCTTGCCATTTTCAACATCATGAATGGAGCTAGAGAGTATTATGCTAAGCAAATTAAGTCAGAGAAATACAAATACCATATGATTTCACTTATATCTGGAATTTAAGAAATAAAACAAATGAGTAAAGAAAAAAAAGCAAGAGACAAACCAAGAAACAGACTCTTAAGTACAGAAAACACCAGTAGGTAGCAGAGGGGAGTTGGGTGGAAGGATGGGTGAAATAGATGATGGGGATTAAAGACCATACTTATCGTAATGAGCACTGAGTAATGTATAGAATTGTTGAATCACTATATTATACATCTGAAATTAACATAACACTGTTAACTATACTGGAATTAAAATGAAAACTTAGAAAAAATTATTATTCTAAAGCTGGATTGTTGTGGTACAAATCTATAAATTTACTAAAAGTTATTTAACCATACACTTATTGGTGAATTTTATGGTATGTAAATTATGCCTAAAGCTATTAAACCATCTATAATATATTGTTTCTTTTCTTTTTAAAAAAAATTTTAATGTCTTATTTTTGAGAGCAAGAGAAATAGAGACAGAGTATGAGTGGGGGAGGGGCAGAGAGAGAGGGAGACACAGAAATCGAAGCAGGCTCCAGGCTCTGAGCTGTCAGCACAGAGCCCAACATGGGGCTCGAACTCATGAACCATGAGATCATGACCTCAGCCAAAGTCAGACATTTAACCAACTGAGCCACCCAGGCGCCCTTGTTTATTTTCTAAAAACAATTATACATTTATTTTTAATCAGATATTTGTACTTAAAAATGCATATATCTTTTCATGCCTATAAATACTCATTTGAAATATATATATTTAAAACAAATTTAATGTTTATTTATTTTTGAAGGAGAGAGAGAGACAGCTCCAGTCTCTGAGCTGTCAGCATAGCCCAATATGGGGCTTGGGCTCACAAATTGAGTTCATGACCGGAGCTGAAGTGGGACATTTAACCAACTGAGCCACCCAGGTACCCTATCCAATATAATTTTTAATGGCTAAATGGTATTTTCTATTATATTCATAATTTATTCATCCAATTCCATATTGTTGGACACTTGGGTTGTTTATAACAAAAACTAGAAATTATATGATGAACATGCTTTACACATATGCTTAATTATTTCCTTAAGCTAATTTCTAGGAGTGAAATTACCAAGTGTTTATAGTTTCTTGTAAATTTTCCAACACATACAGTCCCATTATTGTGTTTGAGAGTCTTCATTTTCCTGTGTTTTTGAATAATGGGCATTACTATACTTTTTGACTGATAAACGTATTTTTGAGTTTCAATTTAATTTGTATTTGACCATTGATAAGCTTGGACATTCATAGAATATAAACTATAATGTGCGTGTATTATACACAGATGGAGAGAGTAGGAAAACCCCTTTGCATTTGTAAGATAATTCAGTTTATTCCTTTTCTACATATATCTCATTAGTGATATGTCTTGTACAGAGCAATTTCTAAGAAATTTCAAGAAACAGGCAACTGTGGCATATTAGAAATAGAATGGGCTTTGAAATAAGAGACTGCAGGGGCATCTGGGTGGTTCAGTCGGTTGAGCTTCTGGCTCTTGATCTCAGCTCAGGTCATGGTCTCATGGTTGGTGAGATCAAGCCCCTCGTCTGGCTCTGCACCGATGGCATGGAGCTTGCTCGGGATTCTCTCTGCCCCTCCCCTGCTCATGCTCTCTCTCACTCTCTCTCAAAAATAAATAAATAAACTTTATTTAAAAAAATCACACAATCCAGTGTTTTAAGTTTATTTATTTTCAAAGGGGGGGTGCCCAAGTAGGAGAGGGGCAGAGAGGAGGGGAGGGGAGGGGAGGGGAGGGGAGAGAGAGAGAGAGAGAGAGAGAGAGAGAGAGAGAGAGAGAATATCCCAAGAAGGCTCCAGGCTGTCAGCTCAGAGCTGGACAAGAGGCTTGATCTCACCAACTGTGAGATCATGACCTGAGCTGAGACCAAGAGTCAGAAGCTCAGCCACACACAAAGCCGATGTGGGGCTTGATCTGATGAACCGTGAGATCATGACCTGTGCTGAAATCAAGAGTAGGATGCTTAACCGACTGAGCCATCCAGGCACCCCTCTGGTTTTTTATTCTTGAAAGAATCAGTAGGAGAGTCACCTTAGCAAGGTGGCATAGTAAGAAGTCTTGAGCCCTCCTCCTTGCATAGACAAGGATTTAGCAACAACTCACAGACAAATCTGAAAACTAAACGTCTCCTGCACCCTGGGCATACATAAAACCAGGTTCACTGAAGCCACTGGTGGGGACGCTTTCTTGCCAGAGTCCGTAGCCCTGGAACAGCACTACATGATCAGGATTAGTTTACAGCTTTTCTCAGTAGAGGTAAAAGGATTGGTCTGTGTATCTAGCACTGCAACTTTGCAAGAGGACTCCCCAAAGGACTGGCTTCTGTCTTGCCAGTCTTGGTGCTCTGGCAGGCCTGGCACAGGCTAGCTACCTGGTGAAAACCGAAATAGATCCTCCATGGACCATCTGCCATGCTCCGCACGGACTGAGCGGATGAAAATCCCAGCTCTCAGCCTCCACCTGAAGAGGGAAAGAGTGTTCCATGCATCTAGCGCTCCAACTTCTCCACGGCTTCCCACAACAGTTATTCAAGTTGAAATGAAAGAACACGAAATAGCAACCGCAGAGCATTAGAGACTCACTAATAAAGGTACATGTCGCATACAGGAGGCTGTATTACTGTAATAGTGGTACGTAAGTCATTTTTAATTCTAGCATAAAAGTTAAAAGAGGCCTTCTCTTCCCCGGCCCCCCAGCAAGTGGCGGTGGTGGCGGCGGAGGAACCTGACATGCACCGGCCCCATTCCTGCCCCGGTCAAAGCCGAAGCTGCAGGGGGCGCCCCAGGCGGTGGCCGTGGGCGCCCCGCGCGGCCCGGGTTATGAGGGCGGAGGCAGAGGGGACGCCGCTGGCACCCGGAGACTTTGTGCGGCTGTCCGTGCCCATCATCCAGCAGCTCTACCCCTGGGACTGCGGCTTGGCCTGCTCCAAGATGGTGCTGCGGTGCCTGGGCCAGCTGGGTGACAGTGACTTCGAGAGCGCCCTGCAGGAGCCGCGACTAACCAGGGGCATCTGGACTACTGACCTGGCCTACCTAATGCGCCACTGTGGCGTGAGGCACCGTTTCTGCACGCAGACCCTGGGCGTTGACAAGGGCTACAAGAACCAGTCCTTCTGCAGGAAGCACTTTGACACAGAGGAGACCCGGGTGAACCAGGTGTTTGCACAAGCCAAGGCCTGCAAGGTGCTGGTGGAAAAATGCACAGTGAGCGTGCAGGATATCCAGGAGCACCTGGCACAGGGCCACGTGGCCATCGTGCTGGTGAACTCTGGGGTGTTGCACTGCGACCTCGGCTCCGGTCCTGTCGCCTACCGCTGCTTCGCCCCCAGCGGCCGCCGCTGCTTCTGCCGGACCCCTGACCACCAGGGCCGCTTCACTGTGCTGCCTGGCTGCAACCGGGCCACTGGCTGCATCTTCTGCAACAACCCAGCCTGTGCTGACCAAATGTGCGGCACCAGCATCAGTAACTTCGAGGAAGCCAGAACCACTTATGGCACATAAGCCCGTGTGACAAAGCCCCAGGGAAGTCTTGGAGCCCAAGGCGTGGTGCCTGCTTTGTCCACCAGCGTTGCGCGTGTCATCACGTCACTTACCCAGCACACCTGCTGGTTGCTGGAGGCCTCCGCAGAGCATCTGAGTAGAGCTTCCCCGGGGACCCCAGGCCTGACTCCAACCATGCCCAGGGGACCTCCACAGTCCCCTCTGTTGCCTGCAAACCAGACCCAGGTGGAGAAGCCTGACATCGCCTCCCCACAGACCTGGGTGCCGAGCCCTGGAGAAGCCGCCTGTCAGGATGGCATCGGTGTGTTTGGAGACCATGTAGCCAACGCCAGCTCCCAGGGCTGGGGACTCCTCCCAGGGGGACTCCCCCCTGTCCCCCAGAAGTGCTATAGACCTCCTCCCTGTGCCCTTTGGTGAATGCTGCCACTCCCTCCCGCCTCCCCGTGGGCCCAAGTTCCTGTGGCTGGTTGTCAGGCCTCTGGGCCCTCAGGAGGGCTGGGCCTCAGGCCAAAAGGACACTGAACCTCACCCCACACCCTCCAGGTACTATAGCATTGTAGGGTGGAGGGCCCTGAGGGGAGGAGACAGGGCCCTGGCTCTTCCTGGCTGGCAGTGCTGAATGTACTCTGAGAATGCCTGACCCTGAGGGCCAAGAACAGCCACTTGAGTCCCAAAGTTCCCCCACCCCCCAACCCATGAGGCCTCCTGACACTAGCCTAAGCCCTGACAGTGGGGCCCATTCTCTGGGTATAGGGAGCCCCAAGCCTCACGGTGCTGGAGGTGCTGGGGTGCTAGGGCCTGCACTCCTGAGGCAGTGGGGGGGATAGCCTGTGGCCTCCCACCCACCCCAGTGTTCATGCCAGGACATTTTGCACAGAACACTGGGTCTCTTTTTTCTTGACAGAGAAGGGTAATACCTGCCCAGGATCACACAGCACTGCACGTAGCATGGACCATTTGTTTTTTGTTGTTGTGGTTGGTTTTTTTGAGATTTAAGCTTTCGCTTGCGGGGAGTGAGGGTCACTCTCAAGTAAGACAATAATAGTGAGATTCAGGGACTTCAGAACCACGGACACCTCTGTTCAGAGGGCAGATAAGCCTGCCCAAGTTGTCTTTCAAAGAGAAAGGGACTCACAGCTGGTGGGCTGAGTGCCAGGACCCCTCACCTTGTAGACAAAATCCGGCCATCAGTCTGGGGAGAGTATATCCAGGGCAGTGGTGGGGCTGGGTCTTGAGTGCAGGTCTGTACCTAAAAACTAAGGGAAATGGATCATTCCCAAAGGGGCTGAGGACACCCACCCCCTCATGAGCGGTCATTGGCAAGAGAGCAAGGCTACCCCAAGAGCCACACGGCAGCTGCCATCCCTCCAGACCGCAAACCATGCTCAGCATCTGCTCCCACCAGCCGGCTGGCGCCCCCCCACCACGGCTGCTCTGAGGGGCAGAGGTGGGCTCTGTTTATGAGGGCCGTCAGACCACCCAGCCGAATCACTCCTCGGCACCAGATGCAGCCTTTGGCCGAGACGGAGGCGCTATTAGCTGGTTAGCTAACAGGTCAGCCAGCCTGGTTTCAGAGACTAGCATTGCCTTCAGACTGGTCTCGTCTCTTTTGCCTTGATGCTGGGTGGCCCAAGATCCCAGGGAACTCTGGTGTCATGCCCAGGAGCACCATGTGTGGCAGCTGAGGTTTGGGCGTCCTCAGGAAGGGTCTGGCTAAAATTGTGGTAAGAATGGATGCATCAAGGAAGGCAATGAGGAAGCGAAGCTTTGGACGGCTGGTGGGGCCGTCATGGAGAGCGGCCTCCAAGGAGAGTGGTCACAGCACCTCAGTCCATCGTGTGACATTTAGAAACACTCAGTCCCTGGGCAGGCCACAAGTTAGAGGTCACCCATCTGGCAGATCAACAAGAAAGCTACCTGTGCCTGAGACGGTGCCATCTGCCGGGGGAGGGTCATGGGGGTAGGATGCAAACCACACTACGTTGTGTTCTTGCACATGGCATGAAAATAAGGCTGGAGAGAGGCCAGACTTCAGGAACTTCTGCCCATAGCATGTGGCACCCATGACCCCTGTCCACATGCTAGGGGCCCAGCGAAGCCACACTGGACAGTTGGTTTTGTTCACTGCAGCCACACAGGGACAAAAGGGATTTTTTGCATTGCAGAGATTTTATATATATACATATACATATACATATACATATACATATACATATACATATACATGTATATATATTGTTTATAATGAACCACTCTCAATAAACATTATTCTCACTGCAAAATGAAAAAAAAAGTTAAAAGAGAAAGTATTACAATAGAACTGTAACCAAAATACATTAAAAGATACACAGTATGAATGCACATAAATTGTGACAGTAACAACATGTGGGTGGGTGGGAGAAGCTAAAGTGTAGAGTTTTTGTATGTGATTAAACTTATCTTTTTAAAACAGACTGCTATAATTATAAGACGTTTTATGTAAGCCCTAAGATATCCATAAAAATAATACCTATAAATGTTACACAAAGAAAAAGAGAAAGCAAAGCCTATTAATACCAAAAAGAAGTCAAAAAAAATATACGGGAAGACAGCAAGAGGACAAGACAGACAAAGGAACAAGGCTAACAGAAAACAACAAAACGGCAATAGTAAATCTTTCCCTATCAATGACTGCTTTACATATAAATGGATTAAATTCCCTAATAAAAACACATAATATGCCTGAATGGATTAAAACAAAACAAAACAAAACAAAATGCACAAATTGCTCTATAGGAAACTCATTTCAGTTTTAAGGACACACATAGGCTGAAAGTGAGAAGATGGAAAAATATATTACAGGGAAATGGTAACCTAAAGAGAGGAGTGGGTACACTTACACCAAACAAAGTAAACTTCAATTCAAAAATTCTCTCAAGAGACAAAGGATATTATACAATGATAAAACAGTCAATCCACCAGAAAGAAATAACAGTTATAAATTGTATATGCATTCAACATCAGATCACCTAAATATATAATGTAAACACTGACAGAACTGAAAGGAGAAATAGACAAAAACATAATAATAGGACACTTCAATAACCCACTTTCTAAATGGACAGAACACTCACACAGTAAGGAACCAGAAGATCTGAACCACACTATAGATCAAATGGACATACAGACATATTCAGAACATTCCATCCAACATCAGGAGAATGCACAGTCTCCTCAAACACATAAATATTCTCCAGGGAAAATCATATGCTGGACCATAAAAGAAGTCATAATTTTAAAAAGATTGAAATCATATCAAGTACCTTTTCTAACCACAATGGTGGAAATCATTAACAGGAGAAAAACTGGAAAACTCACAAATATGTGCAACTTAACACATTCCTGAATAACCAGTGGGTCAAAGTAGAAATTTAAAAAAAAAAAGTGAGACTAATGAAAATAGAAACACAATATACCAAAACTTATGGAATGTGAAAAAAAGCAGTTCTAAGAGGAAAATATGTTGTTCTAAACATCTACATAGAAGATAGATATCAAATAAACAACCTAACTTTATACTTCAAAGAGCTAGAAAAAGAACAAGCTATGATTAAATTTAGTAGAAGAAAGAAAATAAAGATTAGAGCAGAGATAAGTGAAATAGAGGATAGCAAAATAATAGAAAATTAACAAAACTCAGAAATGGTTTTCTGAAAAGAAACAAAAGTGACGAACACTTAGCTAGATGAGAGAGAGAGAGAGAGAGAGAGAGAGAGAGAGAGAGAGAGAAGACTCAAATAAATAAAACCAGAAATAAAGAAGAGACATAATGGATGTCACAGAAATATAAAGGATCATAAGAGACTAGTATGAATATATGCCAACAAATTGGATAACCTAGAAAAAATGGATAAATTTCTAGAAACATACAACCTACTATGAATAATCATGATGAAATAGACATTCTCAACAGGTCTATAACTAGTATGGAGATTGAATCAGTAATCAAACACCTCTCAACAAAGACATACACAGGTCCGGATGGCTTTGCTGGTGAATTCTCCCAAATATTTAAAGAAGAATTAACATGAATACTCCTTAAACTCTTCCAGAAAACTGACGGCTAGTGAACACTCCCAATTTTATAAATTCAGCTTCAATGCTAAAGCCAGACAAGGATACTACAAGAAAAACTACACACCAATAGCCCTAAAGAATGTAATGCCAAACTCATCACCAAAATACTGGCAAACCAAATCCAACAGCACATTAAGAGGATCATACACCATTGACTGAGTGGGATTTATCCCTGGAATTCGAGAGTGGCTCAACAGGAAAATCAATTAATATACCACGTTACAGAATAAAAGATAAAAATCACCTGATAATCTCAAAAGATTTGAGAAAAAGTTTGAATAGATTCAATATCCTTTCATGATAAAAATGCTCAACAAACTAGAAATACAAGTACTCCACAACATAATAAAGACCATACATGAAAAGCCCACAGCTAAAACCACACTTAATGGTGAAAAACTAAAAGCTTTTCCTTTAAGAGCAGGGATGAGGCAAGAATACCCACTCTTGCCACTTCCATTCAACATAGTACTGGAAGTCCTAGCCAGAGCAATTAAGTAAGAAAAAGAAAGAAAAATATCCAAATCAGAAAGAAAGAAAGAAGAAATACTCCCCCTGTTTGAAGACCATATGACCATGTACATAGAAAGCCCCAAAACTTCCATAAAAATACTGTTAGAACTAATTCTTTAGTTCTAACACAGACTCCCTAAGATGGTAAAATATGAAAACAGCACACAAAAATCAATTGCATTTCTATACACTATTAGAAAAGGAAGTTAGGAAAATAATCCCATTTAAAATATTATCAAAGAGAATAAAATATTTAGGAACAGTCTTTTTTTTTTTAATTTTTGAATTACATCCAAGTTAGTTAGCATATAGTGCAATAATGTTTTCAGAAGTAGATTCCAGTGACTCATTCCCTATGTATAACACCCAGTGCACATCCCAAAAAGTGCTCCTTAATGCCCCTTACCCAGGTAGCCCCTCCCCCCACCCACAGCCCCTCCAGCAACCCCCTCCAGCATGTTCTCTGTAATTAAGAGTCTCTTATGGTTTGCCCCCCTCCCTGTTTTTACATTCTTTTTGCTTCCTTTCCCTTATGTTCATCTGTTTTATACCTTAAATTCCTCATAGGAGTGAAGTCATATGATATTTAACCAAGAAGGTTAAAGATTTGCACATTGAAAAGTATAAAATACTGATTAAAGAAATTTTAAAGCAGATACAAATAAATGGAAAGATATCTCCTGTTCATGGGTTAGAAGAACTAATATGAAAATGTCTATTCTACCCAAAATGATCTACATATTTAATTTAATGTCTATCAAAATCCCAAGAATATTTTTTATAAAAATGAACAATCCTATAATTCACACAGAACCACAGGAGACCCTGAACAGCCAAAGCAATGCTGAAGTACAACAAAAGTGGAGGCATCATACCTCATAATTTCAAAATATCTTTAAGAATTACAGTAATCAAAACAGGATGCTACTAGCATAAGACAAGCATTCATAAAGTAGAATAGAATAGAGAGCCCAGATGTGAATCCATGCATATCTGATCAACTGATCTTTGACAAGGAGGACAAGAATACACAATAGGGAATGAAGTATTTCTTCAACAAATAGTGGTGGGAAAACTGGATATTCACAATCAAAAAGAATGAATTTGGACCTTGAACACTCCCATGTTCACTGCAGCACTATTCACAATAGCCAAGATATGGCAATGACCTAAATATCCATAGACAGATGACTACATAAAGAAAATGTGGTATATACAGACAATGGAATACAGCCTTAAATTTAAAAAAGAGGAACTTCTGTAATATGTGACAACATGAATGAACCTTGAAGATAATATGGTAAGTACAAGAAGCAGGTCATGGAAAAATAAAGACCGCATAATTCCATTTGTATGAGGTATCTAAAATAGTCATATTCAAAGAATCAAAGAGTAGAACAGGGATTTCCAGGGGCTGGTAGGGAAGGTGAAATGGAGAGTCACTAACCAACAGGCTCTAAGTCTGTTAAGCAAAATGAATAACTCTAGAGATCTGCTGTATAATGTTAGAAATTATAGTCAATAATAATGTATGGTATATTTAAAAGTTTTAGAGGACTGATCTCATGTTAAGTGTTCCTACCACAGTAAAATACATCAATAAATAAGTAAAAATAATAAAGTTTGAGAACCCTAAGAAAAACAGAAACTTTTCCAAACCTCTGTTTTCAAATGACTCTTACCACATGAGTGTCTTTTTTTTTTTTTAAACAAAAGCTTTATCTTCAAACTCACTGACCAATCTTTGGAGAAAAAGGACAAGATAAAATGTGTATATGAGGACCTCTTATTTACTGAATATCCCTTTGTGAAGGTGCATTAAAGAAGGAAATAAAATAAAACCACCTGCTTTTGCAGTAGTATAGATTAAAAAGCATTCATTCAACAAACACGTAACATTAACACACACAAAACATAAAGAGTGCAAACAATGTTTTAGCCAAACACTAAATACACATAAGAGCTTATTAAATAGGGAGCATTCTCAACATCAAGTAAGTGTGTATAACTATTAAAAAGTCTCATTTTGAATGAGAGAGGTATTTAACAACAATAACAGGGTATATATAGTCTGATATGTGGAAAACAAAATTCAGTATCAAAAATCACTAAATTTCATGAGCAATCAGCTAATCTACCAAAGACTATGCATTATAGAGCTGGAAGGGACCACTGAGTCTAAATTCCTCATTTTCAAAATGAGGTTCAAACATATTAAGGATAATTTGCTTGAAATCACACACCTCTTCTAGACTAGACTAGAATACAGGTGTCCTTTTCCTTCTGCCCCTATCAAAAAGTGTTTAAGCCACAGAAAGCCTCTTGATCATTCCTGACTCATTGTTAAGCATCTCTGGAGAGAAACAGCAAGTTCCAGTCTCATGAGGCTATGAAGGGCAGAGGCTCTTGATTATAAAATCGCACCCTTAAGAGCACTGTTGGAAGGAAAGCTTTTCAGAACAGAAAATAAGCAATTACAAAGGAGGAAATACATCATCTAAATGGCAGCTGAACTTCTCTTTAAGCGGACAGTAGCAAAAAGCATAATTTCTTGAGCAGAGACACTTAAATCACATCAGCATCAGGTTTTTCTCAGAAACATTTACAGCCTTCAGTTAAGGATTTATGGAAGCCTATACTGGAATTAGTATCTCTAGGCTGACAGTGATTTTATTTATAATTTCCTATTCCTCTTTCATATTTGATAGGTTTTTTGTGTTCTGTACAGAATCACTCAAAAACTTTAATACTGAAATGTAAAATTAAGATTCCAGAAGAAACAAATATATGTTATACTCACTATCCGTCAATCTACTTGTCATCCCTGAGATAAAAACATTCAGATAAGCATAATGATTAAAGTACATTTATATTATTAAAACGTATCAAGGAAATGACGGAACAAAATTAATTCACTTATTATGTAAACAATAAGAAGCAAACTTCAAGTAGGCACTTTGAGCTTCAGGCTTCGGGTAGTATAAAAAATGAGAAGACTAAGATGGTGATAAAACTCTGATAGGAATCTTGATTATTTCTTAACAAAAGGATTCATTTTAATCAGAAGCTTAGATTTTGTTCCTTTGCCATGGCAACAGATGTAGAATCATGTACCTGGAAGGTTACAACGATAATCTTCATTATGCTCACAAAAGGCTCTGTGTTAACAGTTTAGTGATTGGACTGGAAGGAACTAGTTTGAGTATTTCTACTCAGTTCTACATAATATTTTTTTGATGCTCATGGAGGATGTGATTCTATGGACAGTCTTGGCCATTAACTCACAGTATGACTTTAAGTCCATTAACTCCTCTGTGTTTTTTTCCACAAATCTGTGGGAACATTGGTCTCAGTTGTCATCCCAGAACAGGTTAGGTCTGTATTCACTGGTTTATCTAGTGCTGAATGCAAAGAAAAGAACGACTTTTTTACTTTTTTTTTATCAACAGGTGAAGAAATTCTCTCATCATGCTCTACCCTTCTTGTCATATGACCTCAAAAAATGTCAACATGGGGACATGCAGAACACACAGAGTCATGGCCATTCTGCTCCAGGCATCCTGATATTTGACATGATCCATGAATGTTCCCGCTCCAATATATAAGGATTGAAGTCAGCTGCCTCCCTGTTGAGCAACTATTTTCTTATTGAAATGAAGAAAGTGAGTCTGTAATATGAAACGTGGAAACTCTAATTAAACTCTCAGAGAAAAGCAGAAGGAAGCTTTTATTTCTTCCGATGAGGGATGGTGCCCTCACAGCACCTCATTAAACACTAATGTGGTGCTCAGAGATTGTGGGTCCTGTCCTTTGACTCTCATCAGGCCTTCAACCACCTTTTGCTAAGTTATTAGATAACAAAGGCTTTAGGTCTTTTCCTTCCCAGAGACATCTGCTTTTAAAAACTTGTAAACACTGGACTCATATGGACTGAAAAGCCTTCGAGACTTAAGAGAAATGGGTATTTGAAGGTGGATGTTTCAAGAATTCCTGAATCCTTGCCCGTGCTCTGAGATCACATTCTTGTGGTAGGTGGAGGTTCCCTGAGAACAGAACCGGTTCCACCTGCTGCTCCTTAGGGTTCCTCTGCAATCCTCCTGCCACTTTCTCTATAGGCTACTCCCAGCCACTGATTGGGCACAGGAAAGTTCAAGAACTGGGCCATTTCTGCCTGATGTGGGGCTCCCTACTGGCCTGGTCAGGACTTTCTTGGTGGCTCTTCCTGCCCCACTTTCATGTTTCTGTCCAGGTGTCAGACCGGCACCACAGTCTGAAGGTTCTTCCCACAACTCCTGCTTCCTCTTCCCTTTCCTTCACAGAGAATCTCTTGAATTCCTAATTCCACCTTGGCATCTGCTGAGAATTAAAGCAGACTCAGTACTCCATGAATATTTGTTGTGCCAGACGAAGGAATCTCAAGATGAACCAAATGAACTCTTAGGGGAGGTGAAGAGAGTGGTGAAAACTTATATCGAGCACCTGTAATTTGCCAGGTGCTCAACTGGGAGAGTCTTGGTGCAGTTGGGCTAAAAGAGAAGTTGAGTTAAAGTTTTCTCAATGATTGATATGTATTAAATGCTCACTAAATAGTAGCTATTCCTATTAATAAGAGTTAACTGGACTGTGTAGCAAGGTCATGTGGGTAGGAGATACTGAGGTCATGGAAGATGGCAAAGAACCAAGCACAAGAAGAGGTCAGAAGTATGAAAGCAGCATGGTCCAAGCAGTACTCTGGGCTCAGCCACTTGGCACAGCAGAGAATGCCCTGGGAGCTCTGCTTCTATTCAAGTTTGGGGCCTTCTAGGAAATGTTCAGCTCTAGGTGGCCCCCAGTACTGAATTTGTTCATTTTTCAGGGCTCTGTGGTTTTATAGGTTTCTAAATGATTAATATCATCTCTGATTTCGGCGAAGTGGGGAGGATACCAGTAATTAATCCATTAGTGGTACTACTCCAGGTCTAAAGACAAGGCTATATTTTCAATTTGGATTTGGGGCCCCAAGTGGAAATGGGTGGAAGAAGGGGTGAGAGCACACTCTTGGGGTAAGACCCTGACTCCTTCCTATCTGAACTTATTCTCAAAGAGAACTCCCAGGCTTGGCAGTTAGCTTTTCCATCTGCTTAAAGTGCAACTCCATAGTTAAGTGTGTGATGGTGGGCTTTTCTCAACTGCAGTTCGATTAAAGAGACTTCCCAGATGTCAGATATCATGTTGAGGCCACACTCTTCACCTCCTAAGAGAGCATCGTCCATGACTAGGAAGATTCTACAGAATACTACACAGGATACAGAGCCTACAGAAAAACAAGCATCACATCCTGTAGCAACAGTAAATACAAAAAGGAATATTTTTTAAACCAACTCATTGTTCTCAAAGCTATCTAAATCATCTGTCAGCAGTAACTTTCAGAAGGCAGCTCCAGATTCCTCAGTAAATTAAGCCTACAAGTGAAAGCAATCCTAATTCATTACATGCCGGTACACTTGTCACAAACATAATTAGTTTAGTCTCATAAGAGCATCATTTTTGAGAGGTTAATAAATCCATCCATACTTTCCCCAAAGTCCCAGGGGTCAACTTTCACTTGTCCATGCCTGATGTATGCTGCTGAGTTTTGAAGTGCTATGAACTTCTCAAAGAATTGGTAGTTGTTTTATTAACATAAGATAGTACTGCATTTCAGCATTGCTAAAGCATACAATCTGATGGTCTGAAAATAATTAGAAGATCTGTTTACCATACCAGATTTTCTGTATGGTAAAATTCTGTATTTCTGTACCATAAAATACATTCATCACATATATAATACCCCCCAGCAGAGTCTGGGGTAATATGCTGTAACGACTATATTGATACCTTTACAGCATACTCCTGAGTATTAAAATAGGTTTTATAATCAAATGGATTTTGATGCTAAGCTGACCAAACAAGAAAACCAAAGCATTCCGTGTTCAGAACTTTCTGGATTTCAGAATTGCACAGAAGTGGATCTGCAGTGAATTTGCATCCTAGCTCCTCCTCAAACAATCCCCACAAGAACTGTGGGGACAGAAGATAAAGAGCTGCCAGGGATTCAGCTTGAAACTGAAATAGGGGACTTTTATTGCTATTTGCTCATTCTTTAAGACTCATTTGCAAACTGTCTCTTAGGCTGCATAAAATACAGAGTAGCTACCTAACACTTTGGGTACAATGAGTAATGTGGAGGAACTGTTCTCTTACCACGACCAGCTCATTGAGCTTTATTTGTGCCTCTGATTTGCATGATGAAAGTGGAGAATAAGAAAGAAAGAAAACAGCCCCTTCCAGCCACTACCCTCTTTCCCGTGGTCACAGAACCATTCCTCATCATAGTCCCCTCCTCATAGAGGCTGAAGATCTGATTCTTTTACGTTAAACCTTGTGGGGTAGCCAAGGGGTTCACATCATTTCCTACGGTTTCTCCGTCAAATCGACAATTGCTTTGTCTGCCAGCTGAAAAAGAGCCTGTAACAACAATGCTCAAGACAGTAGAGTAGCCATTAACAAAAATGTTTTATCACATCACTTCATTGGTGGGCAGGGCTAATTTTTGTTCCATATTATGTTTCTTTTGGCACGTGACATCTGGCAACACCCTGAACCTGGCAGGTGCTTCTTGTATGTTTATTAAATTGGACTGAGAAAGCCTGTTACCCTCTCCAAACCACACTTTTTGTTTGCTTATTGCTTTTCAAAAGAAGACTGTTTCCTCAGTGTTGAGGCAACTCTGAATCTCTTCAGGATTCAGAGGCATTGGATTCTGCTCCTGGAGCTATTTATAACTGTGGGTAGGCAGGTTCCACATCCCTCCTTTGTGCTTCCAAGGGGGCTGTAGGAGTATATGTTCTGTCGCTGCAGATGATCTGTTTTGATCATATTAATGAGGAGATGGCTGACTAGGAGCTGTGTTTCCTTTTCAGTTGTTCCCCTATATTGTTATGAATTAATTTCTGTTGGATTTTGCTAATTTTGCTACTGACAGACACTTGCACCTCCATACAATCGTGTCTCTGCCCATAAGCCACAGTTTGGTCTGTCACTCAAAGATAGGGATGTACCTCTACGCACTCGCCAGACAGGATCCCCTAGAAACAAATCCATTCGTTTCAACTCTTCATTTGGTTTTTGTAAGTCAGCTGGAATGCAGATCCTTACAATGAAGGAAAGTTTAATGAAGCACGCTATCCATTAAAAAAAAATTCAGAACGCTAAACTTGTATTTAATTTCTTTGGAGGATCAACATTCCAAACGTTTATTTAGATCAGTCTTTGTAGAAAGACTAACCTAAACAAAATCTTATTTAGATTAGCCCTTGTAGAAACAAAATGTTTTGATTGTTGTTCTAAGAAATAACCCATATCTGTATAAAGCTCCAAACCACACGCACAGCAATTCTGTCCAATAACAAAGGCTGAAACTTGGGAAAGGTCCCAGAAGTAAACTGATAACTAGTCTCTCTTGACTCCCTATTATGAGCCACATGTAGTGACAGACACCCTGTATATGTGGTCTCATTTAGTGCTCTCGATGTCCTTGGGAGGGAGGTACAGTTATTCACATCTGGCAAATGAAGAAATGACAGTGCAGAGGTTACCTTGGGCATATGCTAGCAAGTAGCAGAACTTGGATTCAAATCAAATTTTACCTGATTCTAAAATTGTTCTTTCTGGAGACATCTCCGAAGACAACCCGATTTACACAGTTTGGGGGAAGATAGTTTTCCATGTGTTATTGTAGAGGGGTGACCAATGCAGAACTCAAAGGCAGAACTGACAAGGAAATAAAAGTAGGTTTCCTTATTTTCTAGAATTATGTATTTCCTTACATAGTGTGGGAATCAGGCTCTCATTGTAATAATCACTAAAAATATTTATGTGGGGGAAAAAGTGTTTGGATCCGTTAAAAACATAACTAAACATTATCAATCCGATTTATATATATGATATGATATTTATGCCACGTCTTTTTCCTCCTTGCTCTTTACATTACTGGCATGAAAATGAGGCTTCTGTTTCTAAGAAACTCTAAAAATATTACTCACCTGCACCTACCATGTTCTGCCACATTATAATCTTGGTTACAGCTCTAAAAATGTCAGAACAGAAGATCGTGAACTGAAGATGTGTCATAGACAAACACATTTTAAAGGCAAGCTCAACATAATGGACTAAGGAATAAAAACCCAACTTTGAGAAAACTTGATGCTGGCCTACAATTTAAAAAAATAGCATTATTTATAAAATACAAAATTGTGTGAGAACTAGGATTAAAACTGCTAATTCCTTTCTTTTTTCCAGTCTTCCCCAGTTGGCCACAAGACACATCTGGCCCCTTGCCGAGGACCCTGACTTCTCTGGCACCAGTGAAATCCAGGCAGGCTGGGTGGGGTGGATAGTTATCTTTCCAAGAGTTGGTCAATTCAAAAAGAGTATGCCGCTGCCCTAGGCACGCAATCATTCCAAATTTTATGAACAGATTTTTGGTGGAAATTCTGCACACCTGTTCCTTCCTTGCCTTCTCCCTAGTTCCTTAGAATGGGCAGTTACTTTGGCTAACTTGCCCAGAACTGGGACTGCAGGCACTGAGCCCCTCTCCTCTTCCAGATGATTCACGATCAGCAGTGATCGACAATATAACCTCACCTCTGCAGTGAATGAACATATAGTCAAAAAATTATACTGAGTAGCTTAACTAGCCCTAGCACTATAAGAGACTTCAAGACAGGAGGGCGACAGGTACGTAAGAATTGATAGGAGCAAGCAGGGGGACATACAAGAGATGCTTTGAGAGCACACAACTCCTCTTGAAGGTTAAGGAAGGCTTCCTGGGGGAAGTGACATTTAAGCAGAGTCCTGTAACATCACCAGAAATGTTACGGGACCAACCAGATGAAAAGCAAGTGGATAACTGGAGCCCTGAGAAAGAATCTGTGGAGGTTAAAGGAATTCATCCACTCAGAAGGACCACTACATAGCAAGGCCCACTCGGGGGAGAGACCATGAGGGATTCAGAGAACTGTAAGTAGCTAACCATGGCTGGGACAAAAGTCACCCAGAACTGGCAAGAGGTGGACTACAGAGATGAGCAGGGGTACTTGGTGGGCAAGGAGGACCCCAGCTTCGTTGGATCTTAGGTGTCCTGGGCAAAGCATCAGAACATTGCAAGGCTTTAGCCATTTAGGTTTCAGGGTAAGGGGAAATCTTATTTCGGGGAAAATATTTCTCATCCTGCAGGGTGGAATGTGATTCACAGGCAACACTGGAAGCAGAATAATGAACTCTGTGTCT
Organism: Prionailurus viverrinus; assembly: GCF_022837055.1. Taxonomy (NCBI): domain Eukaryota; kingdom Metazoa; phylum Chordata; class Mammalia; order Carnivora; family Felidae; genus Prionailurus; species Prionailurus viverrinus. The sequence goes on along the minus strand of NC_062578.1, from coordinate 38,299,005 downwards.
GTGGCAAAGGATCCCGGTGAGAATCATGGCGGGTCTGCCTCACACAGCCTAGACAGGAATAGAGAGAGAAGACAGACAATGGGTGAGAGCAATATTAAAGAGCTAAAATTGTTGGAACAGAAGAATGATTTGACCATGGGGATTAAAGAGTGTGTCCCTTTCAGATCTTTGTTGCCTTCCAAACCTAAGAACGGCCCGTTTATTTGGATGATAGCCATATGGGTGATTTCTTTTTCATTTATAATGTTTATTTATCGTTTTATTTTAAATATTATTTGTGTGTGTATGTATATATATATGTATACACATACATATGTGTATACATATACATATGTGTACACATACATATGTGTATACATATATATACTATGCATGTCATATATATTATATATATATGATACATATATGTGTACATCATTATATATATATGATACATATATATGTAATATATATTATACATATTATATATATAAAGGATATTTGATAGGTGGGCTATTTAGTGATTTAATTTTTTTAAAAGCCAGAAATCACGAAGTTAACAAACGTTTGCTAGAATAATTATTGCTCATAGTTGACTGAATCATGAGATGAATCGAGACACATTTCTCTCTCATAAGCAAGATAACACCTGTGAGTTAACCTCTCACCTACCACAATTTATTGAAATATTGACTTTCAGATGATGTAGAAAAATGACAGGACTATGTGAGGAAGAGTGATAACCTATATATTTTGATATTCCCAAGAAAACAAAGAAAAGTCTTTAAATATTTTCTGGACATTTTGCATCACTGTGGTTTTGTTTATTGTTGAAAACCAAAAATTCTTGGCCTTTGTCCACTACTTCTGGATCGTGTAAAAACATACACCAACAGGGAAACACACAATGCTGGCAATGCTAGCTTCGTGTTTCTTAATTCATTTTGACTGTTAATAACCAAAAAAGAATGAGATCAAGAATGGCATTTTTAAAAATGAGAAAAATTCTTAGTTCCATTATATTGCTTTTAATGTGGAATAAGTAATGCTTGTTGAAAATAGTGGTGCTTTATGGAATTCATAAAAATGACTCAGATTCACATACACATAAATACGCATAAAATGGCATAATATACACAACTTTTCTTTCAAGGAATTAGGATCAATATTATGTCTGAAGTAAACATTATCCTCATTTTTGAGGTCACAGTTGGGAAATCAAGTAAGTGTTTGAAAGAAGAGCTCGCCGAATCGATCCCCACGTGACCAACTCCATTCTGTCAAATTTTCAGTATCTCTCTGCTGCTTAATGATTAAACTCTAAATTTCCCAAATTGCCTTTCAGCAAATACCCACTGGCATCCAAAACAGTGGGTATTTTGAAGCATCCAAAAGTGCTTCAAAAACACCGTGCTTCCCAAATTTCCATGAACATGCATTGTGTTTCTCGTGTTTGTTTATGTTACTTGTTTTCCTGAAAGTGACTTCCAGTCCCACTATATTCTACCAATCTCTGCCCATAGATCTGCTCTCCATCCTTTGGCGTACTGTTTACATGCATTTACTCCTTGATAACTTTCCAGATTAGGAGGGCAAAGCGATGCTTTCCTATTTTCTATTCTTACTCTAACGAGTTTGAACCATTTCTATCAAATCTATTCCAAACTCCACAATGCAGATAGTCCTGGGGTGAGCCTCTAGAGAACACTGCGTTGCAAAACTTGGATTCCTTTCCATTTCCCAGCATGGCATTTCTGCTGCATCAGTGACTGAACTGAGCCTTTCCTAAGAGACGTGGATTTTCCGTCATTTAAAAAACTGGAATCTTTTCTGAAAGCTGGTATTTTTGAAATACTTCTTTAAAAGCTTTTTTAGAATAGCCACCTTTAATATTAACTTAAAAAATGTGTTCTCTTGTTACATATGTTTTAGCTCTATTGATACCTATTTCATGATGTATACATTTGTATATGTGGGTTGAGATAGCCTTCTAAAGATAAAACATACATGATTCTATTTTCCAGCATTTGTAATATTCAGCTAAGTCAAGGAACAGATATGTAGGCTGGTTTTAAACATCAATTTGGCTTCTTTCAATGGAGGTAGATATTAAGAGAAAAAAGCAGATAAAGATTCCCTTCCACCACTCCATCTCAACACACACATACACAGTTAAAAGTTGACTACTATTGGTGATTTTAAAGATATGAATGCAGTACACCGTATGGAAAGCAATTTGACAATAAATTTCATATTAAAAAAAAAGATGTGAACACACATTTGTTGATTCTGCCCTTGTAGAAATCGAGTTTAATCCTCTTTCCCGAGTGCAGACTGGACTTTCTTCTAGTGAACAGAATGTGACAGAAGTGACGAAGTTACTGCCATGGTTATATTATAACTTTAGTCTCACTCTCATCATAGTGTCTCTGTCTCTTTGCTGGTCTCTCTTTGTCTCCTTCTCTCTTTATGAGGAGTTGCTCTGGAGAAAGCCAGCTGCCCTGTCACAGGAGCACCCCTGTGGAGAATTTCCATGATGAGGAACTGACTGTGCCAATAGCTGCTAAGAAGTATTCCTCAAGCACCTTCAGATGTTTGCAGTTTCCAACTCAAAATCTAACTATAACTTCATGATAATCAGAGTCAGAATCACCCACTTAAGCAACCCTTAGATTCCTGACTCTCATAAACTGTATGAGTTAATTGCTACTTTAGGGAGAAATTTGTTACAGAGCAGTAGGTAACTATTACAACCAACAAGTCCTAAAATATTTTTTTCTTTTCTCTCCAACCAACCACGATTGTTGTTATCTTTTCAAGAAATTGGCTACAAACCACCATAGCTCCAAGCCTAGAAGGTCTAGGAAGAAATTCACAGGGCATTATTATGAGATTTTTGACCTTGAGGGAGTTAGCTAACTTTCTTTGGCCTCAGTTTCTTTACATACTTAAAGGAACAAAGCAGAATCTACCTAATAAAATATTAGGACTAAATAAGATTAAAAAGCATTTAGTATGGTCTTCGGCAAGTGGTAACTAATAAATATCAGCTATAGTATTATTATAATTTTGGTTCAAAAAGAAAAGCTAAGAGGTTGACCGAGTCGACATTCAATCTCATGGAGTAGCACATAGCCAGTATTTGGTCATCTACGTGTATAATTAGAGAAAACAGTCTCCTTCCTATACCACCAGAAGTTAGGCTACTTGGCAGGTGATACTCTTAAAAAGTGAATATGATCCATAACAGAAGTTCAAACCTAATTTTGTCCAAGTCCGAAGAAACCCTAGGAGTGTGTCACTTTTGAACCACACCAGAGATTCCAGACCATACTACAACCTTGTAGGGCTATGAGACCTATAGGCCACGTGCTAGTACACAATGGTCAGATCATTAAATAAATCATTCTATGGGGGACAGACAATACTATGTGGACACAAGTGCTCTCGTCCCACAGCCACACAGGAAGCAGAGGTGTAACACCACATTTGTCTTGTTTTTGCACATGCTATTCAAATAAGGACTCTGGCAAAAAATGAATAATCCTCAAGTAACATTTAGTATTTGTTTTGCGACAGCAAACAAAGAGAAAGAACAATGACCTGATAATAACTGATGCTTGTCATATCCAGAAATACAACACAGACCAATTTTTAATCTCTCCCTCTGCGTTTTTCCACTTCAGGCAAAAGAAATGAGTCTTTTCAAATGTGATTCTCATGACAGAAGAATCCCATGCTGTGCTGTGTATCCCCCTAGATATGTCTGCATTAACTTCTCTTTCCCTTATCTATCTTTGAACATGTCAAAGATCAATTCTTCAGAAATGGGGCTATAACTTCACGAAGACAACTGTAGCTCAGAACTGTATCTTTAGGCAAAGTAAGCCAGCTTTTCTGTTTAAATAAAGGAGTGTATTTTGGACTTTTAACTTCATTAAGCAGATAATTAACTCTGCATTTCTGTCAAGAAATTAAGTGTTCCAGCCAGCGATTTAAGAAAGATAAATTAAAAAAAAGATTTCCATGAAGAAAATAGCGAGCTATTCAAAACCATACGTACATGACACATGATACAATAATTTCTCATTAGATCTTATTTCTTGTTGGGGTGGGAAAAGGGGTGCAGGGCTGGAAGGATTGGGAAGATTGTCTGAAAACAAAGTGATCATGAAGAAAAAAGTGGTTACAGGGATCCCTGTGGATTTAGGGGTACACTGGAGGTTTACCTGGGGCCTCTGACACATGTCTAAGAATTTGAATTTTTTTAAGTCCTCTCAAGATTACTTGCAAGACCATTGCTTAGTTTTTATACACTCATTCAAGAAACAGTAAATAAGGTGAAATGTGACAAACTGCAGTCAGCATGACCTGATCCTGACCACTGAGAAACAACAGCCTCTTCTAGAAATGAATGAGGGCCTCTAGCAGAACCAGTCCCCAACTAGCCACTTGAAAGGTCAAAGGGGGGCCGATACCTGCAGGCTCTTTTATCTTCCTTCTCTCTTCTCTCTTAAAATCCTGCCCCTTCTCTGACACTCGCTTCAGTCTCACCTCCTCCCTGAGTTTTATCTGATTGCTAACTTAACATTGAGCGCTCATTTGTGAATGTCAAGTTTATTCACAGCCTGGTGTACCAGCAATTAAATACATTTTATTCACTGTTTTATTATTCATTTTTTCCTCTTCTGATAAAATAGAGAATCTGTTAATGTTTTACAAGTTTGTATTTGTGGTATTTTGTGACAAGGTTTTTCTTTTTTTTTCTTTTTTTTTTAATACAGTCTTTTTTTTTTAACGTTTATTTATTTTTGAGGCAGAGAGAGACAGAGCATGAACGGGGGAGGGTCAGAGAGAGAGAGAGGGAGACACAGAATCTGAAACAGGCTCCAGGCTCTGAGCTGTCAGTCCAGAGCCCGACGCAGGGCTCGAACTCAGGAACGGCGAGATCATGACCTGAGCCGAAGTCGGACGCTTAACCGACTGAGCCACCCAGGCGCCCCTGTGACAAGGTTTTTAATTTTTTTTTTAACGTTTATTTATTTGGGAGAGAGAAAGAGCGCGAGCAGGGGAGAGGCAGAGAGAAAAGGAGAAACAGAATCGGAAGCAGGATCCAGGCTCTAAGTGGTCAGCACAGAGCCTGATGTGGGACTCGACCTCATGAACCATGAGGTCATGACCTGAGCTGAAGTCAGATGCTTAACTGACTGAGCCACCCAGGTGCCCCTGAAGTTTTAAAAGCTTTATTTGGTATTATGGAAAATTATCTTGTTCCTCTAGGATATAAGATTTTAAGTGCAGAGTCGTAATTTCCTACAGCCTTGCAGCTCTGAAGAAGAATCTGAAATCTTGCATAACACCAACAGGCACAAGGTATGGCCTCAAAGTTCAGATCAGAGAAATGGGAGAAGGTGAGTCAGAAAGCTAAAGACAAAGTGGAGACTAGTTGGATTTGGCGGGAGACAGAGACGATGGCTTGGTTCTTCCCATAAGTGAGCATGGGTCTCAATGTTCAAACTCATCATATCAGCAATGGAAGATAAATGACATTTCACAGAGAAGCTACTCAATATGGTAGCTAACCTAGTTACCAGATTTATATACAAAAAAAAGTCATGTTTCAATATACCACCAATATGAAGTTAGGAATATGAAGAGGCAGGCCAATGAGAAAAGCAACAGAAATACAAAACATCTGTGAATTGATTTAACCAGATGTGTTTTGAAACTATATGAAGTATCATAAAAAACTTCATGAGACCCAAAAGGAAGCGTGGATGAATGGAGAAGGATGTATGCAGCTGCATGGGAAAGCATATTACCAAGATAAAAGTTCTCTTCAAGTTACAAATGTAATGTAAATCCATAAAAATTCCCATGGAATTTTTCCTTAAAACTGGAAAACAATGAAAACTTACATGAAAATGGCAAGACAGAAAAAAATAACTCTTTGGAAAAGAAGAATAGTAAGGGTAGATTTGCATTTTCACATTTTCAAATATACCCAAGTATTCAAAAATTAAGACAACATCTCAACAATACTAGATAATATAGCTTTACAAGTGGAACAGGACAGTGAGCTTGGGCACAGATCCAAGTAGAAGTATTTGACAAACGGTAACCAGGGCATTTTAGTGAATGGATAAAAAATGGAGAAATAGTGCTGGAATAGTTAGCTATTTGGGAAAAAAAAATCAGGTGGGCTTCTATTTGGATATTTTCAGATCCTGTATAAATCTACCCAGAGCTCAGAAGGCCACCGAGATTTCTGCTTATTGATCTCTGGTATGTTAGCCTTTCTTTTGGATATATTTCACTCCCCAAGTAAAAAGCTAAATATTTCTTCTCTGACATGGCAGGTAACTTCCTTTGTTTTCTAGTTAATGTTCCATCTATCCCTCTGGCAATAGACCATATATATTAAAATGTATGAACTTCTTTGCCCAGAACTTTGCTTATACACCATATATATTATTTTAGCATTAAATTAGCATCTCAGAATTTAGTTATCTGCTTCTGTCCTTAATTTCTTTCAAATGTTCTTCACATATTATACAAAGCTCTGGAAACGTATTTGTTCATTTGCTTAAAACAAAGCTGAAAATAACCAGGGAAGCTAGAAGTCTCCAGACTTTGCTGATCAACAACTAAACTTTGAAGAGCTCAATCATTTCAAAGATCAAACTGGTCTAACACCATGGCACCAATGTGCGATGATACAACTTAGAATTGTTTATTTGCAGCATATTCCATATGGGACCACATAAACCTTAAATAAAAATTTTCAAATGAGAATATGGCTTAAATCTAACTTTATGATATTAATAAATCAACTAACCACTTTGTGACTCAGTTTCCACATTTTTAAAAGAGAGACAGAGACAGTGTGAGTGGGGGAGGGATAGAGAGAAAGAGAAGGAGAGAGAATCCCAAGCAGGCTCCCCATTGTCAGTGCAGAGCTCGATGCAGGGCTTGAACCCACCAACTGTGAGATCATGACCTGAGATGAAACCAAGAGTCAGACGCTTAACCAACTGAGCCACCCAGGCGTCCCCCAAAATTGTGATTTTTAACAAGTGAAAAGAATATGGAGCCCAGGGAGCCCAGTTGCTAAATATAAGGAAACAGGGTTAGAGAAGAGATGGGAGGGTTGAAATGAAGAAGTCTACAGACCCCAAAGACAGATTTAAGAAGGGAATGACTGAAACCCAATGATGCTAGGACTCATCTATATTGTTCCTTAAAATAATTGAAGATGTATTGTAGAATGCACTTGTTTGAAAACAGCTTCCAGGTGAAAACTACAAACTTTGTATACATTTTAATTTTGGACACTTTCCCAGTTTCACTCATCAAGGTGAAGTAATTATTCACACCCTAAGTAACTCTTTTAAGAACATCATTCTTCACTTTAGCTTATGATCATTTCCTTTTGAAGTCTTACCAGTAAGGCTTAAGGGAATCTGGAATTCCATTTAGGTTTATATAAATAGCACAAGATGAATTTTAACTCCCGCATCAGAATTCTACATTTTCTTTGAGATTCCAAGCACACCACATACTAATGATGTAGGTTAGCTTATCACCCCACTGTAGAAAGAAAAATGAATAGACAAACCCACTATTTTTTTGTGAAATCCCAAAGCCAGACAGGGAGTTCTGCTTTTACCTACTTTCAAGGTAATTCCAATACCATTTGGAATTTGACCTATGGTGTTTATTCTGAAAAATAATCCAGGTAACCCTTGAGGACCTATATAGAAAGGCTTGGGTTAAGGGAAGAGGAAAACGGGAAATAACAGTGACAGACTGTATCTGTCCCGAGTCACCTCCTGGGGTTTAAGTTAAGCAGCTGGAATCCATTTTATCCATTCTCTGACACAGCAGACAGATACACTCACAAATGGCTTGCATTTCACTTTTCATAAAAGCCTAGAACAGTCAGCCCTCCCTACTGAGACAGGACTTTTCATCTGGGTAAAAATATAGAGAGATTCTCAAAAAGAAATGCTGAATTTCTCACTCAGAAGGGTTCATTGTGCTAGACAGCATGGAGATGTCAGTGCAACAGTGGCTTGAAAAAACTGTCAAACTCCTGCATTTCACTCATTTTTGAGCTATCACATGAAGAACCTTTCCTAATTTTATTTTGGATCATTTAAAAAAATCTTTTTGTCCTTGATTAAGCAACATGATTATACAGATTAAATGCATTTTCAAGAGTCTGTGCTAAGAAATAGGCTTTGTACCAAAGAGACCAAAATAGAACAGGTTGATCTTCATTTAAATCCCACAAAGCCTCACTGTATTAATACAAAGAACATGATTTTAATATAATGTGTGAGAAAATAAAAATTATGTGCTTGCTTTTTCTTCCTATTAAAGGATATCTGAATACTTCTTAGATGGAGTTAGGAGCAATTTTTCTTTCAGGAGTGAAATTACTTCGCTTTTAGAGCAGAATGAATATCAATTTAAGTCACTTTATTTAAGCAATCAACAAAGTTTTACTGACTACATTTTGTCAGGCTCTGTGTCAGGCTCTGGATATTCAAAAGAGACACTGTCCTTCTCTCTCCTTACGAACAACAAAAATCTAAACAAAATACAGAAGTGTCTGGGTGGCTCAGTCGGTTAAGTGTCCAACTTCAGATCCCTTGGTTCATGAGGTTGAGCCCCACAACAGGCTCTGTGCTGACAGCTGACACATTCTGTGTCTCCCTCTCAAGCATTCTCACCACTCAAGCGCTCTCTCTCTCTCTCTCTCTCTCTCTCTTTCAGATAAATAAACATTAAAAAACCAAAACAAAATACAGGGGTGCCTGGGTGGCTCAGGTGGTTAAATGTCCGACTCTTGATTTTGGCTCAGGTCATGATCTCACAGTTCATGAGACAGAGCCCCACATTGGGCTCTGTGCAGACAGCTGGAACCTGCTTGGGATTCTCTCTCTCTCCCTCTCTGGCCCTACCCCACCCTTTCTCTCTAAGTAAATAAGCATTAAAAAACAAAAATAAAATGCATAGTTACTCATTCTGATTATTGCCAGAGAAGGACAGGAGATACTCAGAGACAACCTCTTTTACATAAGGTGGTCAGAGAAGATTTGTCTGAGGACATGGTATTAAAGGTGAGGCCTAACGAACAAGGAGAGAAGTCGGCCACACCAAGCAGAGGTTTTAAACAGTTACCATTTCTGGAGGGAAGGTCCCAAGGAGTAAAATCTTACACAGTTTCCAAATACTCCTTAACAGATCAAAGGAAAACGTATTCAGATTCCATTTGTTTCCTCTTTCTAGAATTTGTTATTTGGATTATAGGACATCTTAGGCTGATGCTCCAATTTTCTTACACTTTCTTTTTTGCTTTACTTTTTGGAACACTTTCTAAACTTTATTTTCCAGAATTCTGGAAGTCTTTATTTGTGCTCTTATTCTAATTTCAAACAGCTTTTGATTCATGGAAGCAATATCTTCTCTTCTCCTTCTGAGGGGGCTGAGGAGACTAGGAGTTTTCATCTTCCTGCATAGTCAGTCCCCTGTATTGCTTTGTTCATTCATTCCTCCCTCCCTCCCTCCTTTTTGGTTTGTCTTGATCTCTGCCTCTCCCATAAGAAATTTGGGGATACGTGGCTGACTGTACATCTTTAATGATGGGTTGCGGACAAGCCTTTAGGATTTAAGGGGAGAAGAGGGAGATGAGGTTGAGCTCTATCTACCATGCGACAGAATTTAGGTGCTTCCTATTGTACTGGTTGGATTTCTCAGAGACAACCTCTTAGGTCTGCCTGCAGGATGCCAACCCTCTGGGAGTTAAATGAAGGAAGAAAGCTGGAGGTCCTTTCATTTAGAATGTAAGTTTCTACTTAATCCTCCAACTATGGAGACAAGGCAGAGATCCTCCCCTTGAACCCTTAAAGAGAACAAGTCTAGGTTTTCTACCTGGGTGGATCAAAAGGCAGTTGCCCAGCTCCATAGAGAAGAGCAGGGAACCACAGATTTCCACCAGGTCACTCTGCTTTAGCCCCACCATTCCCTGCCATTTCCAGTGCCAATGAGTGCCACTAGATCCCCGCGCCTTTCTGCTTTCCCCCTACAAGTCAAGCCATCAAATGTCTCAGGTCTGCTGCCAGCAGCCACTTGCTCATCTGCCTTTCAGTTTCCAACTTTTGTTACTACAAACTTCCCCCTTAAAAAATCTCATTTTAGTTTTCTTTGGGGCCTTCGGGAACAAGTGGAGTTCAAGGACGTACATATAAATCTACTGGCTTTCTCCAAAAATTCCGCGTTAGCTTTAAACATTCTCATTTCGAGGGATTGGACGGGAAGATGGCGGCGTAGGAGGATGCTGGGCTCACCGCATCCTGCTGATCACTTGGATTCCACCTACACCTGCCTAAATAACCCAGAAAACTGCCAGAAGACTAGCAGAATGGATTCTCCAGAGCCAAGTGTAGATGAGAGGCCCACGGAAGAGGGTAGGAAGGGCGGCGAGGCGGTGCATGCTCCACGGACTGGTGGGAGGGAGCTGGGGTGGAGGGGCGGCCCGCCAGCCAAGCAGAGCCCCTGAGTCTGGCTGGCAAAAGCGGAGGGCCCAGACGGAGTGTGTTCCGACAGCAAGCGGGCTTGACATCTGGAAGGTTATAAGCTAACAGCTCTGCTCGGAGAATGGGAGGGCTGGATGACAAGGGGAGGGAGAGTTGTTGAGCCCCGGACGACAAAGTGCAGCTTGGCGGGGAACAAAGGTGCTCGCCAGCGCCATCTCCTTCGCCCATCCCCCAGCCAAAATCCCAAAGGGAACCAGTTCCTGCCAGGGAACTTGCTTGCACCGCGCAAACACCCAATGCTGTGCTTCTGCGGATCCATCCTCCAGGGGGTCTGACTCCCTCCCAGTGCAGCAGGGGCCCTCCCAAAGTGGATCTCCTAAGGAAAAGCGAGCTGAGCCTGCCCCTCCCGCTACACACCCCCCCCCCCCCCCCCGTGCACCTTGCCAATCCACCCTAGCTAATACGCCAGATCCCCAGCACCACAGGCTGGCAGTGTGCAAGTAGCCCAGACGGGCCATGCCACCCCAGAGTGAATCCCGCCCCTAGAAGAGGGGAAGAGAAGGCACACACCAGTCTGACTGTGGCCCCAGCGGTGGACTGGGGGCAGACATCAGGTCTGACTGTGGCTCCGCCCACCAACACAAGTTATTCAAGACAGCACAGGGGAAGTGCCCGCAGTCCCTCACCACTCCAGGGACTATCCAAAATGACGAAACGGAAGAATTCCCCTCAGAAAAACGTCCAGGAAATAACAACAGCTAACGAACTGATCAAAAATGATTTAAACAATATAACAGAAAGTGAATTTAGAATAATACTCATAAAATTAATCCCTGGGCTTGAAAACAGTATACAGGACAGCAGAGAATCTATTGCTACAGAGATCAAGGGACTCAGGAACAGCCAGGAGGAGCTAAAAAAATGCTATCAATGAACTGAAAAATAAAATGGAGACAACTATGTCTCAGATTGAAGAGGCAGAGGAGAGAATAGGTGAACTAGAAGATAAAATTATGGAAAAGGAAGAAGCTGAGAAAAAGAGAGATAAAAAAAATCCAGGAGTATGAGGGGAAAATTAGAGAACTAAGTGATGCACTAAAGAGAAATAATATACGCATAACTGGTATTCCAGAGGAGGAAGAGAGAGGGAAAGGTGCTGAAGGTGTACTTGAAGAAATCATAGCTGAGAACTTCCCGGATCTGGGGAAGGAAAAAGGCATCGAAATCCAAGAGGCACAGAGAACTCCCTTCAGATGTAACTTGAATCGATCTTCTGCACGACATATCATAGTGAAACTGGCAAAATACAAGGATAAAGAGAAAATTCTGAAAGCAGCTAGGGATAAACGTGCTCTAACATATAAAGGGAGACCTATAAGACTCATGATGGATCTCTCTACTGAAACTTGGCAGGCCAGAAAGGAATGGCAGGAAATCTTCAATGTGATGAACGGAAAAAATATGCAGCCAAGAATCCTTTATCCAGCAAGTCTGTCATTTAGAATAGAAGGAGAGATAAAGGTCTTCCCAAACAAACAAAAACTGAAGGAATTAGTCACCATTAAACCAGCCCTACAAGAGTTCCTAAGGGGGATCCTGTGAGACAACGTACCAGACACATCGCTACAAGCATGAAACCTACAGACATCACAATGACTCTAAACCCACATCTTTCTATAATAACACTGAACGTAAATGGACTAAATGTGCCAACCAAAAGACATAGGGTATCAGAATGGATTAAAAAAACAAGACCCATCTATTTGCTGTCTATAAGAGATTCATTTTAGACCTGAGGACACCTTCAGATTGAAAGTGAGGGGATGGAGAACTATCTATCATGCTACTGGAAGTCAAAAGAAAGCTGGAGTAGCCATACTTTTATCTGACAAACTAGACTTTAAATTAAAGGCTGTAACAAGAGATGAATAAGGGCATTATATAGTAATTACAGGGTCTATCCATGAGGAAGAGCTAACAATTATAAATATCTATGCGCCGAATATGGGAGCCCCCAAATACATAAAACAATTACTCACAAACATAAGCAACCTTATTGATAAGAATGTGGTAATTGCAGGGGACTTTAACACTCCACTTACAGAAATGGATAGATCATCTAGACACACAGTCAATAAAGAAACAAGGGCCCTGAATGAGACATTGGATCAGATGGACTTGACAGATGTATTTAGAACTCTGCATCCCAAAGCAACAGAATATACTTTCTTCTCTAGTGCACATGGAACCTTCTCCAAGATAGATCACATACTGGGTCACAAAACAGCCCTTCATAAGTATACAAGAATTGAGATCATACCATGCATACTTTCAGACCACAATGCTATGAAGCTTGAAATCAACCACAGGAAAAAGTCTGGAAAACCTCCAAAAGCATGGAAGTTAAAGAACACCCTACTAAAGAATGAATGGGTCAACCAGGCAATTAGAGAAGAAATTAAAAAATATATGGAAACAAACGAAAATGAAAATACAACAATCCAAACACTTTGGGATGCAGAGAAGGCAGTCCTGAGAGGAAAATACATTACAATCCAGGCCTATCTCAAGAAACAAGGAAAATCCCAAATACAAAATCTAACAGCACACCTAAAGGAAATAGAAGCAGAACAGCAAAGACAGCCTAAACCCAGCAGAAGAAGAGAAATCATAAAGATCAGAGCAGAAATAAACAATATAGAATCTAAAAAAAAAGAAAAAACTGTAGGGCAGATCAATGAAACCAAGAGTTGGCTTTTTGAAAAAATTCACAAAATAAACCTCTAGCCAGGCTTCTCAAAAAGAAAAGGGAGTGACCCAAATAGATAAAATCATGAATGAAAATGGAATTATTACAACCAATCCCTCAGAGATACAAGCAATTATCAGGGAATACTATGAAAAATTATATGCCAACAAACTGGACAACCTGGAAGAAATGGACAAATTCCTAAACACCCACACACTTCCAAAACTCAATCAGGAGGAAATAGAAAGCTTGAACAGACCCATAACCAATGAAGAAATTGAATCATTTATCAAAAATCTCCCAACAAATAAGAGTTCAGGACCAGATGGCTTCCCAGGGGAGTTCTACCAGACATTTAAAGCAGAGATAATACCTATCCTTTTCAAGCTATTCCAAGAAATAGAAAGGGAAGGAAAACTTCCAGGCTCATTCTATGAAGCCAGCACTACTTTGATTCCTAAACCAGACAGAGACCCAGTAAAAAAAGAGAACTACAGGCCAATGTCCCTGATGAATATGGATGCAAAAATTCTCAATAAGATACTAGCAAATCGAGTTAAACAGCATATAAAAAGAATTATTCACCATGATCAAGTGAGATTCATTCCTGGGATGCAGGGCTGGTTCAGCATTCGCAAATCAATCAACGTGATACATCACATTAATAAAAGAAAAGATAAGAACCATATGATCCTGTCAATCGATGCAGAAAAGGCATTTGACAAAATTCAGCAACCTTTTTTAATAAAAACCCTCGAGAAAGTCGGGATAGAAGGAACATACTTAAAGATCATAAAAGCCATTTATGAAAAGCCCACAGCTAACATCATCCTCATGGGGAAAAACTGAGTGCTTTTTCCCTGAGATCAGGAACACGACAGGGATGTCCACTCTCACCGCTCTTGTTTAACATAGTATTGGAAGTTCTAGCATCAGCAATCAGACAACAAAAGGAAATCAAAGGCATCAAATTGGCAAAGATGAAGTCAAGCTTTCACTTTTTGCAGATGACATGATATACATGGAAAATCCTATCGACTCCACCAAAAGTCTGCTAGAACTGATACATGAATTCAGCAAAGCTGCAGGATACAAAATCAATGTACAGAAATCAGTTGCATTCTTATACACTAATAATGAAGCAATAGAAAGACAAATAAAGAAACGGATCCCATTCACAATTGCACCAAGAAGCATAAAATATCTAGGGATAAATCTAACCAAAGATGTAAAAGATCTGTATGCTGAAAACTATAGAAAGCTTATGAAGGAAATTGAAGAAGATATAAAGAAATGGAAAGACATTCCCTGCTCATGGATTGGAAGAATAAATATTGTCAAAATGTTAATACTACCCAAAGCTATCTACACATTCAATGCAATCCCAATCAAAATTGCACCAGCATTCTTCTCGAAGCTAGAACAAGCAATCCTAAAATTCGTATGGAACCACAAAAGGCCCTGAATAGCCAAAGTAATTTTGAAGAAGACCAAAGCAGGAGGCATCACAATCCCAGACTTTAGCCTCTACTACAAAGTTGTAATCATCAAGACAGAATGGTATTGGCACAAAAACAGACACATAAACCAATGGAATAGATACCCCAGAACTAGACCCACAAACATATGGCCAACTAATCTTTGACAAAGCAGGAAAGAACATCTAATGGAAAAAAGACAGTCTCTTGAACAAATGGTGCTGGGAGAACAGGACAGCAACATGCATAAAGTTGAAACTAGACCACTTTCTCACACCATTCACAAAAACAAACTCAAAATGGATAAAGGACCTGAATGTGAGACAGGAAACCATCAAAACCCTAGAGGAGAAAGCAGGAAAAGACCTCTCTGACCTTAGTCGTAGCAATTTCTTACTTGACACATCCCCAAAGGCAAGGGAATTAAAGGCAAAAATGAACTACTGGGACCTCATAAAGATAAAAAGCTTCTGTACAGCAAAGGAAACAACCAACAAAACTAAAAGGCAACCAACGGAATGGGAAAAGATATTTGCAAATGACATATCGGACAAAGGGCTAGTATCCAAAATCTATAAAGAGCTCACCAAACTCCACACCCAAAAAACAAATAATCCAGTGAAGAAATGGGCAGAAAACATGAACAGTCACTTCTCTAAAGAAGACATCCAGATGGCCAACAGGCACATGAAAAGATGCTCAACGTCACTCCTCATCAGGGAAATAACAAATCAAAACCACACTGAGATATCACCTCATGCCAGTCAGAGTGGCTAAAATGAACAAATCAGGAGACTATAGATGCTGGAGAGGATATGGAGAAACGGGAACCCTCTTGCACTGTTGGTAGGAATGCAAATTGGTGCAGCCACTCTGGAAAACAGTGTGGAGGTTCCTCAGAAAATTAAAAATAGACCTACCCTATGACCCAGCAGTAGCACTGCTAGGAATTTACCCAAGAGATACAGGAGTGCTGATGCATAGGGATACTTGTACCCCAATGCTTACAGCAGCACTGTCAACAATAGCCAAATTATGGAAAGAGCCTAAATGTCCATCAACTGATGAATGGATAAAGAAATTGTAGTTTATATACACAATGGAATACTACGTGGCAATAAGAATGAAATATGGCCCTTTGTAGCAACGTGGATGGAACTGGAGAGTGTGATGCTAGTGAAATAAGCCATACAGAGAAAGACAGATACCATATGTTTTCACTCTTATGTGGATCCTGAGAAACTTAACAGAAACCCATGGGGGAGGGGAAGGAAAAAAGAAAAAAAAAAAAAGAGGTTAGAGTGGGAGAGAGCCAAAGCATAAGAGACTCTTAAAAACTGAGAACAAACTGAGGGCTAATGGGGGGTAGGAGGGAGGAGAGGGTGGGTGATGGGTATTGAGGAGGGCACCTGTTGGGATGAGCACTGGGTGTTGTATGGAAACCAATTTCACAATAAATTTTATAAAAGAAAGAAAAAATAAATAAATAAATAAATAAATAAACAAACAAACAAACAAACATTAAAAAACATTCTCATTTCTTGTTATGCACCTCACATGCCAGAATACCTTTTTTAATTTACCAACAACAGGAAATGTAATTCTCATCTCTTGCCCCCTCCATAGCAGTCAACACTATCGACCAGTCTGTACTTCATTGGAATACCCTCCCCAACTTCTGGACGCCACAGTCTCCCAGATTCCCTCTGGAATCCTTCTCATCCCAACTCATTCTCCTCCACCCACCCACAAAAGTTGCAGTTCCTTAAAGGTCAGTGTTAGGTCCTCTCCTTGTTTTACTGTATATTCTCTCCCCACATGATGTCATTCAAGTTCTTTGCGCAAATGTTGACAATTCACAAACATATGTCCAGTCTAAACTTCACCTGTCAGATACAGATCTCTGTATCCGATGGTTTACTTGAATTTCCTTAGATGTTCAAAGGGCGCTTAGATTCAACAGGTCTAAAATAGAACTCACGAGCTTACTTCCTCAAACCCGGTCTTCTTTCAGCAGTCTATGTAGTGCCACCACCAGACACACGAGTGAAAAACTAGGATTCACGCTGGACATATCCTTCTCCCATTCCCCATATTCTATCCTCCTCCAAGTTTTATTGGTAGGATCTCAAATATATGTACAATTATTTTCCCTTTCACCATATTGTCTGCCAATAACTTTAAACTACCAACATCTCTCGCCTGGGTTAGTGAACTAGCCTCCTCATTCATCTTCCTGATTCTGTTCCCCACATTCTCCACCCTAATCCCAAGCTGAGTCTTATATGGGCTTTTCAAAAGACTGCATGAGTTTCCACATCTCTGCTTAAAATGTGGTTGGTTTATTTACATCTAGGAGGCAGGTCTACATCCTTAGGTTCACCAACAAAATCATGAAAGCTACGGCCCCTCTCTGCTAAACCAGTTTCATCTCAAATCATGCCACTCTTGAGTTTTCTAGACTTTAATCTTACCGACCATCTTAATTTCCTTGAATGCCCTGTGCCTGCTCCATGCCGCTTCCAACACAGGGACTTTGTACATGCTGTTCCATGTGTCTCTTTCTCCTTTCCCTAGCTACAACTTCATCTGCAATTGCACAGGTGTCATTGCCTCCAGCATGAACCACGTGTCCCATCTCGTGCTGCCCTCTGTTGTGCTATGTAACGATGGCTTGTTCACACGCTCGTCTCCTTACCAGAGTAAGAGCTGCTTGCACAGCTCTTTGTGTCCTTGCATCCTCAGCAAAAAGCACAGTATCTGGCACCTCATGTTTTGGAATGACTACAATAGGTCATTCAATATCGAGAAAATAAGTTGTAGGTGGTAAAAATCAATATATACTTTTATGGTACATTAGGGAACAGGTGTGATTTTCCAAGAAAATGTTTTCAAAGAAGAGATTTTATAGAAAATAAGCACCAACATTTCCTTACTTTTTTTGTTTTGCCCATGGCCTTCAGGATGGAAAGATTGAGGTCTTCAAGTGCTGCTAGTACATTCTCATATTCACCCAAGTGCTGAGAAAAATATTCTAAAAGGAAGAATATTGAAAAAAGTTAATGTTTGCATTTAGGTATCCTAAAGAACAGCAAAACCAACTGATGATTAATTCCATAAATGAGCAAAACAAATTGCATGTTATAACTGAAAACTGGAAGGTTTTCAAAAGAGACTAAGGTGTCAATATATTCATTTCAAAAAAAAAAAACCCACCCTAAACAGTTACAATTATCCTTGAAGAAATGTTTTTTCCTACAATAGGGAAAAAAATGAATCTGGATCTATGGGCAAGACTATCACAATAAAAACTATTCTCAACAGCATATTATTACATTACTACAGTAATCATTAAGATAGTAGTTTCAGAAAAAAAAATACATGACATTTTATCATCTCTCCTGGGAAACATTTAAGGAAGGTAAGCTCTCCTCATGGCTAAGAACTAATAAGGCTACAAAACACGAAGATGGCCCCCTTGGTATCTCTCATGTACTACTCCCGTCATAATTTATTTTTTCCACGATTTGGGCAGAGCAAAAGGTATATTTACCACATTTTCAGTAGGCAGAAATAAATAATACATTGGGTGTTACAATTAAGAGTATGGGATATAGACGGTTCCCAAACAAGGTGAAATAGAGGAGAGATACATGCAAAACCTCATCTTTACTTACAGAGATCTATATATTTCTGAAATGAGAGATCTAGCTTGACCAAAACTCATAGAAAGTCATACGCTGAAAAGACCTAGAACTTTCAGTCACTAGAAAATCATTAGCCCTCACCATTCCTGTGAACTCATCATTGGATGAGCTGTAGTTTATTATTGCCTCTCCTTAGTGTGCCATAACTATTTGTGGAATCAAATAGAATGACAAGCATAATCCACATAAAGCTATTTGAAATCACTGAGATAAATTTCAGCATGTCTTATGGAAACTTTAATTTATTTCATACTCCAGATGGAATTATTTGTTGACACTGATATTAATAACAAATTGGGAGTACCACTGAATGATTTATTAGTAAGTGTGCAGAACTCATCTGAGAAGAAAAATAAACACAGGTGAGCAATAAATCAATTCTAGATTATGGTTGTCAAACTATGGTTTGTGTACACATGGATTAAAAACACACAGCATGTTTTTGACAAAAAGAAAATGCATTCCTGATGATGTAGTTCTTAAAAAATGTGTGGTGTATATCATCTCATAGAAAGGTTCGTTCAGGAAGGGATTAGTTGGAAGATAAATAAGGAAGCAGATACTCCTTAAATACCTGCTTGACGGTAACATTTTAATTCTTGGCTAGGATATTGATTTTCTCTGAGTGGTGACCAACGTGTCTGACCTTGTCCATGCCATTATTTGCAATCAATGAATAAAACCGTTTATGAAGCAGCAAGCAATTAATGTGGTTACAGAAAATCAATTTAAAAAATTATTATCAGAACAGAATCCACACTAAGTTGCAACAAGGAAAACGTGTAAAGAAAAATGGAAAAAAGTAAAGCTGTTAGCACATTTTTACTTATTTATATACAAAGACTCAAAAAAGATTATAATGGGGATCTTAAATGTAAGCATGCAGAAATAGATTAAGTGGAAAATAGGATGTGGTGCTTAAAAATCAGGTTTAAGAAAAACAAAACAAGAAGGAACACCTCCTAAAATATTTTCATGAATGATATATCTGGCTTAACTGATGAAGGTCCCTGGAGAGAATATAAATGGTCTTGCCACTGTGAAATTAGATTTATGAAGGCACATGCTGATAAAACACATGGGAAGGTTTCTGAGCTGACACCTATCTAGCCTTCGTGCCTTCCTTCTTTTATTCATCCACTCATTCATCTCAATTATCAAAGCAGTTAGGGGGAAAAAAAATCACTCCCTAAGCAATACACTGGGACACAAAGAAAATAACTCTCAGAATAGAGAGAACTGCAGCACCTAAGCTCGGATAGGAGCTTAGGTGTAAGGGTTATTTTGAGGAGGTGCAGGTCAAAGTCACTCAGATTGTATTATAACTTAGTAAGGGGCACGTTCCAGGGCAAGTGGGGCTCTAATGAACTCAAAGTGGGAAGTCAGACTAAAGAGCCAGGACATTTAATACCGATAAAAGGAGAGAATCCCCAATCTCCACTTCACCATGGTGAGCTTTCATATAGTCATTCCAGGACTTAACACACATTTACTTAGTGCCTTATTTAAGGAGCCTACAACCAGGTAGGGGAAATAAACATTCCAACAAATAACTGTTATACACATGATCATTGTGCCAGACAATGGTCCAAGAACCCAGAAAACTGTCCTTCAGAAATGGAGAGATAAACAGTTTTCCAGAGCAGCAAAACCAAAAGGAGTTCATCACCACTAGACCAGCCTTACCAGAAATGTGAAAGGGACTGCTTTAAGCTGAAATGAAAGGGTACTCATTAATTATTAATGAGAACACATATGAAAGTGTAAATCTCACTGGTAACTGTAAACATATAGTAAAATCCAAAATAATCTAATGTAAAGGTGGTGGGTTAACTGATTATAAAGCTAGTATGAAGGTTAAATGACAAAAGTATTCAAATGATAATTACAATAATTTACTAGAACCACAAAATAAAAATATGCAAATTGGGATATCTAAAGCATAAAAATTTTCATGGAGGTGAGCGAGTAAAAAATGTAGAGCTTTAGAGCATGTTCAAACTTAAGTTGTTATTAAGTTAAAACAGACTGTTATAAATTGTTTTATGTAAGCCTCATGGTAACCACCTACACTAGGTACACACACACACACACACACACAAAGAAAAAATTGAAATATACCACTACAGAAAAGCATCAAGTCACAAAGGAAGAAAGCAAGAGAAAAAGAAACAGAGGAACTACAAAACAGTCAGGAAACAATCAATGATACATAAATAAGCATATATGTATAAATACTTAGCTTAAATGTAAATGGACTAAATTCTCCAATGAAAAGACAGTGGATGAATGGATTGAAAATCTTTTGTTGCCACCAAGAGACTTATTTCAGATATAAGGACACAGACTGAAAGCGAAGGGATAGAAAAAGATCTTACATGCAATTAGAAACCAAAAGAAAGCTGAAGTAGCTATACTTAGATCAGATAAAACAGACTTTAAGACAAAGTTTATAAAAAGAGACAAAGAAGGTTATCATGTAACAACAAAGGGCCAATCCACCAGAAGGATATTACATTTGTAAATATACAGGCACATAATACAGGAGCACATAAATATATAAGGCATATATTAACAGATCTAAAGAGAGAAATAGACAATACAGTATAGTAAGAGACTTTAATATGCCACTTATATCAATAGACAGATCATCCAAACAGAGAAATCAATAAAGAAACAATGGCCTTAAATGACACATTCGACCAGATAGACTACACACACACACACACACACACACACACACACACACACACACAGAACATTCCATCCAAAAGCAACAGAATACAAACTCTTCTCAAGTATACAACGAACATTCCCCAGGATAGATTAGATGTTAGGTCACAAAACAAGCCTTAATAAATTTAAGAAGACTGAAATCATATCAAGCATCTCATCTGACCACAATGATGTAAAACTAGAAATTACAAGATGAAAACTGGAAAATTCACAAATCTGTGGAGATTAAACAACCCTCTCTTGAACAACCATGAATCAAAGAAGAAATTAAAAGAGAACACAAAAAAACAACTTGAGACAAATAACAGTGAAAATACAACATACCAAAACTTATGGGATGCAGCAAAAGCAGTTCTAAAAGGGAAGTTCATAGAGTTAAATGCTACCTACATCAAGAAACAAGAAGATCTCAAATAATAATAATCTTTGCACCTCAAGGAATTGGAAAAAGAACAAATGAAACGCAAAGTAGAATGTAGATCTTAAAGGTCAGTCATGGGGGGTAATATACAAGGCAGTAACTGTAGTTAGTAATACTGTGTTACATATTTGAAAGTTGCTAAGCGAATACATCTTACAAGTTCTCATTACAAGACAAGAACTGTGTGTGGTGATGGATGTTGACTTATCTATCAAAGTATATTTGTCAATGTCAATGCAGGCATAAGAGTATCTGGAAGGATATGCTCCAAGCAGTTAGCAGTGGAGGTCACTATCAGGCAAAAGGAGAGACAGAGACAGAGAAAGAGACAGAGAGACACAGAGAGAGAGAGTGGGAGGGAGGGAGAGAGGGAAGGGGGGAGGCTGACATTTTGTCTTACATGCCAATGTAAGTCTGTATTGCTAAAAGTTAAAAACCAGTTAAGTATTATTTTCATAACTAAAATAAAGCAATACTTTATTTTAACATATTTTGATTTCTAGGTGTATAATTTAGTTAACTAAATAAAAGCAACAGAATGAAAGTTGTTAGATACCTGGACCTTTTAACTGGCTTCCCTGAAAGAGCACAGGAAATCTGTTTTTCATGCCAATCAAATGTCATCCCTCCCATGCACCAGGGCAAATTTGTTCGGGATGTGAGTCGACAGATTTTACTTGCGTGCACTGAAGCATTTGGTTTTGATTAGAATCCAACTTAAATATTTACTTTATATTTACAAAATAACAAGACATGAAACTATACTCTGGAAGTTAAAATGCATATTCTTGAGCAGAGAGGGGGAGGATTATAACATACAATTGGGACTACAATCACTGGGTTTAAAAATACAGAGCAATTTGGTTGCATTAAAACCCCATATACTAGTTCCTTAACTGTGGGGAAATTCATAGCCAAAGCTTTTTCTAAGTACAGAGTAGGTTTCTAATCGAGTTCTATTATTATAGAAGACAAATTAAACTTTTTTTTTTGTAGCGGATTAAGTGAAGATACACAATTACACTGAGAGGATAATGTAATACTCTTTGATGACAATACATAAGCAACATAGCAAATAAGAGCCACTAAATGTCTTCATCTTAAAAGCCCTTTTAACAGTTTGCTTTCTCAAGAGCCATGCCTACCTAAGCAAAGTTAAATAGACAACAAAAAGAATTAAGTGGATGATTTGAGGAAATCCTTATTTTGGCCTAACCTATCTAGAAATGGGTCTCCCAACCTCACAAAATTATTGACATAATCTTCTCCATTTCCCTACTTCATCTCTCCACTTCACTGGCAGGGACCATCTGCCCATGGATGAGAATGGATCACAACTTGACCTTGATCGTGATTGCTGTTCTTTAGAAAGCCTGGTGGCCAGGGTCCCCACGGGCCCTTTTGCCTCCTTGGCACAGTTTAATACCCATGTGTGGACAGATCATGGTTTGATTATGTGTAAAAGCATGTCAGGATTTCCTCCGTTTTTCTCTGCTGGTGTTTCATAACAGAACATGAACTGCTTTAGTACTGAGATACCTTGCTTCTGCATAAACAGCTTGCTTTTCAGCTGGATTCTTCTCACGGAATACAAGATAGACACAATACAGGAACAGGAAATAGAGTTTTTTATGACCATTGGAAAATTTGAAAGCTCATGGTTGGTGATTATCATATTTGTGTTGTCCAGAGTTCTTTTCTTGAAAGCTTGTATTCTGATATATTGTCTTGGCATATCCTCACTTGGTGTTGCTCTACCATTTTTGATGAAATGGAAGATAACCACTCTTGAATATTGTAAAATGGACTATATGATGATTTGGTAAACTTCAAATTTATAAGGATTATAAGATATTCAGGAAGTGCTTATGACTTCAATTAAGAGTTTCAAAGAATATCATCTATAAAATTATTTCTAAGAGGCCTAGACAATAAACTCAAACTTGGACAAGGTGTTATATATTTATCTTAAAACATAAAGCTTAAAACCTTCCAGTGTTCAGAGAAAAATGGCTGTTTCACACTGAATAGTCTCACAGTGCTCCACAATTTACTCAAAACAAAAGATAAATCTCAGAAATATTTGCCTTCCCACAGTCCTAGCCTTTGACTTTTGTTTCCAACCACAAAGATGAAGAAAATAATAGAAGAGGCTATTAAATCAAGAATCTGTAGAAATTCCTCTCTCCATTGAAACTTGTTTTGCAAGTGACATTTAAAACTCCAAAACTGTTTAGGCAGGTATGGGACAGAGTTGTTTTTACATGTCAAGGGGGGTCAGTCTTGCAATCTATTTGAAAAGAATAATGAAGTTGTCTTAAACACCAATTTAAAAATATATTCAAACTAGTGGAGAGTTTTCTACTATGAAACTAATTGTACCAAATGCAAACAAAATAACTCTCCTCCATGAACAGATTGAGTCCCAACTCTTTCTGCAATGAAAAACATGCTTGAGTAAAACTCAGTTAAGATAAATCCTTTGAGATCTCAATTATCTTTTATATTCCCAAATTCCTAATCTAGGACATTAATTTTAGGGTATATAGAAATTTATATAAGATGGCGTTCTTTTTCATTCTAAAGCAAGTAGTGAGTTTGACTGCCTCCCTCTCCCCCAACACAACTTACCACATAGTTCTTCTGTGTCAAGATTGCTGAAAAGAAAAAAAAAATAGTTACTTTGGTAATATTTAAGTTTTTAAATAGTTAAGTACAGTTATTCCCCAATTTAGGTTACAATAATAATAGAGGATATGTAGTTATGGTATTTTTCATGTAAATTCGACGTTGTTTACTCAATTATGTTAACAATGATTATATCAGATTCTGTCTGTGAACAAATAATTGTTGGGGTTTGTGTTTTCCCCAGTATCATGCTGGGGAATACGGCATACTGGCTGAAGAATTAGAGGCTCTGGAGCCAGAATGCCTGAGTTCAAATCCTGACTCGACCATTTACCACCCTGGGACCCTGAGTACTTTGCATCCCTGGGTCTCCGTTCCTCAACCATAAGGTGGGGATAATAACTTCTGTTTCATATGAATGCAATAGGATGTGAATAGGTTAATAAATACAAAGCAGTTAAAAGAGTGGCACAAAATAAGCACTTAATAAATGTTAGCTATCATGATTTTGGACTTGGTAGAACTACTAGAACTTCCATTATCTAAGTTCAATCTTTGAGGGAAGTTTGACTCAATGTCTTCTTGGAATGATTTCTAAAACATAATGAAGAGTTACATGGCTTAATATTTACATGTAAACAACAGATGCCTTCTACAAATGTAACTATGGAACAGCAGATGAAATGTTAGTAGATATAATACATTCCTATCAGAATAGTGTCTTGACCGAGGAAGGCTTGGTAAAGGAATGCAAGAATGGTCCAAAATCAGGCAATAAATAAATACAACACTACATTGTAACTTAAAGGAGAAAACTCATATTAACTACTAGATGAGACATTAATAAAATTTTAATTTTAGAAAGTTCATTTAAAATTTTTTTGAAGTTTATTTATTTTGAGAAAGACAGAGAGGGAGGGGCAGAGAGAGAGAGAGAGAGAGAGAGAGCACGGGAGAGAGAGAATCCCAAGCAGGCTCTGCACTATCAGCACAGAGCCTGATGTGGGGCTCAAACTCACGAACCTGTGAGATCATGACCTGAGCCGAAATCAACGGTTGGATGCTTAACCACCTGAGTCACGCAGGCACCCCATTAATTTCAGTGAGTTTAAATGAAATTGAAATAAAAGTGAACCTCTTAAAGATTATAAAGACTTACTAACAGTCAGCTGCAAGCACCAATTGACTGAAAATCTTGTACTTCATACAACGGCCACAGGTCAAAGTTCAACGTAAATAACCATCATGATCCAGTTATCGTCTACACAGCAGTCAGGGTTGCTGGACACTGGGTCATTTTACCAGTCCCGTCGCTAATCGTAGTGTGATTTTAAATTCAGGATTCTATCCTCAGACATTGAGTATTTGATCTTGGATAAAGAGCATCTCCTTCCTTAAGCAGATCTCTTTGTAAAGCTGTATGTGCCACCAGGCAGAACATGTAAAGTCTTCTGCGGAAGTTTTGGGGTAGGTTTCTGTTCATTCATTTATCCCACGGGCTTTCACCGCTACACGCCATGCATTGTTCTGTCATAATCAACCAGGTGGCAACAGATCCTGAGAAGAGTATGACCAGTCACTAGTCTCTAGCAACTGGACAGAGCTAAACTCAGAGAGTAAATAACTACAATGCAATTAAATTGCTGCTATGGGGGAAGTGGCTGACTGCAAGGTCAGCAGTGACTCCAGAGGATAAAATTTTGAGTTTAAAGAGGGGTAGAAAAGGCAGACAAAGGAAGACCATTCCAGTGAGAAGAAACACTATTTGCAATAACAACTACAAATGCGAGGAGTAGTTCCTGTGGCTGCAACATAGGCCATTAATGAAGAATGGGACCAAACAATGAAAAGCCTCCTGTGATAACCTAGTAGGTTTCTTGGTTCTCTTGCCAATTTGGAATCATAGAGGATTTTAAAGAAGGTGAGTGACATCATCAGATTTATACTTTAGGAAGGTCACTGACAGATGGGTTGAGGTTAGATAAAAAGAGGGTGAAAAGAGGCCAAGAGACCAATGTGAACATTGTTACTAGACTCTGGGCCAGCTGATCCCAGATTGGAGGGTAGAACCCAAGGGATGTGCAAGGCCATCCACTGGAGGCAAGAAGATATACTTCAACTTTATACACACACACTTTTAAAACTTTTTATTTTGAAATAATTTCAAAATCTACAAAACAAGTGCCCTTCACCTAACCCCTCCCCCAGTTGTCAATATTTTATTTCTTACCACCTTCTTTATTTTCTCTGTATTTCTTACCACCTTCTTTATTTTCTCTGTATATGTCTTTTCAAACCATTTGATTGTACGTTGCAGATATGATATCCCTTTACCTCTAAGTACATCAGTGTATATTTTCTATAAACAAGGAAGAAACTTACATACAAGTGAAGAAATTAATATCCATTCAATGCCATTATCAAATCTAGCAGTTCTCAAATATTTGTATTTGTATTTAACTTTATACCTTTTCATTTCTTTTTGTGTAACTTTATAGTGTATTAATATTAATACAGTGGTGCACACATAGGATTTGTAAGTCTTCATATGGATTTCGAGGCAAAAAGCAGTACCTGATATGGGAGCTTGGAGGAGGGGGCAAAAAGAATAGACAGATGTGAAGAATTTTGAGGGAAAACCATCAAAACTTGGAATCCTGTTGGATTCAGAATTAGATCACTTAGAAATGTTTAGTATCATTTCAAACATTTTGTTCATTAAAACACAGGTCATTTCCTAACCTTACTGTTTTCACAGAACTTCAGACTTAAAAAGGACATTAAAGGTCACTTTTGTTTTTGTATTTTCTTCAGAATGGTTCACAGGTTCATAATGAGGTTTCTTTTTCATTTCAAAGGAATAAACAGCCCAATCCATTATGAAAATTAAATTACGTGGAATATATCCTAAAACTTAGTTCAGAGTAATTTGCATGACATTAGCTGCACTTGTTCCTTAATAAAAGGCTATGTTCCTAAAGTACTATAGTGCTCCTCTCCTCCAACATTCTTTAGCTCTTTCTGTGCTATGTTGTTTGTAGTAGGTAATAAAGCACAGTTCTTTTTTCTTTTTCAATTTTATTTATTTTGAGAGAGACAGAGAGAGTGCGAGCCGGGGAGGGGCAGAGAGAGAGGGAGAAGCTTAAGCAGGCTCCGCAATGTCAGCACATGGCCCCACACAGGCTCGAACTCATGAACTGAACCTTGAGATCATGACCCGAGCCAAAATTAAGAGTTGGATGCTCAACGGACTGAGCCACCCAGGTGCCGCCGGTTCTTTTTTTATAGTAGACTTACCTGTGTGAATTCTATAGGATTGATTTCTTACAGGATACCTCCAGCCTGTAGTAATGTGGGATTGTAAAGGAATATTAAGCCGTAGATGAGCCTAGAGGATATCCGATAGCATGGGATATTGTTTGGTTTCTTTTCATGTTTGTAGCAAGAAAACCTATACTCTTTTAGCTATGCCATCTTTTTTTTCTTTTTAAAGAAAGCTAAATGGAAAGAATAAATGCTAGTTACATTGTAAACATTCTTACTGAAACAGAATCAGAGGGGGTGTTACTATCAGAATGCATTCTCCGCTAGATGCCAAAGAGGGGTAAAGAACAAACATATTCATTGCAGCCTGACTGACAACTGTGGGGAAAAATTGAAACAAACTAAATGTTCATTAGCTGAATAACTAAGTAAACTGCATATCATTATATAATCATTAAAATGTATCTACAGAGTTGTCAATAGCTTGAAAAATGCTTAAGTTTAGAAGTTACATAAAAATGTGAAACCAGATATAAATGGTATATATAGAACCAAAAAATGTGACTTGGGAAGAAGTGAGGAACCATATCAACAGCAGATCGCATTGCTTCTGGATGCTAGGACTTTGGGTGGGTTTGCTCTTTCCTTCTTTACAGCTTTCGAAACCTTTGTTTTTCTTATCATTACAAGGTTTCATTTATACTGGAAAAAGTGTACTTCATGATTAAAAGCAAACTGAAGCAGGAAAAGATGTTAAGCATAAAAGGCAAGGTTCATATCATTCTGTACACATGACTTGACTTGTGAATCCATTTAGTATAAGTTACAATATACCTGTCCGTTTGGATTTGCCACTCAATTTTGCAAAAGCACCCCTCAGAAACTCCAAGAACAGCAAGGACAAGATACACTGCACGCCATTCATTTACAAGTCTTGGGGACAGCTCAAGCTGTTTTGATTTGATCTTCTGTGTTGGGCACTCTGAGTTAGGATGAACTAAACTGCTCTCCTGAGGAGTATGTCTACCGTCAAGAAAAGAGAAAATATTTGGGAAGTCCAGACTGATTTCTACTTGAGAATTCAGAATCTTTCTAATAGAACCTTTTACATGCCAGCTCTCAATTCTAGGATCCACCTCAAAATAGTCTTGGCTTCATGTTAACATTCTTAGTCATCTCTGAAGTATTTTCTAACAGAGTTGGCTGCCTTTGCTGTATAAATAAGTGACTCTCTTACTGAAAAACCACCATTCTGAACTCCTTCTTTGCTTCTGATTATATTCAAGATTTTTAGCTTCTTCCTCAAAATTAATACACTGTGGATCTTAGCAGGAATCTTTAAAGTCTAAGTTCTAGCTCACCTTTTACTGACGTTCCAGTGCATCCCTCAGCCGCCTGAATATCACCAGTGTAAATAGGTTTCTTCTTCAGTGGGCAAAACAGTTTGATAAACACTGCTAAGCTTCCTAATAACCTGAAGGAGTTAACACTGGCCTCCAAAGAGGTTTACTTCTAGACAGTATTTGAGGCAAGGAGAATGTGACTCAATGAGCCATGCACTTAGCTCCTCCCTGATGGGAGCACTGTAGTGATACCCACTTGGGTTTATCGGCAGACTAGCAGGCTGGCTACGTCACAAATATGCTCAGCCATCACAGTGTTCATTTTACAGAAGAATATCACGATCTTCCAATTCACTAAGAATAATCCGAGCAGAATATCTTTCTGTTAGCATCCGAGCAACTGTGTTCAGCTAGTTCTGACTCACCAAGCAAAACAGCATTAAGGAAAATCAACAGAAGCAGTATCGGAAGATCCGAATGATAAAGGATCTGACCTTGCAAATAATGTTGGGATAGATTGTAATTCCATGATGTGTACATGTACTTGATCACACAAGAATCCCCGCCCCGCCAGAGGGACAGGGCAGGTTGTGAGAGAGACTGGAGCCTAGAATGGGATGTGCCTCCTGGGGGAGATCAGGTGCTACAGACACAAACTGAACTGAGGTGAGCGCTCTCAGCTGAGAGACATCCATCTGGAGGACAACAGAGACAGAACGGGGGCCAAAGGGATTTTAGGAGCAGATTCTTTTCAGATATCCTCATAGGTGGGTTGGGGGGGGGGGGGCAAGTTACTTTAGTCACCAGACCCCTGACCCAAGAACTGAATATGAGGGCCCAGCATGAATGCAGGTCCTTGCTTACAAAAGAACAGCAATACCACAAGGGTTATCAAATAGGGGCTTGGGCCGTGCAATGAGCCAAGGAAACCAGAACCAGGCCAGAAATGGAGATTGTTTTTAAACATTAAAATTTTTTCCCAGTGTAAAATGATTACCACAATCAGGCTGACGAACGCATTCATCATTTCACATAATTACCATCTTTTTTAAGATTCGTTCTTATAATCAAGACAAATACTCCATTGTCAGAAGCAAGACAATAAATGAGGCCAGGCTATCAACATGGTTGACATGACGTGGCATTCCAGGACAACTGAGTAAACACTCATAAGAGCTCTGTAAATCCCTTCTGCTGAAGGCCACAATTGTTCCTAGAGCCAAAAGTGAGTCAGACCCTGTGATTACAGGTGAAATGTTCCCAAGGATATGGAGATGAGGGCTACGGAGTGTTGTAGGCAGGCAGCATTTGGCAAGCAGCTGGCTCTAAGTGTAGGCTTAGAGTCTATAGTGATCATAACAGACTTTGCATTTGGGTGTCCTGTATAGGAGGAATTTGTAGGAGGTACCACATGCAAGAGTCTGAACCCTGCTCATACTGGGGCCAATTAAGGACCGACTATTTTCACACATAAACACAATGTCTCATGCGAGAGACAAAATGAGATTGGAAAATCATTGCTTTTCCAGTCGAAAGTTAATCATTTACTCCCCCAAGATATAGTAAACATTTGCTGCGTCCATTGTACTGGGTTGACCTGTGTCCCCCAAGAAGATCCGTTCAAGTTTTAAACCCCATACCTACACCTATGGTCTTGTTTGGAAATAGGATCCTTGCAGATGTAATCAAGTTAAGATGAGGCCATACTGAGTGAGGGTTGGCCTTAATCCAGTGATGCGATCTGTAGAAGGCAAGGGAAGTTTGGATTCAGAGACAGACAGGGAGGCAGAGCCTGGCATGATGCTGCCATAAGTCGAGAATACCAACGCTAGCCAGCAACTACCAACTAGCAGCTGGAAGAAGCAAGGAAGAATACCCGCCCTGGAGCCTTCAGAAAAAGCATGGCCCTTGATGAGACTTCTAGCTTCCAGAAAAAATTTGATATTTGAGGCTACCCAGTCCGTGGTACTTGGTCACGTACCTGGGAAGCTACTACGTGTTTTGCTACACACTGTGGGAGGTTCAAAAGTCACACACACAAACCAGTACCGTCTTTTCCCTTCTGTGTCATTTGAGTAACCCTGGAGCATTTGGTGAACTGAAGAGCTGGTTCAAAAGTTCTTACTAAAAGTTGTTACTACGTTGCATTAGATGAATGGAAGTTTAGGAATTCCAAATGAAAGCTTACGCTACCCTGAGGAGTCAACTATGGGGAAAAACAAAAATAACAAATTAAAAAAAAAAACAAAACAAGAACTCAAAGTTAAATGGCAACAACATACACGGAGTACTTGCCATATGCCAGGTGCAACAGTGTTGAGAGCTTTATCTGGTGTGGCTAACTTCCTACATCTCTGATTTCACCATCCCCATTGTACAACTAGGGGACTAGGTCTTAGGTGAAGGTAAGCAACTTGTCTGAAGTGACACATCTGTCGAGTGGCAGGGCCAGGATTCAAACCCAGGTACGTTTGACTCAAGAATGCTCTTAACCATTCTTTACCCTTCTGGACTCAATAATAGATATTTGGAGTCATCACATGTGGGTACTCAAAACCATAGGAATAGTCAAACTGCACAGTGTTTGTAGCAGGAACCATGGACTAATTTTCATTCAGACTCTTCAAACTAAAACATCCCGTCATCACACCTATCAAAGGTGAGGATAGCGAGTTCTCCAATTTGCGCTTCCTCCACCCAACTCTGAAGTCACACAAGGGGCAGGTACTTTATCCCACTTACTGTATAACAAATATTAAAAACAGGAACTGACACAAGGCATGGATTAACGATTAGTACTTTTTGAACTGAATCCTAGAGGTGACCCTAATTTAAGACACCAGTGCAGAATAATTCCATTTACGATGCATGAAAACAATTAAAAACCTGGCAACATATCTAACCAAGGATGTGAAAGATTGCTGCACTGAAATCTGTAAGACATTGATGAAAGACATCGAAGACACAAATAGGAGGAAGATATTCTGTGCTCATGGATTGGAAGAATATTAATACTATATTAATATTAATGAATATATATAATTAATATATGTTAATATTAATTAATATTAATGAATATATAGTAATATATAATATATAATATATTATATATACTTAATATTAATAATATTAATATCCAAAGCAATCTATAAATTCAGTGCAATCCCTATCAAAAGTCCAATGTCATTTTTCAGAAGTAGGAAAAATAATCCTAAAATGTGTAGGCAATCACCAAAGACGCCAAACAGCAATCTTGTGAAGGAAGAATGAGGCTGGAGGCATCATGTTTCCTGATTTCAAACTTTATATATTATAAACCTATGATAATCAAGACACTATGTTATCGGCATAAAAACATATATCTATTGAACAGACTAGAGAGCCCAGAAATAAACCCATCAATTACAATTGACAACTGACAGTCAATTTATGTCAAAGGTGCCAAGAATACACAATAGGGAAAAGACAGCGTCTTTAATAAATGGTGTTGGGAAATGTGGACAGTCACATACAAAGAATGAAACTGGACCCCCATCTTACACCATACACAAACCTGAGCTCAAATTGATTAGGCTTAAATTTAAAATGGAAGTTAAATACTTAAATACAAGACCTTAAACGACAAAACTCCTTGAAGAAAACACAGCAGCGTGAACAACTTGACACTGAGTGTTGGCAATGACTTTTTTGGACATGGCACCCAACGTAAAGGCAATAAAAGAAAAAACAAACAAGCGGGACTTATCAACTAAAAAGCTTTTTCACAGCAAAGGAAACTAGTAACAAAATGAAAAGACAATCTATGGAATGGGAGAAAATATTTGCTAGTTGTATATCTGATCCGGGGTTAATATCCAAAACATATACAGAACTCCAAAAACTCACTAGCCCAAACCCAAATAAATTTCACTGAAAAATTGCCAGAGGGCTTGAACATTCTTCAAGACATACAAATGGCCAACAGGTGCATGACAAGGTGCTCAACATTACTAATTATCAGGAAAATGCAGATCAAAACCATACTGAGATAACACCTTACAACTGTCAGAATGGCTGTCATCCAAAAGATAATAAATAACACGTGTTGGTGAGAGAATGGAAAAGAGGTAATCTTGATGCGCAATTGGTGGGAATGCAAACAGGTACAGCACTATGGAAAACAGTATGGAGGGTCCTAAGAAAACTAGCGATAGAACTACCATATGATCTTGTAATCTCACTTCGGGGTATTTATATGAAGAAAATAAAAACACTAGTCAAAAAGATCTTCACATTGCAGCATTGTTTACAATACCCAAGATATGGAAACAACCTAAGTGCCTATTGACAGACGAGTGGATAAAGAAGTTGTAAGACATACATAGGAGTATTGTCTAGCCATGAAAAAGGGAATCCTAACACTTGGAAAGACATAGATGGACCCGGAAAGCATTATGGTATGTGAAATAAGACAAAGACAAATACCAGGTTCCAAATACTGAAAAGGAGCCTAAAGAGGATGGGTGAAGAACCAGCTGATACTGAGGTCTCAGAAGTCAAGAAGAAAGGTCCAAGAGTTCTCTAGACTGAAGACAAGACACAACAACGAATGAGGAAGAACCGGCACGGTTCACATTTAATGTCTTGGGCAACTTTTGAACAACAGTTTCAGTCCTTCCCTGAAATTGGGAGCCTGGGAAATGCAGGCAGTGAGAGGAGTTCAAAGGAAGAGAGAATGTTCTATTCCCAGCCACCACAGGCAGAGAGGAAAGGGTGGTAACAGGTGGAGAGGGGCCAAGTAGATACAGGGAAGAGGAATCTGAGGCCCAGGTGTAGCCTTAAGGAGGGGGAAGCATATTTCTTTGTCCAAGCCTAAAATTAAAAAAAAAAAAAAAGAGAGACATCTAATTGGTTCATATCCATGTCTGTTTTCTAGTTAAGAGGTTTCTAAATCTGGCTGAGCATCTGAACCACCTGGAGAAAAATTTTTTATGTAGATTTTCAGGCATAACACTGAGAGATTATGCTTCAAAAATTCAAGATGTGGTTCAAGAATCTCTTCTTTAAGACTCTGTCAAGGTGACTTTAGTAAACAGCCTTTACCTTTAACACTATTTCTCAAATCGAATTATTTCTTAGAAGTGAAACAATCTGCAAAGAATATCTGCTGCACTGTAAGTGGTAGCTTAAATTTATTACAATTATATACTCCACGTTACTAGCATAAGGTCGATAATTATACCAACGGGATATCCTCTATTTACTTACTTCTCCTGGCTCTTCGTAAGTCCAACTTCCATTTGGTAGCAGACAGAACCCGCTCATACACAAGGTCAGTTCCAAATAAATATAGCACATTTGACCCTGCTCTCTTGCAAGCCATACACGTTGCCTAGTAGAGAAGACCGACTTGAGTAAAAATTCTCCTGGGGCACGTTAAGGTGCCGTTGCATCTTTTCCCTCAGGGCTTCCTATCCGAGTAGCTTCGGTGTATCCATTGCTGACACTAATGCTTACTTTTATCTCCAGTCCCGTCTTCAAACTCAAACCTCATTCTGGCTTCTGCGATCAATCACCTTTTGGGCTTTTCCGGTTGGCCAGGCTGCCGGCTTTGACACGAGCGCCTCTCAGCCCTGAGTGTAGGTAAGAATCACGCAGAGGGCTTGTTAAACAGACTGCTGAGCCCCACGCCCAGAGATTGTCTATTATGAGGAGTGGCCCGTGAGTTTGCATTTCTCTTGAGCTTCTCTTGAGTGGCAGGGATGCCGCTGTGGCTACTGGTTCCAGGACCGTAGTTGAAGTAGCACTAACCGAAGCTGAGTGCAGCCTCTTGTCTTGGTCTACTTTTATTTATTTTTTTAATGTTTATTTTTGACAGCGAGAAAGAAAGAATGAGCATGAGTGGGAGAGAGGCAGAGAGGCGGGGGGAGAAGGGAAGGAGGGGGTGGGGCGGACAGAGGATCCGAAGCAGGCTCTGCACGGACAGCAGAAAGCCTGACGCAGGGCTCGAACCCATGAGCTGTGAGATGATGCCCTAAGCCAAAGTCAGACACTTAACCGACCCAGCCATCCAGGTGCCTCTTTCTCGGTCTACTTTGGACCGAGACTTTCTACAACCCTCACATCATGAGCCACAAGTGTCCTCGGTCAGCTGCCAGCTGGCCCTGCCTCACCTGTACTAAGTTGTTCGCAGCACGTGAAGAGAGTCTTCTCTAATTACGGCAGGCATTTGTGAATAGATTGCCTTCAAACCTCCCTTTCGAGGATTCAAACAGGATGTTAAGTCAGTTTTCTCCACGGCCCTGATGTTGAACAGATTTTCTGTGCACAAATAATGTTAAAAATTGCATCTTGAACGTTATGTCAGGTATAAAAGTTGCACAGGAGAGAATATAACGGATCTATGTTTTACACAGATTCTTTTGCAAAGTTTTTCATACGTAGGAAAAAAAAAACCCACTCTGACTTTACAGTTAGTTGTATCAGTAAGGAAATATTGGAGAGGAGGTTCAGGGAAAAATAATAAAAATTTACCAGACACTGTTTCCATCATACTGTGATTTATAACTGCCGAAGCATAAAATAAGTGTAAGCAGTTGCTGTGGCTTTAACATTATACTCTTAACTGTTGGAGGATTTTGAGCTCTAATTGGCTGACCGACGTCCATATCTCCCAGAACTAAAAAGCTGTCCCATGGCTCATATCCTCAGATATGGATATGCGACTCGCCCCCGCTCCAATTCCTTTTTCTGTTTTGTCTCACTGCCACCTCTCCGTTGCTCAACGCCAAGCCCCCTCCCCTGCTGCCCCCATCACGGCTTCCAGTATCTGCCAGAGAGTTCTTCCCTTTTATTTGTCTAACTTTCTTCACTCTTATTTCTTCCACCTCCTGCCATTTCTCATACCAATTAGTTTTGACATTGAAAAGATAAGCCTTCGTAACTCAGTAGACATAGCTTGCTTATTCTGCTCATCTCTTCCATTCTTCTCTACCATCATCCCCTACCTGTGGGAAACCTGCCCTCAACTAGATGTTTCTGGTGGGGCTGTTGATCAGAATACTCCATATCTGCCTTACTCAACCCAACCCATTTGGTCGCATGCATGTACATGAAAATATTCTCCTTTCGCCTTGGCTGTGATGATGGCCCCCAGTCAAGCACACTGTACAAGTGGGGCTGTTTAGAGTACTCCTTTGGGATTTTATGTATGGGACAGCTCTGGAGGGACTGAGGTAATATGATAGAGCCTTACCGCCACTCACCCGCCTCACCACATGGCAGAATCTTATCTGTGGTAGAATGGACCGTGACAATCCTGAGAGAGAAATGACTGGAGGGAAGGGCAGGACATGGAGTGGGACAGAATGAATGAATAAATAAAAGCAATGACCCCAAGTCCCTAGAATCCCTGTGACAAGCTTTACACCATCCCCCAGTCATGGAATCAATGAATTCTCTCTCTCCCTCTTTCTTACTCTGGTCTGAGTTTAGTTTCTGCCACCTGTGGCTGAAAAAGGGGTGAGAGTTCATAACCAATGATAGCACTTCTTTTCTACCAAAGGGAAAGTTACTCTTCCCTGCACACGGGACATTAAAATATGGGACTTTTGCAGGCTCAGCTGTGTCTGCTCCTGAGTGAGGTTAAGCCCTTCCCTTCCTCCTTCCATGTCAGAGTTGTGTCTTATCTAGCTCCTTCTCCACTTGGAACTCAGAAACATTCTCCAGGGTAGTGTTTCTCAAACTCTCTGTGGGGAAGGATGAGATTTTTAAATTTCCACTTTCTGCCAGAGTGATGGTTTTGTAAAAAACTATAAAAATGAATTACTAGACCATGTGCTTGGATATCGTAGCGATGTCAAAATGCTATGGAAGTTTCTAAATACTGTCAAGTTTTCTTCATATCGCATCATGGACAAGTAACAGTTGGTGGGCCACAGACCGTCTGTGGCCTACACTTTGAGAAATGCCAATACAGAGAGCTGGTATAGTGCGACTAGTTTTAATGCCTCTACTTTAATTTTCAGAATTTATTTATACGAAACGTGTTTTGTATAGAAACAGCACGATGTAAGATAAAAACCAGAATCTGCTTCTGGTTCTGTCACAAATAAGTTAGATATCTACGGTCTAATCTCTTAAAATAATTGGATTTTAGAAAAGCCTGATTTTAACTGAAAAAAAAGAAGCTTATGACACTAGGTCTTAAAGGGCTTTCAAAACACATCAAGAAAGTATTAAACATGCTAATACTCTCCCATCTCCTTATATATTACTTAATAAAATTTCCATGGAAAATGTTCTGTTTTGGCATCATATAAAAAAGCTTCGTGTGTAAGGGGTTTCACAAAATGCGTAAGTCTCACAAAACTCACACACAGATTTTTGTAAATATACAAAAAGCATCAGAAGATGGTCTTAATTTTTAAAAAGGCTGATATGACTAGCAATGTCTAAATCTTTTCAAAAGATGACAAGAACTAAGAAATAAAAAGGTTACTTTGGAGAGTAGGAAAAATTACGGGTTTGGGACATGTTTAAACCTTTCTTTTTATATGATAAAAAGTTGTTGTGCATAATTCTGAATCTGGTGTGCCCCAGAAAATGCCTGATCCTTCTTTCTGATATTTCTAAAATCCAGTCTTGTTGGCTTATTTCAAACATCGCTTTGCCTTTCAGAGTTCAATCTTGGTCATCACGCAAATAGTGTAAGAACGGCCAGTAGAAACATTCCGGGAGATTGTTCAATCTCGTGAAGAAAGACAGTTTTCAGAGTAAGAAATGAATTCTTCCTCTTTTTTTCTTCTTAAAATCAGTCTTGTGTTTTCACAAAAATTCACTCAAGTGCTTGATATGTATATGAGGGGAAAATCAATTCTTCTGGGATTTACGTATGTTTCCAGAAAGGACAGAAATTGCAAAAAGCAAGCACTACATAATGTTTAAAAATGCAAAATGTTAACCGTAAGTGAAAGAGGAGAGAGGTTATCATGTGAAATCAAGATATATGGTATCTATTCCAACATTCCCATGTACTGTTATCAAGCTTCTGATGTTCTAAGTTTCGTATGTGGGTTGGGGGAGGAGAAGTAAGGAGAATACTTTATAACAACATTTTGAACTTTGCATGCACTTCCTATCTCCAATATCCAATAGAATCCATTCTATTCCACTTGTTAATCTATCCACTCAAAAACTGCCTAGTGATCTCATATTTAAAAAAAAAAAAATTAAGGGGTGCCTGGTTGGCTCAGTTGGTTAAGCATCCGACTTCGGCTCAGGTCATGATCTCGCGGTCCGTGAGTTTGAGCCCCGCGTCGGGCTCTGTGCTGACAGCTCAGAGGCTGGAGCCTGTTTCAGATTCTGTGTCTCCCTCTCTCTGATCCTCCTCTGTTAATGCCCTGTCTCTCTCTGTCTCTAAAAATAAATAAACATTAAAAAAAATTTTTTTTAATTAAGTTTATTTATTTTGAGAGACAGAGAGAGTGGAGGAGGGGCAGAAAGAGAGGGAGAGAAAGAATCCCAGGCAGCCTCCGTGCTATCAGCGTGGAGCCTGATGCAGGGCTCGAACTCATGAACTGTGAGGTCATGACCTGAGCCAAAACCAAGAGTCAGATGCTTAACCAACCGAACCACCCAGGCACTCCGATCTTACGTTTTTATAAAATCACTCCCAGAGAAAAACCACATAAATTCAATCATGAACAAATACAAACATCTACATACATGTGCTGATCAATATATTCCTTCAGTGCCCTGCATATCCCCCTTCAGGACCAATACATGAACCTACCTCATTGGTTTGTTTCATCAGATGCCACATTTTACTAAGATTTCCAAAACACAATTTTGCAAGCTTATCTGAAACATCACTGTTGCCACTGAAAGCTTCATCTTTATCATCATACATATGGTGTACCTGTGTGTTTCAGCAGGTGACAATCTATGACATGGCATAACATTCAAAAGGTAAGACAGCACCTCCAGTGATAACTGTTGCCCTCCCATCTCCTCCCCTACCCGTACAGTTCACTTCTACCAGGGGTGTCTACAATTTCCAACCCCGTGTGTGCCTTTCCAATGACATCCTTACATACACTTAACCAGTTCATGCGTATGTTATTTTCTCTTTTTTTTCTTTATCAAAAAGTAGCACACTCTGCAGGCCATTCTATACTTGACAATATTTCTTGGACATCCTTACGTACCCATATATGTCTCAATCTTGAGTAGCTACATACTTTTCTACCAAATGAAAGTACCACAATTTATGTATAGAGCCCCTATTCAATGAGTGTAACTGTTAAGACAGGCTACCTCCAAACTAACTGAGAGGCCATTTATACAGAAAGAAATACCACATCAGTGTGTTCATGTCTGACTCATCCTCCCAAGTCCTGGCAATTCCCTCTGCAATTTATTGCTATGAGATAATGTCCCATTCTCAATGGACCAGTTTCATGCTTCACACCTCAGCTGGGATCTGTACTGCGAGGCAGGATCCTGTAGTGGCTGAGAATCAGGAGATCTGAGCTTGTGCCCGGCTCTACCTTTTACCAGATGGTAAACTTCCCTTAGGCAAGTTACTTATATTTCTAGGCTAGAATTCCCTCATGTGTAATTAGGAATAATAATTACTATACCTTTCTCAAAGGATTACTTGTGAAGACTGTATAACATAACATATGTAACGCCTTTAGCCCAGTGCCTGGAACATAATTAGTATCCCCCAAAGTGGTACCTCTCATTCCTAGGGACATTTAGATTAATTATGCTTCAGCAGAACAAAAGGGTGAGAGGTTCTCATTTATTTGCCATGTGATGGCATTTCCTTTAC
The DNA here is from genome assembly GCF_022837055.1 of Prionailurus viverrinus. Classification (NCBI taxonomy): domain Eukaryota; kingdom Metazoa; phylum Chordata; class Mammalia; order Carnivora; family Felidae; genus Prionailurus; species Prionailurus viverrinus. The sequence continues at coordinate 38,259,340 of NC_062578.1, read as the reverse complement.
TGTTAACCATAAGGCACAGATCACCTTTTATTAGGGGAAGATGGTGTATATTGCAAGACCTACGCTGTCTTATTGCCAAGTTTTGATTATATTGTGGCAAAGGAAAGAGAACAAATGCATAAGATTCTCTTTAGTCTTTTATCTTTCCTAATGTCAGGGAAATTCTGCATGCTTTCTTCTTTGCCAGAAGCTCAAATGAGGAAGGGAAGGGTGGAACTACATGTCATCATCGCCAGTCACATTGAATTATTCTGAGGGAGAGAAGTTCCTGTTAACAGAGGCTTATGGATGAACCTCTCCTTGATGGTCCCTCCTAAGATCAGAAGAGGGGACACTGAGGGGAGTGTCTTCAGTTCTCCTTAGACAATGGAAACAGTTCCATCAGAGACCTTATCATCACAGCAATCTGAGGAGCCAGTGTGGTAATACCTGATTGTTATTACCTGAATGCTAATAAAGGGATATGTAGAAGCCCTTTTTCAGTACTTAGAGTACAGAGTCTTTCACCATAAAGGCTATAGTATAAAGTCTATATAGAGAAGAAATCTATTAATTAGTGTGAGACCTAAAAGGAAGAAAAAAAGATGATCTCTAGTATAAAAAATTCTCCCATAGAGTCCTAAGGCTTAACTTTTCTTACACCACCCTTACAGTAGTAGGTATATTCCTCCTCTATGAACTGTGTTCCTTCTCTCCCCTGAACCTGGAAAGACCCTTCCTTCCTTCCTCCCTCCCTCCCTCTCAGATTGTCATGAGCCCCTTCGATGCTGGGTGTGTGTTCCATGTTCCTCACGATGTTGTTTCTGACCACGCTAGCCCTTCTTTACATCCATTCTCCTGAGCTCTCAGCTGTGATTCTTAGCCTTTCCTGCAACACTGACCCCACTGAGAATGTGATTAAAGCCACGGATCTTCTGTATCCATTTATCCACCTGAAAACTGCATATATACACATACGCAAAAACTAATTTGGCAGTTTGAGAACCCCCAAACCTATCCTTGAAATCCTAGGTTCTGTAACTTTTCTCTCCAAACCAACCAACTTGGTACTGCCTTGTATCGCCATTTAGCTGATAAACAGAATATATATGTTATCTCCCTTCTAGGTTAGTAAACTCCCGAACACTTAACTTGTTAGTATCATTCTCAGTGTTCTACAAGTATCTCTTAAATACAGGTGCCTCCCAGGAGTTAGGGGTGCACCAGGAAAAGCAACAAGTCATAATGCAGACTCCCAACCCCGGTTTCCCATTAGAACCACCTGAAAGCTTTACAAATACTGAGGCCAAGCCCCTGCGCCCGGAGTTCTTACTTAATTGGTCTTAGGTGTAGTCTTGGCCTAGTGACTTTTAAAAAAAAGCTCTCAAGTCATTCTAATAAGAAGACAAAGTTGAGAACCACTGGTGGGTAGTAATAGTGAAATTTCTTCACGCTCATGGAGTTTGAACTGAATTCTCTTACTTTCAAGCTGCATGATCTTAGCCAGGTTATGTAATTCCTATTAGGCTCAGTTTCCTCAACCATAAAGTGAACATCATGGCAAATTAAGCTTTACATGTTGTTCCAAGGACTAAAGGAGATAAATATTGAAACAGTTGACAGGGTCAGGCAAACAGTCAGCACTCAGTAAATATAAGCTGCTACTGTTACTTAAAATAATAAATGCACACATGGCAGATAATACAGTAAGCACATCACAACCCAGGCCTAGGTGCCCTGCCCTCTTAGAAACAACACGGGTGACTACCACTCAACTACCAGTAACCTCCTCCTAGCCGTTATTTTCAGAGAGTTTTCTCCATGTTCTTGTGCTACGGTTCAGCTACGTCAGATGATCCTGTTTCTGGGTGTGGCACTAGAAGCAGCAAAGAGTCTCAATGGAAATATTCAGTGAAAGAAACTCAGGAAGGTATATAAATGATGCAATGTGGCTTTTCTAAGTCAGCATCCTTGACCGGCTGAAACTAGCAGATGCACCTGGCCAGGTATAATCACCGAGCACATGCAGACCCCTGCCTTCCTAGCACTAGCACTCTCCCAGATTCCTTAAGAATTTTCCTGTGGGAGATCGGCTTCAGGGATGACAACCGCCTTGGCAATGCTTCTGTGCAATAATCATCCACGTATAACTATGTTTTTCTCAGGTTCAAACAGTTCTATCTGTATTTTAGGATTATGGCAAATCTGAAAAGGTAAAGAAACGATATATTAAATATAAGTTTATCACTAGAAAAAAATGTGATCTTTGTTTCATTTGGGTGAAGGCTAGTTTCCTTTTTTGTTGTTGTTTTTAAATCAAGGGATTTTTAAAGTTTCATTGCATTTTTTTAAGTAGGCTCCATGCTCAACATGGGGCTTGAACTCATGACCCTGAAATCTGGAGTTGCACACTCTACGGGCTGAGCCAGCCAGGCGCCCTGAATCCTAGTTTCCGAATGTCTTTCTATAAAAATGAAACTGAGAAAATAAAATTGAGCATGGATTTAAAAGCTAAAAAAGCTAAAAACCCCCCAAAGCTAAAAACTCTAAGAAGTATTAATGAGGTCCCACAAATAGAAGAGCAAGACATAAGCACATCAATCCATCTCAGCCTCAGTTTCTTCTATTTAAAATGGGCGTAGCCAAGTTAGGGATGGGTGGGAAAACACATTATGATGAGAAAATTCACACTTCGAAGCCACAATGTTCTGGGGGCGCCTGGGTGGCTCAGCCGATTCAGTGGCCGACTTTGGCTCAGGCCTCGATGTCGCAGTTCGTGAGTTTGAGCTGTGTCGGGCTCTGTGATGAAATAAGGGGCGCCTAGGTGGCGCAGTCGGTTGGGCGTCCGACTTCAGCCAGGTCACGATCTCGTGGTCCGTGAGTTCGAGCCCCGCGTCAGGCTCTGGGCTGATGGCTCAGAGCCTGGAGTCTGTTTCAGATTCTGTGTCTCCCTCTCTCCCTGCTCCTCCCCCACTCGTGCTCTCTCTGTGTCTCTCTCTCTCTCTCAAAAATAGGTAAACATTAAAAATATTTTTGAAGCCACAATGTTCTGCTTTGACTCCCTGATCCACCCTTTGCAAGTTATATGACCCTGGTAAGTTACTGAACTTTCAAAGCCATGATAGATGGTGGTAATTTAAAAGACTGTAACAGCATAAAATGTTTAGAACAGTGTTTTGTGCAGAGTAGGAATTTGGCAGATGTTAGCTTGCACTCTTCCTGACAGACATTCATCTATGGTGAAATTACATATTTTCCCACAATGAATGGACATGTAGGATATTAGGCAGAGGCTTTTACTGATGCATTTCTCCAAAACACTCCCTCTTCCTGCAAGAAAACTAGAAACAACAACAAAATTATATTAATTCATTTTAACTGAGTGAAAGTGATGCTGAATCCTGTGTACTTGGGAAGTAAAGATACATGCACAATAAAAACAAATGAGAATTTAATGATTTCAATGGAAATACACAGACCTGAACCCCACTAATAAGATACAGAAAGAATAATGAAACCCTGGATCTCCTGTTCCCTAATGGCTGGGGTCTTTCCTCTGAGCTGTTCAATAGAGCATACTTCGTGATTTTGATGGTGTTACATATCTGTCAACTCTGTATATGCATGACAAATAATCCTTACATGATTCACCTTCTCTTCTCTCCACGGTTCATGGTCTGTTCCAGACCACCGGTGCCCAGGCCTCTGTGACATTACACTAGAACCCCGCAAGCCTAAATCTTTCTCCACTAATTTTATTGATTTTTTACATGACACGCTTTGGCAAAATGTGCTACTTTGTGACAGGGCCATTTTTATGTTATTGAAATGAATTATCAAGGAGCATTACTATTAGAGAAAATATTTTTCCCCTTCCAGGGCAACTTCATCAATCATATCGAGTTAGTTTTGCATTCAAGGAAACAATCCTTAAAATCAAACGAGTAACTGAATTAACTTTTCCTATCCCACCTTATTCACATGTTTTTTTCTATCCCTCTAATTTCTCCTTTCTGTCATTCCATTTTTGATCTCCCTCTCTCTGTTCCTTTCTGACAACTAGAAGAGGAAATTCAAATGATTTCAAGTTGAGGCCTACCACGCTTGGCAGGTTATACTCTTCCCTCTTATAACTTCCGGCATATTAAGTTAATTCTAGACCATAGTCCATTCTAATCCCTTCTCATTCTGCTTTGGAGAGTTCAGTACAAAAGCAAATAATGTTGTTACAAAAATGGAAATTAGAACTACATACAATGATCAACTATGGTTGTTTTGTTAACAGTTTTATTAAAGATAAATAATACTGTTTGGTTAGGTTTATTCCTAGGTATCTTATGGTTTTTGGTGCAACTGTAAATGGGATTGATTCCTTGATTTCTCCTTCTGTTGCTTCATTATTGGTGTATAGAATTGCAACGGATTTCTTTTTATTTTTTTATTTTTATTTTTTATTTATTTAAGACAAAATTTTAATGTTTATTTATTTTTTGAGAGACAGAGACTGCAACAGAGCATAAGCAGGGGAGGGGCAGAGAGAGTGAGAGGGAGACACAGAATCCGAAGCAGGCTCCAGGCTCTGTCAGCACAGAGCCCGACATGGGGCTCGAACCCATGAACCGTGAGATCATGACCTGAGCTGAAGTCAGACACTTAACTGACTGAGCCACCCAGGTGCCCCTGAATACAACCGATTTCTGTATGTTGATTTTATATCCTATGGCTTTGCTGAATTAACATAGCAGTTCTAGAAGTTTTTTGCTGGAGTCTTTGCGGTTTTCCATGTAGAGTATCATGTCATCTGCAAAGAGTGAAAGTTTGATTCTTCTTTGGCAATTTGCATGCCTTGTATTTCATTTTGTTGTCTTATTGCTGAGGCTAGGACTTCCAGTACCATGTTGAACAACCATGGTGAGAGTGGACATCCCTGTCGTGCTCCTGAACTTAGGGGGAAAGCTCTCAGTTTTTCCACACTGAGGATGATACTAGTTGGGAGCCTTGCATATATGGCCTTTATGATGTTGAGATATGTTCCTTCTATCCTTACTTTCTTAAGGGTTTTTATCAAGAAAGAAGGCCGTAGTTTGTCAAATGTTTTTTTTCAAATGCTTTTATCTACTGAAAGGATCAAACGGTTCTTATCCTTTCTTTTATTAATGTGGTATATCCTGTTGGTTGATTTGTGAGTACTGAACGAGCCCTGCAGCCCAGGAATAAATCCTACTGGGTCATGGTGAATAATTCTTTCAATGTACTGTTGAATTCAACTTGCTAGTATCTTGTTGATAATTTTTGCATCCAGTTTCATCAGGGATATTGGCCTGTAAATTGCCTTTTTAGTGGTATCTTTGCCTGGTTTTGGAATGAAGGTATGCTGGCTTCATAGAATGAGTTTGGAAGCTTTACTTTCATTTCTATTTTTTGGAACAGCTTGAGAATAATAGGTATTCACTCTGCTTTAAACGTCTGGTAGACTCGTCCTGGGAAGCAATCTGGCCCAGGACTCCAGATATGTATGCTGAAAACTATAGAAAGCTTATTAAAAAACTGAAGACACAACAAATGGAAAAACATTCCATGCTCATGGATCGGAAGAACAAATATTGTTAAAATGTCGATACTACTGAGAACAATCTACATAGTCAGTAAGCCCTATCAAGATAACACCCAGAATCCTTCACAGAGCTAAAAAAAATCCTAAGATTTGTATGGAACCAGAAAAAAAACCCCAGAAAAGTCAAAATAATGTTGAAAAGAACACCAAACCCGGAGGCATCACAATTCCAGAATTCAAGCTGTATTGCAAAGCTATAATCATCAGGGCAGTATGGTACTGGCATAAAAACAGACACATAGATCAATATAACAGAACAGAGAACCCAGGCATGGACCCACAAATATATGGCTAACTAGTCTTTGACGAAACAGGAAGGAGTATCCAATGCAAAAAAAGACAGTCTCTTCAGTAAATAGTGTAGGAAAACTGGACAGCGACATGCAGAAAAATGAACCTGGACCACCTTCTTACACCATACACAAAAATAAACTCAAAATGGATGAAAGACCTAAATGTGAGACAGGAAACCATCAAAATCCTAGAGGAGAAAACAGGCAGCAACCTCTTTGACCTTGGCCGCAGTAACTTCTTACTCGGCATGTCTCCAGAGGCAAGGGAAATAAAAGCAAAAATGAACTACTGGGACCTAATCAAGATAAGTAACTTCTGCACAGTGAAGGAAACAATCAACAAAACTAAAAGGCAACTGACAGAATGGGAGAAGATATTTCCAAATAACATATCAGATAAAGGGTTAGTATCCAAAATCTATAAAGAACTTACCAAACTCAACATCCAAAAAACAAATAATCCAGTGAAGAAATAGGCAGAAGACATTAATAGATACTTTTCCAAAGAAGATAACCAGATGGCAAACAGACACATGAAAAGATGTCCAACATCACTCATCATCAGAGAAGTACAAATCAAAACCACAATGAGATACCACCTCATACCTGTTGGAATGGCTAAACTTAGGAAACAACAGATGTTGGCCAAGGATGCAGAGAAAGGGGAACTCTTTTGCACTGCTGGTGGGAGTGCAAGCTGGTGTAGCCACTTGGGAAAACAGTGTGGAGGTTCCTCAAAATTTTAAAAACAGAATTACCCTACAACCCAGCAATTGCACTACGGAGCATTTATCCAAAGGAGGCAAAAATGCTGATTCAAAGGGGTACATGCACCCCAATGTTTATAGCAGCACTATCAACAATAGCCAAATTATGGAAAGAGCCCAAATGTCCATTGACTGATGAACAGATAAAGAAGGAGTGGTAGATATATACAATGGACTACTACTCAGTGATCAAAAAGAATGAAATCTTGCCATCTGCAACCACATGGATGGAATCAGAATATATTATGCTCAGTAAAGTAAGCCAGAGAAAGGCAAAGATCGTATTATTTCACTCATATGGGGAACTTAAGAAACAAAACAGATGAACATAGGGGAAGGGAAGGAAAAATAAGATAAAAACAGAGAGGGAAGCAAACCATAAGAGACTCTGAAATACAGAGAACAAACTGAGGGTGTCTGGAAAGGTGTAGGGCAGGGGGATGGGCTAAATGGGTGATGGGCATTAAGGAGGGCACTTGTTGGGATGAGCACTGGGTGTTATATGTAAGTGATGAATCACTGGGTTCTACTCCTGAAACTAATACTACGCTGTATGTTAACTAACTTGAATTTAAATACAGAAATTTTTAAAAAGCAAAACAAAACACAAATATGCCCTTGCTGCAGCACCCCCTACTGCCTTTGCCACTTTTCATTATTAAACTACTGAAGTTTAAAATAAATACATAAATAAATAGATAACACTGCAAAATTCTAAATAAAATCTGTTTTTTAATCTGTTATAAAAAGAACTTTGAGAAATAGTCTAAATTATTCTATTATTTTATCTATTATCTACCTATTCTCTAGGTCAATTCTAGTCTGGACAGTTTGGCACATAGTAAGCACTCCAATAATTGAAGAATAAACAAGTAGAAAATAACATCAACTGAAAAAAATACTTGATTTTTTTTAATTGATGCAGTCTCATTATCAAAGGTGCTAAAAACTAAATTTTCTGTCCTAAATCTTTGGATATAAAAGGCTTAAGACCAATCATAGCTAGTCTCTTACAATAAGCTAACTATAAAACTTTTATTAAAGTATTTTCTGAGGCTTCTAGAACTGTCACAGTTTCATCTAAATATAGATCAAGCAAAGTTCATAGATTAAACCTATTATGACATAATTACTGCAGTTTTCATTCTGATGGCAATAAAATGTCTGGTATTTTCTTTCTTTATGAGGCGTCAAGAGCAAGAGAGGGGCACCTGATAGCTCAACTGGCTAAGCATCCAACTCGATTTTGGCTCAGGTCAGGATCTCATAGTTTGTGGGACAGAGCCCCACATCAGGCTCCATGCTGACAGCAAGGAGCCTGCTTGGGATTCTCTCTCCCTCTCTTTCTGACCCTCTCCTGCTTGTGCTCTTTCACTCTGTCTCTCAAAATAAACAAATAACCTTAAAAAAAAGAGCAAGTGAAACTAATCCCTCCTGCAATTTCAATGTTAAACAAAGAACAGTTTTGTTGTAATAACAAGCCTAGGAAAGCATTAGGTATCAGTGGCCAAAATGTGGTCAGCTATACCAGTAACACGTATACCCAAAAAAATGCCTATTAAAATGCAGGTTGGGGGGTACCTGACTGGCTCAGTTGGTTAAGCATCTGACTTCAGCTCAGGTCACGATTTTATAGTTTGTGAGTTCAAGCCCTGCATCGGGCTCTGTGCTGACAGCTCAGAGCCTAGAGCCTGCTTGGGATTCTGTGTCTCCCTCTCTCTCTACCCCTCTCTCTGTTTCTGTTTCTCTCTCTCTCAAAAATAAATAAACATTCAACAAATTTAAAAAAAATGCAAGTTGGCAACATTAGAGGAATCATTCCAGTTCGAACAGATCATCTTATGTAAATCACATTAAAATCAAACACAATCTTAGCTATGTTCAGTGTTGCATTATAGCTGGCATGAAAGTAACGAGGTATCATTTTGTGGTAATTAAGGATATGTCACTTTTTGTTCACCTGGCCCAGTTTAATCTCTGTTTCACAGAATTTAGGATGTACCAGGTGGCACTTCATTCTAGAAAACCCTGTGGTCTCCCAGCAACTCAAAGGAAGATAAAAGTGTTATGTTGTTGGCTTTTAAAAATCACTCAGAGACAATCTACTTTAAAAATTAAAAACATAGATGACACTCAAAGAAGAAAAACCACCAGGCTGGTTAGAGCAAAAAAAAAAACAAAAAAACAAAAAAACTACTCACTTTGAAAATTTTGTTCTATAACTTTTACCAGCCTAGTGTCTTTTGATTTGCATAAAGACAAAAAAAAATGCAAGTCTCAAGATAGTCCAAAAAACCATCAAGTTAAGTGAAAGTAGTTATACTTCAAATGTCTTTCTGGTAACAAATATCATTTGAATATTGCATAAGTTTTTTTTTTTAAGTTTATTTATTTATTTTTTGAGAGAGAGAGCATGCATCCATAGGGGAGGGGCAGAGAGAGAGGGACAGAGAGAATCCCAAGCAGGCTCCATGCTGTTGGTGTGGAGCCTGATGTGGGGCTCGATCTCATGCACCATGAGATCATAATCTGACTGAAATCAAGAGTCAGCCATTTAAACAAGTGAGCCACCCAGGTGCCTCTTACTTAAATATATAGTGCTATACCTTGTGGCTTATAAACATTTTTTTTCAATTAATGGAATTTATTGTCCTTCTGACAAAATACTATAATCAATGGAAATGAACCAGGTGCCTGCTTTTAAGACGCTTTTTGTGTTTTGGAAGACTGAAAATAAACATCTGCAAAACTCAAAATAAACTAATAAAGTAGCATATTAAAAATTTCTAATTATTTGGAGAACAAACTGAGGGTTGCTGGAGGGGTTGTGGGAGGGGGGATGAGCTAAATGGGTAAGGGGCATTAAGGAATCTACTCCTGAAATCACTGTTTCACTATATGCTAACTAATTTGGATGTAAATTTTAAATTAAAAATAAAATTAAAAAATTTCTAATTAATAACAGCCAAAATAAATATATGAGTACTATAATCATGCATGGTAGGTATTTTACAAATATTAACCAAAGCCTCCCATCTGCTTTGATGCCCACAACGTCTACTATTATTTCCTTCTACTGACTAGGTTACTATTGTCTTAGAGAAGCAAAGACGAGGCAGATCACAAGACAGGGGCGTGATAGCTCATTTTGCATGTCAACTTGGTTGGTCCATAGTGCCCAGATACGTGCTCAAACATTATTCTCCATGTTTCCGTGAGGGTGTTTTTGGATGAGATTAACATCTAAATCGGTGATCTGTGAGTAAAACAGATTGTCCTCCATAATGTAGGTGGGCCTCATACAGTCAGTTAAAGGCCTGGTAGAAAAAAAGACTGATCTCCCTCAAGCAAGACTAATATCGAGCAGATGACTTTCAAAGTTGAACTGCAATACTGGCTCTTCCTGGCCTTCCAGCCTGCCAGGCCACCCTGCAGATTTTGGACTTGGTGGTCTCTTACACGAGCCAATTCCTTAAAATAAACCTCTTTCTATTTAAATATATATTCAATTGACGCTCTGGAGAACCCCGTCTAATACAAAGGGTCAGATTCTTGACTTTTGATTCAGGTAAAAAAAAAAAAAAAAAGATTTAGAAGAATACAACTTAGTAACAGCTAAGCCTCCCCATCCCCAACTAGATAAAAATTCCCTAGAATGGAAGAGGAAAATCCCATCAATCTTGATGAGCACTGAGCACGATGGGAGCAGTAGATATATCTTCGTGGTGGGCCTGGGCAGGACCTGTGACAGTTTTACAAAATTGCCTGTACAGAGACTGGTTTGGGAACAATACAGGGATCATCCGGATCTGAGAGCAGCGGAGATAAGGCACGGGGAGCTGGGAGATATGAAAAGTGCCGGGGGGCTGAGAACAAGGGAATGTGCACAGGACCTGCCTGGACTCATGACCAAAGATCAGGTGGGAAGGAAAACACCACTGCAGACACTGAATGGAGAGCTGAACAGAGACAAACAGATGCCCCTCTTCTCTCATGATCTTGTGCTAGGTGAGGCGCTATACTCCTACACAAACCCCAGGATTGCGATTAAATTTCCACCACCCAGAAGAATGGAGGCTTGAAACAGAAATTAAGTTAACTTATAGGAAAAAAAAAAAAAGTTACATATCCTATTTCCCACCTGAGTTTCTGGTTCCTGTAAGTCAGGAAGCAGCACCGAATAGAAAGAGATAGGAATGGGTTCTGGAGACACGGGTTCTAGCCCAGGCTGAGTCCGTCATAATTTTGGGAAGTCATTTATCTTCTTTGAACTCAGTTTCCTCAAATGTAAAATGAAAGAGTTAGACTAGGGTGTCCCTGAAGAAGCCACGTTTTCCTTTCCCTTGACATACATTGTCAGTGATGTAAAAATATGAAAGGAAACATCCTGCTCGGAAAGAAGTACTTCTGTCTAAAAATTATGCTAGATTTTGTATTTTTTTTAGTTTCTAGCCTATAGCCAGTGCTCGATACAAATCTGTTTGAGCGAAATGAAACAAATCTCTGAGTTCAGTGTTGAAACTATCCTTGGGGTCCTGTCACCTAGTATGTCTTACTGTTCTGGTTGAGGAGCATGGAATAAATAGTTCTAACGACAGGCAACAGGGTCAATGAAAAGTCACCAACTCACTTCTCTGCTACACACTAAAAAAATATTAAAGATTTTCCACTCGTGACCCTGTAAATCATAGCTGCTTCAGAAATTAAAGTAAAAGGGGGCACCTCGGTGGCTCAGTCGGTTGCTTAAACGTCCCACTCTTGATTTCAGCTCAGGTCATGATCTCGTGGTTCGTGAGATCGAGCCCCTCAGTGGGCTTTGCATTTCTCCCAAGATAAATAAACATTTAAAAAAAAGAGGAAATATAAAGAAGTACATAAAGAGATTCTTCCCTCCTTCCTTTGCTAGGGCAAGTGGCACTTACAACCCTCTTGGATATGAAGAGGAAAAGAAAACCAGTAGTAATCCACCCATTCAGCCAAAGGAATGATTCCAGAAGGGGCATAAAACAGCGAACTTTACATGTTGCTGTCTACCTGCATCTGCCGTGTTCTAAGGCAGCTTCTCTAGCACCTGCAGTCACGTTACCATTAGCCCTGCCTGGAACGTCCTTAGCAATTTTAGTGCAGTTGAACGCACACTATAAAAACCATGTGTAATGTTCTGAGATCCACCGAGAATGACAATAAAGGAAAACTCTTCCAGCCATCTAAATGTCTGCATTGTCTCAACACGGCAGCTTTACAGAGAATGTCCTATGCTGGGAAAGCCTCTGAGTGTGGTTAAAAGCTCTAGTCACGCACAGCACTGAGCTAGACAGCCCAGGACTCACTTGAAGAGCAAAGAGCTGTAGCAGACAAGCTGTTCCTGCCCACATAAAACAAACAGCAAACAGCAACCAGGAAGCCCACCCACACAGCCAGGCCCTTGAGAGCCCGCTGACGATTTTCATCTGCAGACAGCTTCTACGATGTGCGATGCGGCTTAACCAATCCTCCCTCCTCCCCAGCACTTGTCTTTAAGGGAGGAGAAACAATGGAAAAATTCAGAAAGCAGTAACTTCGATTTATTAGGCATATAGATTTGTACCGGATATAATTTCAAGCCCAAGGACAAAAGTGAAGTTTGAGATCACCATTTTAGGAGGCTCTCTGTGACCCACCCGGTGGAATTTTCCAGAATCTACTTTTGCACTGCATGGGGTCCTGACACTTAAGTGTCCCCCATTAACTCTCAGGCCTGAGCCACCTCTGGAGTACCCTTTTCTAATAATTCCTTCCAGGATCCAGATTGCTTTCCTTTCATTTCGAGCTGCCACCACCCCATTATCCATCAGGAGGTTCTTCTCTCTCAAGACAAACCCAATAGGCTCAGCTCCCCCTCTCCATGCCGTCTTAGGCAACAAGTCTCCATGTCACTTTCACTGCTGTGAAACTTAAACACTAGGAGAGAGGGGAAAGCAAAGTCCCTAATGGGGATGGCATTTCCTAACTTCCTTTCCTTAGTGATACCCAGAGACTCAAGTAGCCTCCAATATTCTCCTACTATTACAGAAGTCAAGGCCCTTTTGACCCTCATCTATCTCTATACTGTGCTCATCTCCTTTTTTCAAAGGAAGCCCATTTTCCAAGCTACTGTTGCCTCCTGAAGACATGATTAGGAAAAAAGCAATTTCTGTCAACTGGAGTTTGCATTTCTAAGGCTCTTCAGAAAGGGAGAGCTTAATCTCCGAAGGCTCTCTGCCCAAAATAGGTCATTTCCACGCACATCTTCCAACCAACTACTTCAACTACTTGGTCACTAAATTGATAGCTTCACCACAAGTATTTTTGTTCTTCCAGGGTAACACTTCTTGAAATATTAGATTTCCATTCATCGAGGCTACCGGTGCCCCTGCCCTCCCAGAAGAGTCAGGACAGTGGGCAGAGAACGACCTGAATGGGGCAGCTTCCCAGCCACCCTCGCCTTCCTTGGTCCCGAACCCAGGAGGCAGCAATGAGCGAGCAATGGACGAGCTGGCATGTCACGAATTCCCGCGCTGACAAGCACTGCTAACTCAAGTCAAACAAACTCCTCGTATTTACGTGGCACCTTCTGTGGTTGCCAGACTAAACTGCTTTTTAACGTTTGTTTCGTGAGTTTTCACAATTTCCTGCCAGAAAATATTAGTAGCGCCACTTAATATTCAAAGATAGTAAAACACTGAAAAGTTTGCTTGGCCAAGTCCTTCAGAAACAGAGCGAAGACTGTATCGCTCTGCCAGACACCGAGCCAGTGTACCGAGAATTACTCAACAGGCCGCTGTATAGAGTCGTGGTTAAGAGCCAGACTTCCCAGGCTTACTCCTTACCCTCTGGGTGTCTTGGGGAAAATCACTCAGTCTCTGTATTTCAGCCTTCTCATGCAAAATGGGCTCAATCATGGTCTGTTGTTAAGATTAAATAAGTTAATGGTGGAACATTTATTTGAGAGAGAGAGAGAGAGAGAGCACATATGAGCAGGGGGTGGCTGGGACAGGCAGAGTGGGGGGGTAAGAGAGAGGCAGGAGCAAGACAGAGAGATGGAGACAGAGAGAGAAAGAGAATCTTAAGCAGGCTCCACACTCCTTGCTGAGCATGGAGCCCGATGCAGGGCTCGACCCCACAACCTGGGGATCATGATCTGAGTCAAAATCAAGAGTCAGATGCTCAACTGACTGAGGCACCCAGGTGCCCCAGTGATGTAAAGTTCTTAAAACAGGATCTGGTACATAAACTTTCACCATTATTATTGCTCTGCATTATCGGGTTACTGAGTACCGGACATCTTTCCAGACCAGAAAGATTTCAACCTACTCAAAGACTAGTTTTCAAAATGATGATTCAGATAAACTTTTTTTCAAGGACAGCCGAAGTAGCCTTTTAATTGGTCTTTCTGTCTCCAGACTTGTCACCTCTCTTCAATCCTCTTTTATTTTGGGAAGATCCATCTTTCTAAATCGGAAAACTAGTCTGGTCACTTCCATGTTTAAGACCCTTTCGTGGCTCCACACTGACCTGAGGGTAGAAATCCGAATGCCCCACAGGTTCATAAGTGGCCTTTCACAAGTGGCCCTGTCTCTCTGGTCCCTCTCCCCATCACACTCTTAAACTTGAGCAGACTGCATGCCTTTCAGGTCCCCCAACATGCCACCCTCCCTCTCACCTAAGGTTTCCCCATATGCCATTCTCTTCGACTAAAACTTTTCTCATCTGCAACCCCACTCATATCCACACCTCTTCTTGATAGTAGCTCATCACTCACTTAAAAGTCACTTTCAAGAGGTCTTGACTGTAGACTGGGTTAGTCCCCACCCCTAACTCCAAAACAGTTATATCTCCCTGTCATAATTAATCAGGTTACCATCTTTCTACGTCCCGGGCCAAACTATAAATCTCTTCTTCACCATCATATCCCCAGCATCTAGCACAACGAGGTAAACACTAATACTTGTTGAAAGAATAGAAAGTTCAGTTTGTATGGGCAAGACAGAGTATGAGACACAGACTGAGCTCAAAGTTCCATTTATTAGCCTCTCTCTCTCTCCCTAATCTCTAGGATCCTCTTCCCTGGAATTCCCAAGAAACTTCAGTGGGTTTCTGTGGTAGCCTCTTACAATATTCAAGCTCTTTTTTTTTTTCTGTATCAGGGTTGATATAAAATTACTCATAAAAGCCCGGGGGGGGGGGCTGATTTAGAAGTTAAGAGGAAAGGCGAGTCTTGCGTAGTTGTTCTTTGCTGTTTTGGCACAGAACACTGAGTGTCTGATATAATGAATCAACCATCTCTCCTCCCTCCCCATCAAATTTAAAATATGTAATATCTATAGCATTTTATATTAAATTTCCAGGGATTCATGTTACCAGGTTAAGAAATCTTATGTGGAAGACTTTATATAACCACCAAAGGACAAAGATTTCCTGTATAATCTAGGACTGTGAATGGGGGATTTCTGTCATGGGCTTTGAAATCTACATTACTTTCTTCACCCTAAAGAACAGTTCCAATCAAATACAGTGAGGATAACAATGTTTCATGAATTCATACTATGCTCTTTTCACTGGACTATGTCTCTCTGAATATACTCTATATTAAAGATAAAATCCCTTTGAGTTTTCATGAACCAGAAGTTAGCTCCACGGAGAATAAAAAGATTTTCAAATGTAAAATATAAAGGGCAAGGATCCAGGATTAGGGATTCAAAGTAGAAGCAGAAATGCAAAGGCAATTAAATAAATAGCAACACAGAAATTCAAAGAGTAGAGACCTCTTACAATCCATTTCTATTTAAGTGACCCAGGTATAGACATAGTCCGTCAACTTCCAGTTTAGAGATGGATCAGTCGAAGAGAGTGACAGAGGGAGAGATTGTAAAAGAGAGTGAAAGAAACTAGATGTAGACAGGAGCTCAGAGAGAGTGCACACAATTCTATTACATAAGTAAGGATAAATGACTAAGTTCTTGGAAGCTGCAAACTCAACCAGAGTAACAGTTGTCAAGGTCAAATCTGAATTTTCACTTGGCAACTATACGCGGTAAGGGAGAGAGCAAGAGAGAGACTCTGTGTGCCAATCTCAAGTCTATATTCATTTCAACCTGATGGCAGTGAGGATGGGAAGTGGAGGGAAAGTTCGGTATGCAAATAATTAAAATCCTATGGTTTCCACATGTAGAATTCTAATTATTCTAAAAGCAAACTATTTTAATTAAAAACAGATTCCCAGAAAAACCTAAAAATTAAGCCATTAAACCCTTAGTGAATGAGTCAAGAACAGTAACGTTCAGCTGATACCCAAGCTCAGCTTTCTTCCTATTACAGTTTGAGTTCACTACTAAAAGCTTTTGCTAATTAGTCTATTTTTCCCTACTGAGAAACCTTTTAAGAACAGAAAAGAGAAGGGGCATCTGCGTGGCCTAGTCAGTTAAGCATCCAGCACTTGATTTGGGCTCAGGTCATGATCTCAATCCCCACATCAGGCTCCGTGCTGAGTGCAGAGCCTGCTTAGGATTCTCTCTCCTCCTCTCTCTCTGCCCCTCCCCCACTCAATAAATACATAAACCTTAAAAAAACAGAAAAGAGAACATAATATTCTATATAGTGGGAGCTTCTTTTAAAGCAGGGAAACTTTGTTTTATATATAAATGCAGATCCGCTAAATATACTGGGACAAAGAGAAATTCGTAATTTGAACATATTTTCTGTCTGCTAAAATAAACAATCCACATTCACATTTTAAAATTACATTTCATGGCTTTTAGTTCACGGGCGTAGAGAACTATTTTAAAAGAGACATACCCGGGGCGCCTGGGTGGCGCAGTCGGTTGAGCGTCCGACTTCAGCCAGGTCACAATCTCGCGGTCCGTGAGTTCGAGCCCCGCGTCAGGCTCTGGGCTGATGGCTCAGAGCCTGGAGCCTGTTTCCAATTCTGTGTCTCCCTCTCTCTCTGCCCCTCCCCCGTTCATGCTCTGTCTCTCTCTGTCCCAAAAATAAATTAAAAATGTTGAAAAAAAAAAATTAAAAAAAAAAAAAAAAAAGAGACATACCTTTCAAAAATTTAATTGCGAGTCCAAAGTCAGACTTATTATTTACTCGATTCCCCTCAAAAAGACTCAGTTATTATTTGACCGGATCTGTCATCCTTTCTATCATTAGTCAGCCAGGATCTCAACTCTAAAAATCACCAACAATGTGCCTTTGTATGCTTTTCTTACATCTGATCAATATGCTCCATTCCTAGAAGAATTAGTCAACTAACCAAGTAGTTATTGAGTGTATTATAACAATTACTGGGAATAGCAGAAAACCATATTCTTGCCTGAAAGGGCTGTATTATTTAGATTTAGTGACAAAATTAACATGTTCATGAAACCATTAGCAAAAAATAACAACAGATATATAATTAAATGGTACCCTATGAAAGCGTAAACTGGAATTACAGAAATGTGGACAAAAAAGACAATCAGGAAAGAAGAAAAGGTTAGTAAATGCATCTTAACAATAACAATCATGATTATGATTTAATGGCAGGTGTTTACATATTATCGTTAAACTTCACAAAATGAGTCTCTACCTTGGATCTATTTTACAGCCAATAATATTAAGGTTCGGTAAAGAGCGATGGCCATCCATAGTCCTTACTGCTAGATAGTGGAAGGATGTAAGCCTAAGCTTGACCAGTTCCTGAGCTTTTTCCACACTGCAACATTGCTTTTCTGGAATTGGGTGGACTTTGACAGCTAGAAAACTCTACTAGGCAGAGGAGAGGGGCGAGGTTATTCAGGCAAAGTGCACAGCATGAGATAGGGGGAGGCAGGAATCTATCCCTTCTCAATGAGCTCATAACATATATTAGAGACGGTGCTGGGTCTGGAATCCATGGAAAGCAAGACAGTCATGACTTCTGCCTTCGTGTCGTTTAGACTGGGGAGGGCAGCATCAATCAGATAAACATGGAACAAGCATAAAATTGTAGTTTATGTAAGTGCTTTGGAAAAGAGATACACGCCACAAGGAGAAAGCAGAATGAGAAATGTAACCTAATAAAGGTCAGGGAAGGTTTTCAAGAGGCATATAGATATGTACATGATTATTTAAATATGGAAAAAGATAGAAGACCACAATCTCAGTGGTAGAGATTGGTCATGTGGGGTAAGATAGGAGTGGATAGTAGGAAAGGAGAAGAAATAGAAGAAAATAGCTTTCTATGATTAGAACAGAATGCACACAGAAGTATGGTGACCAAATGCTATTGGTAGTTAAGTCAAGGTGGTGAAATTTTGGGTATTTTTATGCTCTTTCTTATGATTTCTGTATTATTTGAATTCTTTTTTACAGTAAGTATGTGGTATTTATATAATTATTATAGGGCAAAATATCTTCCTTAAGCGATTGCTCTTGACAAAATTCATTTCAAAAGGAAGCAGTCACTTTCAGGTTATTTGTAATCTATACTTATTTCAAAGATTCTGAAACCTGGGAACATCATAGAGAAAAAAATTGCAAGTAGTCCACCAAAGTGACCATTTTGAGAACAATGCAGCTGTAAAAGAGAGAAAGCTTGCATTTAGGTAGGGGTAGTGACCATAAAGAGAGTTAGATGGATTCATAAGATGAATGAGCTGGGGGCGGGGGGCGGGGGGGGGGAGAAGACAGAATTGGTTGGTGCATTGGTGGATGAGGGAGAGAGGAAACCATCCAAGAAGTAAGCTTCATGTATTTTTAAAAGATTAGGGTTAACACTTTACTGATCTGATTTCGTCCATTTGGTGGATATTGGTGACGTCAGAAAGAATACTGCATTTATATGAATAAAAAATTCATTTAGATTCCTCAGGAATCAACTTTTATTTCGAGTGGTAATCGATTTTTACTTTGCCATCAGCAACTGTGTTATGGCTGATGTGAACTGAGTAAAAATCAAGAGAGAATTCACATTCTTTATTGGGAGGAGGAGATGACAACCAGAAAAGAGTTCTCTAGATAAGGTTAAAACATAAGATGATCTGAAACAGCTTGAAAGCAGAAGCCTTTAACACAAATGATTAAAGGAAACAGTAAAACTCCGTGAGTGCTCTGAAGAACAATGGAGAAAATGAGGCAAATGTAAAGTGATGGAGTGGAGGGTGGTAACGAACTAAGTCCAAAAGTAGGAGATGAATTCCACATATAACGGCAGGGTGGAGGGAGGGAAAATGTGCAAGGAATAGAAATAATGTCCACAAAGAAAAAGAATAACACCTCTACATTGTGGTGACTCCCACACTGTAAAAATCCTACATAATGATTATAAAAAGGGAAGAGATTAAGGCAGCAATTAAGGCAATTACCCCTATACTGTACATCCAAATATACTCTACTGCTAGAGAATGAAGCACCTCTTTATTAAAAGGAAAATACCTGAAAGCGATTTTTTAAATTGGCTTTGGGATATTTTGATTTCTTTCTTTCCTTTTTTTGTTTTTTTTTTTTAATTTGAGAGAGAGAGAGAGAGAGAGAGAGAGAGCAAGGGAGAGGGGCAGAAGGGGGGGAGAGAGAGAGAATCTTAAGCAGATCCCATGCTCAGCATGGAGCCTGACATGGGTCTCAATTTCAGGACTGTGAGATCATGACCTGAGCTGAAATCAAGAGTCAGAAGCCTAACCAAATGAGCCCCCCAAGCGCCCCTGGAATATTTTGATTTCTGGTAGGACACAATAAGTAGTGGAAAATCTGAAAATTTACTGAAGTGGCATGACAATGAGCTGGAGTTTGGTTTTTAGTTACCCCTGAGATAATCCCAGGCTCTTACAAAATGTATGTGTGTAACCTTGGGCGAGTTACTCAACTTTCTATATCTGATTCCTGAACTGTGGGTTGTAAAGAGTAATAATACCTTTCTATGCGGTTTTTGTGAAGATTAAATAAGATGATGTAAGTGCCTGGCACATAGACAATAGCTGTAACTTTTTTATTCCATTAAAAATTAAATATTTTTTTAGAAATTATATATGAACTGCCCTGACACAAAATTTAGCTTGTCTACCGTCTTGGTCAGAGAAAACGGAGACCAATTTCTTGTAGAAATTATAACTAAAGAGAACCCATTTCCACATCACTTGAAGAAAAATCTCCTTAAAATCCTCTCCTTTATAAATCCCCTAAACTATGCTAATCTTCTTAATTATAAAGTAGATTTGTTGAGTCCTCACTTTTCCTCCAGGAAAGAATCCTCAGCTCAATCAACGCTGCAGATTGTGGAATGGCCTGATTTGGGAGAAAGTGTTGGCAGTGTCGAGGAAATGCCTTCAGAGGAAAGTAAACAATTTTAAAAGGAACTCACAGGAAACAGCCTGTCTTTTTCTCCTCATATCCTTATGAGCTAGAGATGCTCAAAGAAAGTGAATAGGTTTCAGAGATGATTGAAGTGAAAGGCACATCTGAAAAACAGGTGAATAATAAGTACATTTGATGGCCGCAGGTAGGTGCTAATGGCCAAATGGAACCAATAACTGGAGAGCGAGGTCTAGTAAGATTGTAAGACTTCAGTTTTTGGTCCCTGAAAATGAGGCACAAAGTGTACCTCTAAAGAATATAGTCAGAAAACGTTTCTTTTAGCCATGTTCATAGTTCCGATTTTTAAATTCTTAAGAAGTAAGGACAACACAATATGTGAGAACTGGTGGATAACTATGGAGAAGGACTAAAGGAATAAAGAACAGGTGTCACCCACAAAGTCCGCCTAAGTTTTGGAAGTCCCTGAAGAGACAGAGGAGTTGGCAGGACCACAAGGAGTGAAGACACGGCATTGCATGCGTGATTCTAGTAATATTCTAGAGTCTGGGAACACAGGGACACTGGGGGGAGAGACGTCAAATGGTCAGGAAGGGAGCAGATGTAGGCAACTAGAACCCTGGACCAGCACGCTTGTTAACAGACCTCTCCCTGGCTTCATTCCTTTCCATTGTAGAGAGCTTCAGATTTCCCTGAATGACCCCACACTCAGTAGAAACTCTCTGGAGTTCAAACTGCGCCCAGCCTCTCGTCCTTTTAGGGAAGTGGATTATATTCCTCCAAAATATGAGAGGGGAGAGGAAAGTCTTTGGGACCGAGTAGGCAGGTGATCTACAAGTTCTGCCTGCCCAGCACTATTCTGAAAATACCGTCCCAATTCTCTTCCCCATCGTGTTTTCCCGGAAACAATGGTTATTTTTCAGGGATGTGCACGAGACCCAAGTCAAGCTAACATAGTTCAAGATCAGAATTTTGCTGGGACTACTGGGAAAGGATAGCAACCTCTGAGAGTTTGCCAAGCTGGTGGCAATATGAACCTAGAGCTTCTAGTCTCTTCTTGACATCTCAGCAAGAGGATCTGTTCAAAAGAACAGCCAACACAGAGAAAAGAAGAGGTGGGAGTTGATGGAAGACTGATTGCTCGCACCACTGTTGGGAGTACTAGCTCCAGCACACATAAGGCCCATCTCTGGACTTTTCAGCTACAGGAGTTGGATGATTATTTTTCAGGTCAGCTTAATTTGTGTTTCTGTCACTCACAACTGGTGAAGTCCTGCCTACTATATTCTCTTCTGCCCCAGTGTGATTTCAGCCAAGTAGAGCTTAGGAGAAGTTGAGGAAAATCCGTAAAGAATGTTCTTCTCTCCCTTCTTAGCATCACAATTCCTCTGACTCCATGACTCATTTGGCATATAAGCATTCTAAACTAAAATCATTGGCCATAGCTAACAGATAACTCCTGCCTCTCTCTGGGAAACAGCATACATCTGCTGGCCTTTCTCTGTTTATGCCAGGGAGGTTACTGAATGCCTCGACAGAGGTCAGCCCACAGCCTAGGTCTTACAGCTAAGTCTTGATCATGGAGCTGAAGGAAATGCTCAGTGTTCTCTGCTAGTTTGTTCTCTGGCCAGTTTGGGCCTTGTTGGAATACCTGGAACACTCTCTGGCCAGAGCTCCTTTGCCTAGTCTATATTGCTAAAACTCAACTCTGGACATCCAGTCTGCCCACTCTGTCTTACCCATTATACTCTGGAATTTGATTTTCTCTTCACTCTCTTGACATCTTGACATACGGCTACACCACTTTTGCTCTTTTCTGATTTCTTTCCTGTACTTGCTTAGCTTAGCACCTGCGATTGTGATCTCCCCCATTCTCCAGGCACTTAGGTCTGGGTGCTGCTTTCTGAGTCTTCAGTTCCAGTAAAGATGGGACTGGTTATTTTAATAGGAAGATCTCTCTTGCCCACTATGGAAATGCTGGGAACTTTCCAGTCATAGTGCGGTACAAGCTGTGCCACATACTCTGCAGACCAACCCACTGCTTATTCCTTGGGTGCTGACACTGCCTTCTTTTCCTTGTGCCCACAATATGTGTCTACTTAAGCATGTGATGAATAAATAACTCAAGGGAGAAAGTGGCTGCATCAACCAACTCATCAAGTTAGCATTTTGCTGTCACGCACAAATACAAGATGAACAACCTTCTGTTTCAGAAGGAACCAAATTCCACCATCTGGAACAAACCCTTTGATAGCATTACTCTCCAATTATTATGGGATTTTATCTCATCATTGGTGCATAAAACTGTCTTCAAATATTAGAAAGACTTGTCATAACATCTTTGTATTCTGCATGTCCCCAAGGAACAAAACTAAGAAAAATAAGTGAAGTTGAGAGAGAAATTTTCAGTTTCGTTTAGGAAAGAGTTTTTTAAGCTTTCAGAGCTAGCTCAAGATGGACTATGCTCTTTTAGTAGGTGGTGATATTTCTGTCACTTTGGTGTGCTTCAGTGATTTAACAAGTATTGGGTGAAATCCCAGTAATTGGCACTGAAAAAAATCATCTTAGCCTGGAACGAGGAATACTCGACCTGAAGCCGGCTGTTGTCCATTTCTAGTTAAACCCGCCCCCCAACCCCCATCTGCAGGCCCTGGGAAGCTTTTCTGTGTGTTCACTCTCTGACCTAAGAGCAAAACTCCCATCTGGTCTACCATTTGGCCTATCTTAACAATCTGGAACTCCAAAGTGCAGTACTCTGAAAGAATCATTTTTGGTCTCTAGGGGATCTTTCCCCCGCCTGTGCTATGGTTAACACCACAGGGAATTATGTTAATTTATTCATGCGTTCCTCTGACTGAAAAATGTAGACAAGCTGGCTTTCTGATGAGTAAGAGCACTTCTGATGAACCATGGAAGTTTCCTCTTGACCTAATGATCTTCCTTCTATCTATTTCTGTTCTCTGATATGATGGTTTCAATTTTTAAATTATCAAAGCTGTAGATTTAGCTTTTGCTAATATTGTCTTTTGCCAAACTTAAATGTTATGGGCTTTATGTATTCTTTACTAGATACTTTACTAGTAACTTTTGCAAATTTGAGAAAAACGTGTGTCCAAAACCTTTTAATGGAGCCGGAAAAGATGTAATAAGGCTAATTAAAATGAGAGATTAACAATTCTTTTCTTTTTTAAAAAAGGAAAAAAGATTAGGCATATTTGACCCAGAAAGAAGACAGTTAACATGAGGGTTGACAAAAGTCTGTGAAATCATGAAAGGCTTAATAAGGTGGCTATAACATTCTTTTGGAATATCAGATTATGTGCACTTCGCTTAAAGTTTGAGAAAGTTAAAAATTTCAACAATATTTTGCCCTGTTGACAAAAACTTACATTTTGACCTTCTTTTTCTTTTCTATGCCATATATCCCAAGGATCATGCATAGGAAAAGCTGGATTTGTGTTCTACACTCGACAACACTACTCAAGAAAAAAACTCACGAAAATTTTCTACATATCCGAACATAATGGAAAATATCAATGTTAAAATTAATTTTTGGATAAAGGTGATGGAAATTTAGACTTCTGATGTCTTCAAATTTTTCCTACTGTCATTCAGGTTCTTTTCATTTCTAGTCTCTGCTCTGAGTGAAATCTTCAGGACGTGTAGATTAGGAATGTAATTGCTGGCAAATCATTCATTATTAAAATTCTAATCAAACAATTAGGATGATTCATGGAACTCTCATTGGAATGAGACTGCACCGAATTTTGAGCCTAAGCTTGCAACTGTGGAGGCCGGAAAAGTGACCAGAGCTCCCTAAACACTTTAACATAAAGGGATGTGTGGTTGATGGTTTCATTTTGAAAATACACTAAAAAAGAAATTCTCTGTGATTCAGAATTATAGATATTTACAATCTTGGTAATATCCACGTATAGAAATCTTTGCAGTATCTCAAATGTGTAAGTTCTTAGGAGACCGTGTGTCTTCGGGTTTGTTTTTGTATTTGTTGGTTACAGTCTCCTTGTTTCCGGGGGAGGAAATCTAACTGAAAAGACCCAAAAGGCCGCAGGGCACACTTAAAGCTGCAGTGGAATCCGCGAAACATAATTTCCCCAAGGAACATACTGATTTTTTAAAATAAGAGAGCAAAGAAATGAATGGACAAGAGGAAGGGAAAAAAAACCAGGAAGCTTAATTTGTAAATTAAGATTGCTCCCTAAATGTATGTGGAGAGGGCCATATATATATTTTGAACTTGTCCAAACCTTTTGTAATCAGTGCACAGCTGTATGTGTGTGGTTTGTTCACTGAAAAGCTACCTATAAACACATGGTATCTGAGAATCTCTAGGTTTACCTGATAGGTTTTTTATGTCCTTTTACAAGGAATAATGTACTTATTTTTGATATTTAAAATATCTTAATGATGTGGTACTACAGGCACTGTTACAATGACATTTCTAAGTAATATCCGCTGTTCATGATCGAGCAATGTTTTAGGAGCACAATATTTTGAGACTGTTCTTCATGAGAAAAAAAGAGGAGAATTCAGTAGCAAGACGTGTTCTCAATATTTTCCTTCCTTATTTCCAAATATTTTCAGAGTGGACATGGCACTTTTAAAACATGGCAAATATAGGGGCACCCGGGTGGCTCAGTCGGTTGAGTGTCTGACTTCGGCCCAGGTCGTGATCCTGTGCGTTGTGGGTTCAAGCCCCGCATCGGGCTCTGTGCTGACAGCTCAGAGCCTGGAGCCTCCTTCAGATTCTGTGTCTCCCTCTCTCTCTGCCCCTCCCCCACTCTGTCTATCTCCCCTAAATAAATAAACATTAAAAAAATTATTTAAAACACGGCAAATATAATATTTATAGCAAAGAGAAAAGTTTCCAGAGATGGCAGAAATGAGTGGAGGTAATACTGTGTTAGCATATACTTTTGCAAGAAAGAGAATCTTACTCAAATAAGCTCAAGAAAATGCAGTATATTAAGTGGATCGTGATTTAATAGACTCCAAGATGAAGTTAAACTACCAGACATCAGGAGGGGCAGGAACCAGGCACCGCTAGGGGCCTTAGCAGCAGACGTTCATTGTATCTGAATCTGATGGTTCACCATAAACATGAGACAGTGAGTCTGAATGACATTGTCTAGCCTATGTATAAATTGGCTCCTTCAGGCCAAGCTGTACCCTTGATCAAATTAGGATGGTTGGTGATGCTGAGCATACAAGAACATATTTTATTAGAAGTCATGTGGAAGAGGAAAAAAAATATGCCATATAGTACAATCACTAAAATAATTGAAACTTGGATCACGCAAAGACAAAAGTTATCACTCGCTTGAAATATAGCTCTGAAATTTCTGTGTCAATGTTTGAATTAATCTCCTTAAAAGATCAAAGCCTGACACTGACATCCTTTTTTTTTTTTAAGGAATTTCATGAATACAATTCTGAAGTCTCTAACATATTTTAGCTCCAGATTAGGTTGACCACCATTATCAGAAAGCAGTTACCAGAAAATACTTAAGTGTTTTTACTAATGCATCTTTGAAAGCAACTGGTAGTAATAATTACTCCTTTGGACTTACTGTATAAATCATTGCATATAATTCTTTAGCAATTAATGTAATCTTAAGGCTATGCCAAGTAATTTCAACTAATAAATATATAAATAAAATAGCAAAATCAGGCCAATAAGGTTTACTGAAAACTTTAGTTTTCATCAATATGAATAAATGTGTTTTGAAAAACCTCTGCGACACCTAAGATTGCTATTATGACTCGCAATAATTGTTCCAAACCTGGATATTGTTAAAACCTTAATAGCAAATATAACGAGGAATAAGTAATCAACATACATAATGGAGTATTAGCATCTTAACCTCCAACATCTGAGCCATAAAGGGAGCTTCTGCTCTTTCTTTCACTCACGTATTAGTTCTCAGAATGGTTCACATGGCTTCCTTCCTTCCATGCATAAACATTATTCCCTAGCAGCAATTTAAGAATTGGGCTAACATTCGTGACCTTTCTCCACCTTCGCGCCCCCTCCCCCCCAACTTAGCTCTGTCCTTCAGGAAAACCACAATAACCTACAAAGATGTTGCTCCCTGGCTTAAGTACTTTAAGGGCATTTCCTGGCCTGCAGTTTAAACTTGAAGCACTTTTGCATCTCAGAGCGCACACCCCTTCTTGCCTGGCCCATTCCTCCCTTTCCAGATTTTTCTCCTCCCACTCTCAGCCTTACAATTGATGATGCTGATAACATGAATACTTGTTACTCCCATCCACCTTATACTTTCAGATCCTTTCTTATGCTTTTTCCTCTAGTTGGAATATTTCCTCATTCCATTCTTTACCTAATTAGTTTCTGCTCTCCCATAAAGACTCAGCTCCTGGCTACCTAATCCTAGGAACATTCCTAGAGTTTATCAAACTAGGCTAAAATTCCCCGCCCCACTGTGTTATCCCACAGTGTCCTGTACATACCTCAGTCACAGTGGCTATGATATCATATAAAAATGACTTGTTAGTGGGTCTATTGTTTCACAAACTATAAGCGGGTTCCATGTTATACCAACCCACACCCACTAGGGACTTAGATTTGTTGAACAGAATGAAACTTCTGACACAGTTATCAGCTAATGAAGCTGTTTCATAGGGAATTTGAAATTCCAACAGAAGAAACTTACGGACTGGTATTTAAAAAATTTTCCACTGCTTGAGGAAAGTGAATTTAATCTTTTAATTTTTCTTATTAGTTCACCCCAGAAAAGAGTCTATGCCTCGATGTTGCCCAAGAGCATTTTCTTGGCAAGCTGGCTCACTGCCTGGAACCATCTCGACACTTTGCCTAAAGCAAGACAGTGATTGTTCAAATAGGAAACACACTGATGGGTCTCCAGGCATGGCTGAAATGACGCATTTTCCACATTAGAATTCTGTAATCACGACTGTTACAAATAATGTGATTTGGATCAATTACCCAAATCAAACAGCACGTTTCTGTTGTTCTATATCCTAAATCCCTCATTAGTATAGTAAGAATATAAACAGAAGCTTTATAAATGCTATACTAATGAAAAGGAAGGACCTACATATCTAAGATAAATAAAATAGATCACTGTATACATTGACTATTCAGCAAAAAATTCTGTGTCCTCTATTACCTGCATGTCTCAGGTAACAGTGGTTTGGAGTTAAGCACATCTGAATTGTCCAGAAAATCGCTGCAGTTCCACATTTCACTAAGCTAATATAAGAATGGCCTCAGGACAAGTTTTAGATGAAGCGAACTGAGATGAAACTAGAAAGAAGGTAAAATTCTACTTTCTTATTAATGACACACTTAGAATTATCTCTAATCTTTGCTTTTGTTTTACATTCTGCACACTCTAAAGCTACTTTAATTGGGCTCCCTACAGAAGATCACTGTTTTGCAATTCAGTACTCAGTTTTTCAGAGTATTTCCATTACTAAAGAGGGGGTATCTCAAAAGTAAACACACAGAGGGGTGTCTGGGTGGCTTAGTCGGTTAAGCAACCAACTCTTGATTTCCGTGAAGGTCACTAACTTGATCTCACCCTTCGGTTCCTGGTTGGTTCTTCAGACCCAGACTACATCCAGCTAGCTGTGTGCTGACAGCTCAGAGGAGGCTTGAGATTCTCTCTCTCTTTCTGCCCCTCCCCTGGGCATGTGTGCACTCGTGTGTGCACTCACGCAAGTGCACTATCTCCCTCTCAAAATAAATAAACTTCAAAACAGAGTCAACATACAGAAGTAAACATTACAAAATGTGCCCTTTACATATTTCCTCACTCTCTCCTGCATCAGTACATACTTGTTCACACCTTCTCGACATCACTTACAGAATCCAATGATAAAAAGTTCCTTACTTGGTATTATGTGTATCAATGGTATGGAAAAGCTCATGTAATTCTTCTCCACTCAGAACACCATCTGCAAAATATGCTTTGAATTCTTCAAAGGACAATTTTCCATCATCTGAAACGGTAAGAACACACAGAAGATAAGCAAATCATTTCAACTTTGTATATTGTTTTGTCTTTTAATTTAAAATCTTGGCTCAAATGCTTATGCTGGTTTATTTGTGCATGTACACACATTTATTTAAAAAGAAGGAGGGGCGTCTGGGTGGCTCAGTTGGTTGAGTATCCGACTTCGGCTCAGGTCATGATCTCACGGTTTGTGAGTTCGAGCCCCGCGTTGGGCTGTGTGCTGACAGCTCAGAGCCTGGAGCCTGCTTCGGATTCTGCGTCTCCCTCTCTCTCTGCCTCTTCCCTACTCACAATCTGCCTCTCTCTGTCTCTCAAAAATGAATAAATGGCAAAAAGAACTTTAAAAAATAAAAAAGAAAGAATAATTGAAGGTGTTAAAAAGAAAAATAATTTAATACATTTTTATAGTACATGGACTTCAGACATTTACTCCCTGCTGAAATATGTCTTCATGGTTTTAAGTATGTTTGGGTTATTTTTACATTTAACAAGCAATTTAACTAAATATACCAAAAATATATCCGCACAACCAAATAAAAGCCTAATACAGAGTCAATTATTCAGATGTTCTGTCTTCATCTATAGGACCTAGCAGGTTACAGAATAAACAGATGTTTAATAAGTGAATACTGATTATTTAAAAAAAAATTTTTTTAATGTTTTATTTATTTTTGAGACAGAGAGCGACAGAGCATGAATGGGGGAGGGGCAGAGAGAGAGGGAGACACAGAATCGGAAGCAGGCTCCAGGCTCCGAGCCATCAGCCCAGAGCCCGACGCGGGGCTCGAACTCATGGACCGCAAGATCATGACCCGAGCTGAAGTCGGACGCTTAACCGACTGAGCCACCCAGGCGCCCCAAGTGAATACTGATTAAATAATCATGTAGATTCCAGAATTGTTATTGCAATCCAACAAACTGTGTTCATTCCTTTATGATTCAAACAAATGAACACGTTTAAACACAAACACATTTTACTTATTGTGGGATACAAAAGTAAATGACAATCAAATCAGGGAGTCTAATAAAAAGAGATAAGAGGCGTAGGCATAAGCGTAAATATGTTACACAGTAAAACACAGTAAGTGCAATAAGAGATACACTTTGGAATGTATGGGAGTCGGGGCAATACAAGATCTTTCATTTGGGGGCACGAGCAGTGTTAGTAACTTTTGCACGTGACTTTCAATAACAGGTAAATCTGGATAAGCAGAGATGGAAGAAACACATTAATAACAGATGAAAGTAAAAGATCTCTACATGATACAGCAGCACAGAATGTAAGGGAGTGAATGGACATGAACGAAAAGGAAAGCATCCTTCCTTCTGTGCAAGAAGCTGGTTTGCTAGTTATTTCAGGAAGCTGCCAGATGACTTACATGATGGAACGATCCTCTCCCTTTACAAAGAGACAGCAGCGGACTAAGGAGGAGGAACTCAGGTTCACAAAACTCCTGCCGTGTGGTCCTACCAACACTATACTGAACAAAGTGGAGTTTGTCTTTGAGAGAAAGATGATAAGATTTAGTAGGATTGGACCTTCAAGACCCGCTGAGCTTATTTTTTCCCCTAAAGATGGCCCACAGACCATTTTAATTCAGTTAAAATGTGGATTCCTGGGCTCTACTAGAGAATCCGAATCTCAGAGAGGGCATGGAGGGGTGAGGCAGCGAAGGAATCAGGATTTTTCGTGACCTGTGAGACTCTTCCCCACAGTAACGCTTAAAATAAAGGACACAACAGACTTAATCACTGAATGACCTTCTTTCTCAGATCCACTTTCAAAAATCCTTATTTGCAAAATATAAATTTAAAGACCCTTGAGAGTTTTAAAATTGCGTATCATTTTACTGTTTAACTTAATAAGTGAATTAAACCAATCTTCTGGTTAATTCTCAGTGATAGCTAACTGGGCAGAAATAGCACGAGAGGTCACAAAAAACCTGACCTGCATAATTCACAGAATGAGTTCCTCACTCCTAGAGGCCCGCTGGACCAGCCTACCTCAGTCTAGCTCAGTCATTCAAACACTGAAGCAATCCATCGTAAGATAAAGTTGAATCCACGAGGCTCATCAATTTTATATTTTGTATTGTATTGTCCACTTTTGTATTTATGCTTTTGGATGGGCTGTTTTAGTGTCATTGTCTCAAATGACTATTTTAAACTTTGGTTCCATGTAACCTGATGTACATTCCACACTAGATGGTAGAATAGTATCTCTACTGTGTATCTCCTTATTTTGACAAAAAATATGTCACCAGGTTGGGGAACTGGACACAAACCACATCTAGGTATATGTGAAAGAAAGGCAAGAAAGGTAAGAAAGGGGAAGGAAGGAAGGAAGGACAGAAGGACGGAAGGATGGAAGGATGGAAGGAAAGAAGGCAGGAAGGGCAGAGGAAGGAAGGAAGGAAGGAAGGAAGGAAGGAAAGAAGGAAGGACGGATGGAAGGAAGGAAGGAAGGGGGAGGGAGGGAGAAAGACAGAAACCAACCCACTATTTCCAACTCTACCATGGAAATTTGTAACAAATGTAATACATACATATTCATAATGGAATATGTTTTCCTTGGTGAGTATTTAATGGTTCTCAGGTGGGCTGAACCAGGCTATTAGAAAACTTAAGCTGCCTGAGCACCCTATGGACAGGGTAAGCCTCTATAATACTGCTTTATAATCACCATAAGTAGGGAAGTTCCAGTGATAATGTAAACACTATCAAATAAAAGTACTGAACAAGTGCTCTAGTGATTCTATGAGGGCTAAAAACCTTTTTGCTTTGTAATTCTTATTAGAAAAAATATTATAAGAAAAAGCAGTCACTCAATTATAGTCCTGACTTGAAGGATGGAAACTATATTTTGAAAGCCAGTTTTTACCACGTTCAAGACTCCTGAAAGTCTTAAATTCAGGCTGCCATACTTTTAAATAAGGAATTGTAAAGAGTTACTTTGGAATATTTGTAGACTAATGCCTTAATGTCAGACAAAAGAATTACAGTTTTTTTTTAAAGTTTATTTATTTGAGAGAGAAAGAGAGAGAGAGAGAGAGAGAGAGAGAGAGAGAGAGCAAGCAGAGGAGGGGCAGAGAGAGGGAAAGAGAAAGAATCCCAAGCAGGCTCCATGCCATCAGCACAGAGCCCTATGTGGGGCTCAAACCCATGAACCATGAGATCATGACCTGAGCTGAAACCAAGAGTCAGATGCTTAACCAACTGAGCCACCGAGGTGCCCCTACATTATTTTTTTGAAGGAAAAGGAGACAAAATACCCCTGTTTAGTGTGTTCTGCATTAACCAAACAATTTTAATATTTTATTAAAATATTTGTTTTCATCTTCAATTTTCCTGCTCTTTTTTTAAAATTTTTTTTTAACGTTTATTTATTTTTGAGACAGAGACAGAGCATGAACGGGGGAGGGGCAGAGAGAGAGAGGGAGACACAGAATCAGAAGCAGGCTCCAGGCTCTGAGCCATCAGCCCTGAGCCTGACGCGGGGCTCGAACTCATGGACCGGACCGTGAGATCGTGACCTGAGCTGAAGTCGGACGCTTAACCGACTGAGCCACCCAGGCGCCCCCCTGCTCTTTTCTTTTGAAATGGAACACAATTAAACTTTGATTTATACTGGTTTGGCTCACAGACTAGCCAAATCTTGTGATATCTGATATACTATAATAAATCTTTTAACATTTACCACCAAAGGGTACAGGTTTTTCAGCTTTTTCTATTTGAATTGCATGCTTTGCCTGAGTTTGTCCTGAGCACAGCTGACCCCTCTCTGTTTTATTTTTAAAGTATTCTGGTCTTGGGGTGCCTGGGTGGCTTGGTTGAGTGGTTCCACTCTTGATTTTAGCTTAGGTCATGATGCCAGGGTTGTGGGATCAAGGTCCACTTCAGGCTCTGTGCTGACTGTAAAGACTGCTTAGCATTCTCTCTCCTCTCTCTCTCTCCTCTCTGTCTCTCTCTCTCTCCGCCCCCCTGCTTGTCCCATACCCTCTCCCCCATCCCCTACTCACACACTCTTTTTTTCTCTAAAATAATAAATTTAAAAAAATGAAGTATTCTGGTCTTATACTCTACATTCCATTGATTTTTGAGATGGAGGTAGCAGAGTGCAATTGCTTACAGCAGTTTTAGAACAAAGAAACTCTTGAGTTTTTAACACAGATTTGGTATTTACTAGTATAGCACTTTCATCCATTCTCTCATGAGTTTTTTACTTAGATCCTACTAAGTTCCCACACTGTTTTATGCTAAGAATATAGGTAGGCAAGCCCTTAAGGATTTTGTAATTATGATGGATGTTATAGAAAATAAACAGCCAAATACCACATGATAAGGGCAATTCTACGGGACACAGGATGATGGGGGACCATGTAGAAAAGAAAGCTAACCCAGATGTAAGTGTACAGGGAAGGCTTCCCAAACTGTATGACATTTCAGCTGAGATACAAATGAAAAATAGGGGTTAAGGGGGAAATATCTGTAAAGGGGAAGAGTATTCCAGGTAGAGGAAATGCCAACTACTAAGCTAGGAGGCAAGAAACAATATAGGTTGGAACCTGAAAAGAAAAAATCAGATCTAATGTACAACAACATGACTACAGTTAATGATACTGTATTGCATACTTGAAATTTTCTAAGACTGCAGATGTTGAGTGTTTTTACCATAAAAAAAGAGTAATTATGTGAGGTGATGAGTATGTTAAGTAGCTTTATTGTACCGAATATTTCACAACACATATGTATATCGAATTATCAAGTTGTATACTTTAAACACATATAATCTTAAATTGTCAACTATGCATCAATAAAGCTTGGAGAAAAGACAACATACTGAGTGGGAAGATGGAGAAGCCAGAGAGTTAGACATAGAGAGTATCATGAAAAACCACAAAGACCATGGCAATGATACCTGAATTTACCCCAAGAGGAGCCACTGTCTTATTAGAGACTTTGATGTGGTTACCAGTGGGTAGAATGGAGTGGAGAGGTGTGCCATCAGATGAGAAGACACATTAGAGGTCACTGCAGTAGTTAGAGTAAGAATCAATGGTGATGTAAACTTCAGTAGAGACAGTAAGGACGCAAGGTAAGCAGCCAGATTAGTAATTTGTTTCAGAACTAGAATCAACAGCAACTGGTGATCAGTTAGAGGTGATAGATGAGAGGGAACAGGAAGTCAAAAATGATACCCTTCCAGCACGGAGTAATCAGATGGTTGATATCTCCATTCATTGCCAATGCAAAAAGCATGGGGTAGAGTGCTCTTTGGTCTATTGAAATTAGATGTACCTGTGGAATAAGGAGAGGCATCCAGCAAACAGGAGTGTCATATGGGTATAGAAAAGGAGAAGGAGATAGGGCGCCTGGGTGGCTCAGTCAGTTAAGCATCCAACTTCAGTTCAGGTCGTGATCTCATGCTACGTGGGTACGAGCCCCAAATGGGGCTCTATGCTGACAGCTCAGAGCCTGGAGCCTGCTTCGGATTCTGTGTCTCCCTCTCTCTCTCTGCCCCTCCCCTGCTCATACTCTATCTCTCTCTCAGAAATAAATAAACATTAAAAATTAAAAAAAAAAAAAGAAAAGAAAAGGAGAAGGAGAGAGAGAGAGGGGAAGATGAAGAGATACTTGGGAATTATCAATACATACTAATTGAGGTCCTAGAAGTGAGTTCATGCTCCCAAGGAAAATGCTTACAGTGAGAAAGAAGAGGACCCAGAACAGAATTTGGAAATGCCAACTAAATCTTTTAAGTTTCAGATTTTATAAATGCTTGGTGACTGCAAGGATCAAGAGGCTATAGAGAAAACACTTAGCACAGTACCTAGCACATAGTTAAGAGTTCAACAACGGTAGATACAATTTTTGGATGGATTTACGTGTTTGGTATCGCTAAGCCAAGACCATTATGTATTATTAATTCTCATTTTGTTCTCTTTCTTGAAAAGCATTTATTGAGAACACAAAGAATAATGGGTATTTGATATGTTTATTTAAAAATAGAAATTTTAGGGGCGTCTGGGTGGCTCAGCCGGTTAAGTGCCCGACTTCGGCTCAGGTCATGATCTCGCAGTCTGTGGGTTCGATACCCGTGTCAGGCTCTGTGCTGACAGCTCGGAGCCTGGAGGCTGTTTCAGATGCTGTGTCTCCCTCTTTCTCTGACCCTCCACTGTTCATGCTCTCTCTCTCTCTGTCTCAAAAATAAATAAGCATTAACAAATAATTTAAAAAAATAAAAATAAAAATAGAAATTTTCATTTATGTTCTTACGTAATAAGTTTTTATATATCCTAGAGCTGGTGCTTCTTTGAAAAAAAAAAAGAGTCTCTTTAAACACTCATTTAATTTTGCCTTCAAGTTTTTTTTCTTTCACAAATATGCCAACAACGAGAGCATTGATTTCAGCATTTCCCTGCCACTATCACAATTTTAATCTAGTTTTTGTGATCATTTAAATGGCTATTCTCTCAAAACACTGGATTTTCTCTCATGTGTTTCTTTAACATTTTTGAACTTTAAATATTGTAGTTTATCAAGATTAAAACACCAAAACGTCTTCAAAAATGACAGCAGCATCCTTGTACAAAATGAACCCCTGGAAAGCATTACTGAGTTTAGCACACAAAGAGTAGCATATACTTCACATACACATGCAGATTTTTAGAGGCAGAAATAAAAAATATCAACCTTGTTTCTAAAATGATGTACTTAAATTGTAAATTAAGAAAAAAATAATGCTAATATTTGATTAAATATAACAGATTAAACACTTTCTATTAAATGTACATATCACTTTATACATTGCTTTAATATTATTGTGCATTAACTTCCTTATCTCTACATAGCCCCCACCTGTCAAACTTATATTATAAATGTGATTTAAAACAAGTTACTGACAATATATACATGGAAATGAAATAGAAACTCTGCTGATTTCAGCTCCGATATGTCAAGACCTTAGCCATGATCGCTTCCGTCCTTAGAACAGCAAAAATCTGAACAGA
The DNA here is from genome assembly GCF_022837055.1 of Prionailurus viverrinus. Classification (NCBI taxonomy): domain Eukaryota; kingdom Metazoa; phylum Chordata; class Mammalia; order Carnivora; family Felidae; genus Prionailurus; species Prionailurus viverrinus. The sequence continues at coordinate 38,224,369 of NC_062578.1, read as the reverse complement.
CTGAAAATCACTAACTTTTCTCGGACTCATCAGAGAACTGAGGTCGCAGGGCAAACCACTCTCCAAAATCTGAGAAACAGGCAAAACCAGAGAATCCCGGCCAAGATCTGCTTACCCGGAGCAGAAGAGACTGGAGCCCTAAACTGACAGGAACACTTACATTGTCATTTTGATGGCTGCTGGAAGCTGGGTACGGACTAGCATAGGAGGGGTTTGAAACTGCTTCAGTCATTAGGGAGCTTCCGCACTTTCGTGGGTTTTACCCCCAGGAACCCTACCAGGTTCTCATAGTGAGGAGACAAAAAAAAAGAACAACTTGTAGCTCTGGAAGAGGGAAGAGCAAGGGGAATCATGAAATATACCCAGAGTGCTCTTCATGACAATGTCTACTCTTCAGGGGCAAAGCTTTTTACCATAACCCTATCCCATTTGGGGAAAGGACATTTCTCTCACTGCAGACCCCTCTAGGCTTCATATCAAATATGCTTAAGGGAAGCCAAGAAACACTTGTGAAGGTCAGAGCCCAGAAACACAGACCCAATAAAAGACTGAGATTTAATCATAAGAATATAGAACACATCTGCTCCTCCATTCCTTACCATCAAGCGAACATAGATCCCCTATAAATACAGAGGACTACAGGAGAAAGAGCTGGAAGACTCAGCTTCCTTTTCAGGAGGAGGACTTAGGGAAGCTCAAGTAAATGGGGGAGACAAAAAGACGAGAAATTTGAAGACTTTAGCAATCAGAGCAAACATTAAACACTGCCCAACTCCTAGCCCGCCAGATTAACATAATTTCTCAAGCTAGAAACCTATTAATCTCATTTCCTATTACCTGATAGGTCACGATTGGCTTTCACAAAAATATTATCAGGAATGCTAACATGCAAGAAAAAGCACAGTCTGAATATACAAAGCAAACATCAGAACCAGACCAGATCTGATACAGATGTTGGAACTGTCAAACAAGAAATTCTAAATAACTATGATTTATAGGTTAAGGGGTCTAATGGAGAAAAAGAGAAGAGATGGGTAATGTAAACAGAGAGGTGGGAACTCTAAGGAAAAAAAAAATCAAGAGATCAAAACCACAGAAATGAATTCATCTGATGGGCTCATCAGTGAACTTGATATAGCTGAGAAAAGAATCAGTTTGAAAAAAAAACAAAACCTCAACAGAACATCTAAGCACTCTGAGAAATTTCAAAAGGTGTTACATACATGCAACTGGTGAAAAAGGGAGTACAGAGCAGAAGAAATATCTGAAATAAGAATAATGGCTAAGAACTTTCCAAAGTTAATGACAGAAACCAAACTACAGATCCAAGAAGCTCAGAAAGCACCAAATAGGATAAATTCTTGTGTTGACATCCCCCCACTCTGACCTAAGCAATTCTATACCTAAGCATATCATATTCAAACTACAGAATGCCAGGGGCGCCTGGGTGGCTTGGTCGGTTAGGCGTCCGACTTCGGCTCAGGTCATGATCTCACGGTCCATGAGTTTGAGCCCCGTGTCGGGCTCTGTGCTGATAGCTCAGAGCCTGGAGCCTGTTTCAGATTCTGTGTCTCCCTCTCTCTCTGCTCCTCCCCTGTTCATGCTCTGTCTCTCTCTATCTCAAAAATAAATAAACATTAAAAAAAAAACACTACAGAATGCCAAAGACAAAGAGGAAATTTAGAAAAAGAAAGAAAAAGAATTAAGCTACAATCTATATAAAGACCAAGAATACAAATTAAAATTACAGTGGACTTCTCATCAGAAAACATGTAAGCAAAAAGTGTGGAGTGAAATATTTAAAGTGTTGAAAGAAAAGCCCCGTAATATAGAATTTTATATCCAGTGAAATTATTGTTCAAAAACAAA